>NW_026652284.1:30426500-30807034 GCF_009828535.3 Hylobates moloch
GATTTTCGTGAGACCACAAATTCAGCTGTCTGATAGTTCGTCTGAAAGTTTTGTCTCAGAGGAGTACCCGGTTGAATGAGGTGTCAGTCTGTCCCTACTGGGGGGGTGCCTCCCAGTTAGGCTGCTCAGGGGTGAGGGACCCACTTTAGGAGGCAGTCTGTCCGTTCTCAGATCTCCAGCTGCATGCTGGGAGAACCACTACTCTGTTCAAAGCTGTCAGTCAGACAGGGACATTTAAGTCTGTGGAGGTTCTTGCTGAGTTTTTGTTTGTCTGTGCCCTGCCCCCAGAGGTGGAGCCTATAGAGGCAGGCAGGCCTCCTTGAGCTGTGGTGGGCTCCACCCAGTTCGAGCTTCCTGGCTGCTTTGTTTACCTAAGCAAGCCTGGGCAATGGCGGGCGCCCCTCCCCCAGCCTCGCTGCCGCCTTGCAGCTTGATCTCAGACTGCTGTGCTAGCTATCAGCGAGACTCCGTGGGCACAGGACCCTCCGAGCCAGGTGCGGGACACAATCTCCTAGTGTGCCGTTTTCCAGGCCCGTTGGAAAAGCGCAGTATTGGGGTGGGACTGACCCGATATTCCAGGTGCCGTCTGTTTCCCCTTTCTTTGACTGGGAAAGGGAACTCCCTGACCCCTTGCGCTTCCCGAGTGAGGCAATGCCTCGCCCTGCTTCGGCTCTCGCACAGTGCGCTTCACCGACTGTCCTGCACCCACTGTTAGGCACTCCCTAGTGAGATGAAACCGGTACCTCAAGCAGAAATGCAGAAATCATCCGTCTTCTGTGTCGCTGGGGCTGGGAGCTGGAGACCGGAGCTGTTCCTATTCGGCCATCTTGGCTCCACAAATGCGTTCTATAAAAGGAATTTGTTTCTTGGCTCTAAATGGCAATACATTAAATTTGGCCATTTAGAAATGGATCTGAAAGCTGGTTCTTAAACTCTCAGATTCAGCATGAGCTCAGAGGCCAAGCTGTGGCCTCAGCTTCTCCTGTTCTTAGGACAACAGGACATGCCAGCATCCTCCACTCAATCACTGTAGCCTTTGTGAAATTTCCGAGGACTGGAACTTCTCATTTTTTTTTTTTTTTTTTTTTAATGAGGGTCTCTCACTGTTAGAAAATGGAAAAACGCCTCTTTCACACATCCTGAATGCTGATCCCCTTCGCCCTTCTCACCTTGCTGCATGTGTCACTCCTACCCGATGAGCCAGTTAATCTGGGAATATCTTTTTTTCCCCTCTTTTTCTTTTGCATATAGCCATATGCCATGGAGCTCCAGATGAAGAGGTGCTAGCACGCCATATTGCGGTGCACTGCCACAGAAAAGGTGTTATCCAGGCCAGACTCTAAGGGCTATCCTTCTGAGTGTGGAGGCACCTTTAAAAATGGAGTGCTTTCCTTCTCAGTCTTGTAGAGTGACATATGTTAATGAATGGGGCAGAAGAGAGTCAATTAAAGGAAGCCGGGGCCTCGCTCAGCAGAGTCAGCTCTCAGGTGGTCCTTGCTTGGAGCCAGATTGGGAGCAGCTGTGTAGTTCTTTCCCAACAAAATCCTGACCCTCTGCACATTGAAGGGGCTGGTTTTCCACAGATTGCTGCAATCATGGAAAATGGAATGGGCATAATTTTCCCATTTTCCTGTAGCTATTGCACTTTATTTTGTGCATCCTTTTTGGCTATGCTTATTGCATAACTTGTCTCACAAAAGTTAAAAATTGACATCATTACAAAAAATTATAGGACATAGTACATTATATGTATTACTGGAATTAATCTTTGAATGAGAAAGGAATGAAGATTTCCCCTCTCTCCACTTTTGCAACCATGCCGAGAGAAGCTGGAAAGAAAAAAAATTGGAATGAGCATTGATCCAACTAATGAAAGTCATAAAGTGCAAGAAACAATGTCAGCATCTTGGTCATTTTTTTTTTTTTCCTGTAGATAACTTGAAGCTAAATTGATCAGTTTTTCTTCCCTGTTAAATGAGGATAATAATAGTATCTTTCTTATAGGGTTGTGTTGAGAATTAAACAAATTAGCAGATAGTGCTTAGGACAGTGCCTAGAATGGAATAATGTAAATGCTAGTTATTGTGACAGGTATTTTAATTCTTACATCATTTCTTAGTCCATCTCTGAGTACATTTGGAGACATCAGCATTTTTGAGAAACTCTCATATTTTTCTTCTCTTTGAGCATTGGTTCCACTTGTTCTTAGAGGAAAAAGTTACCACAACCCCCATCTCACCATAAAACAAAACAGCAACATTACTACAAATTATATTTTGATTTGGATCAGAGCTAGACATTATATTGCTTTTTTTTCTTTTTACTTTTTTTTTTTTTTTGAGATGGAGCCTTACTCTGTCGCCCAGTGCAGTGGCGCAATCTTGGCTTACTGCAACCTCTGCCTCCCAGGTTCAAGTGATTCTTCTGCCTTAGCCTTCTGAGTAGCTGGGATTACAGGCATGCACCACCACACCTGGCTAATTTTTGTATTTTTACTAAAGACAGGGTTTTACCATGTTGGCCAGGCTGGTCTCGAACTCCTGACCTCGTGATCCGCCCACCTCGGCCTCCCAAAGTGCTGGGATTACAGGCATAATAAACACTCCCAGCCTCTTTTTTTTTTTAGACAGATTCTTGCTCTGTCGCCCAGGCTGGAGTACAGCGGCATGATCTCGGCTCACTGCAACCTCCGCCTCCTGGGTTCAAGCGATTCTCCTGCCTCAGCCTTCTGAGTAGCTAGGATTACAGGCACGCACCACCATACCAGGCTAATTTTTGTATGTTTAGTAGAGACGGGGGTTTGCCATGTTGGCCAGGCTAGTCTCAAACTCCTGACCTCAAGTGATCCACCTGACTCAGCCTCCCAGAGTGCTGGGATTACAGGTGTAAGCCACTGTGCCCGATCTGCTTTATTTTCTTTAATAAATACAGTAATATGCTTTCTTTAAGTGTATTTGCTCATAGAAAGATATTTTGGAAGAGAAAATGGGTCCTGGAAAGTTAAAGTTGGAGAGTACCTTTTATTCATTCATTCAACTGCCAGGTACTGTTCCCTTAGCTGAGAAGACAGAAATGGGCAAGCAGATGTGGCTCCTGCCCTTAGGGAGCTTTCTTTATTGGGGGAAGATAGGCAAGAAACATGCAAAGAAAATTTCAATTTTATAAATATGTGTCACAAGAAAACAAGAACAAAACTGTATCTCACTGATAAAGAGGGACTTGGGGTAGTGGCATGCACTTGTGGTCCCAGCTCCATGGGAGGCTGAGCGGGGAGGACAGCTTGAGCCTAGGATTTCTGGGCTGTAGTGCACTATGTCCATTGGATGTCCACACTAAATTCAGCATCAATATGGTGACCTCCTTTGAGTGGAGACTACCCAGTTGCCTAAGGAGTGGTGAACCAGCCGAAGTTGGAGACAGAGCAGGTTAAAACTCTTGTGCTGATCAGTAGTGGGGTTGAATCTGTGACTAGCCACTGCACTCTAGCTGGGCAACATGGTAAAACCCTGTCTCTTAAAAAAAAAAAAAATATATATATATATATATATATATATATGGGGAGGGAGAGGGGAGGGCTGCTTAAAGTCACATGGTCTTGTAAGACTTCTTTAAGGAGGTAGCATTTGAGGTCAGAATGGTCAGGGGGAGGAATCAACCCTGGGAAGACCTGGGGGAAGAGCATTCAAATCAGAAGGAACAACGGTTCCAAGTCCTAACACAGAGTCCAGGTTGCTGTGTTTGAAGGACTGAAAGGCCAAGGGGGATAAAAGGATAAACTGAAAGGCCAAGGGGGATAAAAGGTGTAGGAGGCAGGGCCAAGGTCTTGTAGGGCTCCTGTCATAGTAAGGAATTTGTTTTTTGTGTTTTTTTAGACAGAGCCTTGCTCTGTCACCCAGGCTGGAGTGTAGTGGTGTGATCTCAGCTCACTGCAACCTGTGCCTCCCGGGTTCCAGCGATACTCCTGCCTCAGCCTTCCAAGTATGGTGGTGCATGGCTGTAGCTGGGACTACAGGCATGCACCACCATGCCTGGCTAATTTTGTATTTTTAGTGCAGATGGGGTTTCACCATGTTGGCCAGGCTGGTCTCGAACTCCTGACCTCAGGTGATCCGCCCGCCTCAGCCTCCCAAAGTGCTGGGATTATAGGCGTGAGCCACCACGTCTGGCCATAGTAAAGAATTTAGATTTTGTTCTAGGTGGAATGTGAAGCTATTTGAGGGCTTCAAGGAGGAGATCATGACCTAATTTGCATTTTAAATTGGTCTAGTTGCTGAACAGAGAATGAATTACAGTAAGGGGCAAAGAGTGGAACCAGGGAGTGGGGTCAGGAACCTGTTGCACTGGTCCTGGTAAGAGAGACGATGGGGGCTAGGGTCATCATGCAGGAGAGAATGGCCACTTTGGGGACATGTTGTGGACATGGAATCAACATGACATGCTGATGGCTGGGTGTTGGGTGGAGAGAAGGAGAAGACTCAAGGATGACCCTTGCATTTTTGGCTTCAACAGCTGGATCAACTCTGAGTTCATCTAGTCTAGTTCCCCAATTTGAGTTCGATAAACCACTAACAGGACAAAATTGGTGTAGTCAGCATATTGATGCTATTGTTTCTTTTGTCGAGTCAGTTTATTACAAAAGCAATAGCTATCATCATTTCCTGCCACCATCATTTCCTAGAAGAGAGGATACTCTACCAATGAAAAAGTAGGAAAGGTTAACTTTGAGTAATCTTAGAATTAAGAGCAATCCTTTTAATTCAATCAAGTGAGTTCTAGGGAAAATTCATGACCTTGTTCTTTGTTCTTTATTTTTTTATTGTTTTGTCATTGATCAGTAGAAATGTTGTCATACCTGAACAGGTACTTGAGAACCATTGGTATATTTGATCCTTCTAATCTAGGCAGGACAAGGATCTTCCAGCTTCTCCGTGAATACTCTCCACAGAGGGGTACATTTCACTAGGTAGCCCATTCCATTGTGGAAGAGTCCTAATTAATAAATTAATACATGGTCCCCTGACACCTCCATGTCCTTGCCTTGCCCTCTGGATGTACAAGGAGTAAAGCTAATCTCTAGCATCACAGTCTTTCTTTCTTTTTTTTTTTGAGACCTCTGTCTCTCCGTCTGACCTCTGTCGCCCAGGCTGGAGTGCAGTGGCACAGTCTTGGCTCACTGCAATCTCCGCCTCCTGGGCTCAAGAGATTCTTCTGCCTAGCCTCTTGAGTAGCTAGGACTACAGGCATGCACCACCATGCCCGGCTAATTTTTGTATTTTTAATAGAGACGGGGTTTCACCATATTGGTCAGGCTGGTCTTGAACTCCTGACCTCGTGATCCGCCTGCCTCAGCCTCCCAAAGTGTTGAGATGACAGGCATGAGCCACTGTACCTGGCCTCACAGTCTTTCAAACCTACGAAGAGGTCAGTCATGTCCGCCTTCTGAAAGGGCAAACATTTCTAGCTCCCAAATACAAATTCAGAATATGTAGATAACATGGTGTATTAGCTCATTCTTGCATTGCTATAAGAAACTACCTGAGACTGGGTAATTTATTAAGAAAAGAGGTTTAATTGACTCAGTTCTGCAGGCTGTACAGGAAGCATGGCTGGGGAGGCCTCAGGAAACTTACAGTCATGGTGAAAGGTGAAGGGGAGGCAGACACAGACACATCTTCACATGGTGGAGCAGGAGAGAGAGACAGAAAGGGGAAGTGCTACACACTTTTTTTTTTGTTTGTTTATTTTTTGAGACAGAGTCTCACTCTGTCGCCCAGGCTGGAGTGCAGTGGCATGATCTTGGCTGACTGCAACCTCCACCTCCCGGGTTCAAGTGATTCTCCTGCTCGCTGCAACCTCACTGCAAAGGATTTAAAGGCTGGATACCTGGATATTTATTCTGGAATTGAGGCAGGATGAGGAATTTGACTGCACACAGAGATCTTAATCTCATAACCCTCTAGAATATTAACATCATTTGTTTAATAGAGACCTGGATTTAGAGGACAAATTAGTTCGTGTTCAAAGCTTTAGGGCTTAAAAAAAATCTGGCCCTGCTCATTGTGATGAATGTCAGAGGGACTATTTCTGACTTAACAGGCATGTAATTTAGAACTCATATTTATGAAAGCACCTCGCATGGTGTCTTGCTACTTGGTGAAGGTTTATTTCTTTTTCCTTACTCCCTTCCTGACTTCTTTTCCTCCTTCCTTTCTTCATTCTTCTGATTTGAATCTGTTAAGAGATTACTGCTAGGGTTCATTAAATATCTCAAGCATGTCAGAGCACAAGCTGAATTTGCAAATATCTGGCTTCAACTTGACAGTCCTTTGACCCTTATATGCTTAATGACAAATGAAAAAACTATGTTCCTTTAAGGTAGTTTTCTTTTCTTTTCTTTCTTTGTTTCTTTTTTTTTTTTGAGACCGAGTCTCACTCTGTCGTCCAATCTGGAGTGCAATGGCGCGATCTTGGCTCACTGAAACCTCCACCTCCGGGTTTCAAGCAATTCTCCCGCCTCAGCCTCCCAAGTAGCTGGTATTATAGGCCCCTGACATCATGCCTGGCTAATTTTTTTTTTTTTTTGAGACGGAGTTTCATTCTCGTTGCCCAGGCTGGAGTGCAATGGCATGATCTTGGCTCACTGCAACCTCGGCCTCCCGGGTTCAAGCAATTTTCCTGCCTCAGCCTCCTGTGTAGCTGGGGTTACAGGTGTGTGCCACCATGCCCGGCAAATTTTTGTATTTGTAGTAGGGACAGGGTTTCACCATGTTGGCCAGGATGGTCTTGGATCTCTTGACTTCGTGATCTGCCTGCCTCGGCCTCCCAAAGTGCTGGGATTACAGGAATGAGCCACCGTGCCCGGCCCCAGCCAGGTAGTTTTCTAAGAAAGCTATTTTCTAGGTTGTATACATGTTGGGCCTCAAGAATCCTAAATATATAGATAGAGTTCTTCTAGTTTAGATGTTTGTACTTAATAGTAAACAAACTCATAGGCAGAGGATGAAAAAAAATTCCATCTGGATCTAGTGGCTCATACCTGTAATCTCAGCACTTTGGGAGGCTGAAGCGGGTGGATCACCAGAGGTCAGGAATTTGAGACCAGCCTGACCAACATGGTGAAACCTTGTCTCTAGGAAAAATACAAAAATTAGCCAGGTGTGGTGGTGCATACCTGTAATCCCAGCTACTTGGGAGGCTGAGGCAGGAGAACCTGGGAAGTGGAGGCTGCAGTGAGCCGAGATTGCACCATTGTACTCCAGCCTGGGTGACAGAGCAAGACTCTTGTCTCAAAAACAAACCCACCGCCCCAAACCCCCACAAACACCAAAAAGTTCCATGCAGGGGGCACAGAGAGCTCCCCTAAATTAATGGTGGATCTTAATTTTTCCTTGTATTTGTTTGCTTTTTATTTTTGGATGCTGTGTAGTAGAGTTTTTAAAGGCCAGGGATGATTATACCGTCTACATGGATGATACATTTTGCCAATATAAAGTGTGCCTTAAACCTTGTGACTGGAATTCCCCTTTCCTGATGTTAAACTTGAACTTCTTTTTCCTTTTCCGTAATAATGACCTGGCCCGTCTGTCCCAGCATTCATGGTTAATGTTGGTGGGCGCTTGTTGGCATTTCAGAGGGGAGCAGGGCTTGGAGAGGGCGCAGTGGCCAGTGCCAAATTAACCTCTTCTAACAAAGCTTTCCTGATTTCACTCACTGTTCACCCTTTACTCTGGTTGTGCTCTGCTGTCTGTGCCTGCTTGGTGAATATATACATATAACTATATATAAATACATATTCTTTTTTTTTGAGACGGAGTCTCGCTCTGTCACCCAGACTGGAGTGCAGTGGCGCAATCTCGGCTCACTGCAAGCTCTGCCTCCTGGGTTCACGTCATTCTCCTGCCTCAGCCTCCCGAGTAGCTGGGGCTACAGGCGCCCGCCACCACACCTGGCTAATTTTTTGTATTTTTAGTGGAGACGGGGTTTCACCGTGTTAGCCAGGATGGTCTCGATCTCCTGACCTCGTGATCCGCCCGCCTCGGCCTCCCAAAGTGCTGGGATTAGAGGCGTGAGCCAACGCGCCCGGCTGGTGAATATATTTAACTGTGGACATTCTGTCATCTGACCTGAAGTTGTGAGTTTCTCGATGACAGGGTTTTTTCATACACACACTGCAGAAGACTGCAGTCCACACTCTGATTAACTTTCACGTGTAGGGAACATTTTCTTTGGCGAATGCTTCAAAGTTTAACAAACTACCTCTCCTCTTAATTTACTATTATTTTGTGCTTCCCATCCATGTAAAAATGCTAATTCTACAAATCAAATGCAATATCAAGTGCATGATTGCTACAAAAAATTCCATCATAGAGAATTGGGGGTCCAGTTAACTACCAATAGCATATTTACCATTAGTTATACTTTTAAAATTAAAGTTACTATTATTATTGCCAGGTGTGGTGGCTCACACCTGTAATCCCAGCATTTTGGAAAGCCAAGGCAGGAGGATCTCTTGAGCCCAGGAGTTCAAGACTAGCCTAGGCAACATAGTGAGACTCCATTTCTACAAAAAATAAAAATTAAAAAATTAGCTGGGCAAGGTGACATGCGCCTGTAATTCCAGCTACTCTGGAGGCTGAGGCAGGAGGATCACTTGAGCCCAGGAGGTCAAGGCTGCAGTGAGCCGTGATTGTGCCACTAAACTCCAGCCTGGGCAACAGAGCAAAACCTTGTTTCAAATAAAATAAAATAAAAAAGATATATTGACTTGTGAAAAAAAATAACGGATTACAGCATGCTATATATAATATTATTATAGTTTTATAAAAAATTTTATTTCTCCCTACAATTATTGAATAGGAATATTCCAAAAAATTAGCAGTGGTCATCTCTGATTATTTTTCCCTTCTTATCGCTTATCCATATTTCCTAGATTTTCTACTACGAGCACACATTTCATTGGTAATACAAATAAAAATAAGCATTTCTTTAAAAATATTTTCTAGGTATTTCTGAAGCTCTACCAGAACATAGAAAAAAATTAATTAATTTCATTTTTCTTGAGATAGAGTTTCACTCTGTTGCTCAGGCTGGAATTAAGTGTTGTGATTATGGCTCACTGCAGCCTCAACCTCCCAGGCTCAAGTGATCTTCCCACCTCAGCCTCCCAAGTAGCAGCTGAGACTACAGGTGCATGCCACAATACCTGGTTAATTTATTTTTATTTTTATTATTATTTTTTGAGACAGAGTTTTGCTCTGTTGCTGAGGCTGGAGTGCAGTGGCATGATCTCAGCTCATTGCAACCTCCACCTCTCAGTTTCTAGCGATTCTTCTGCCTCAGCCTCCGAAGTAGCTGGGACTATATGCCACCACGCTCGGCTGATTTTTGTATTTTTAGTAGAGATGGGATTTCACCATGTTGGCCAGGCTGGTCTCAAACTCCTGACCTCAAGTGATCCACCCACCTTAGCCTCCTAAAGTGTTGGGATTACAGGCCTGAGCCCCTGCGCCCAGTCTATTTTAGTTTTGTAGGGAAGGGGTTTCCCCATGTTGCCTAGGGCCTCTTGACCTCCCAGTCTGATTCGGGTTTGAGAGGCCATGGAGGGGCCAGGAAGCCGACATGGTTCTGTTGCAGTTTGTCACAGACCACACTGTTAAAACACAGCATTGTGTATATAATCAACTGTTAAGAGAAATATATACTTATGAGGGCAAATCACAAAATAGCTTTCGGCTGGATACGGTGGCTCATGCCTGTAATCCCAGCACTTTGGTAGGCCGAGGCGGGAGGATTGCTTGAGCCCAGGAGTTCGAGACCAGGCTGGGCAACATAATGAGACCCTATCTCTGTTAAAAACAAAAAGGCAGAATAACTTTCAAAGAATGTCTAATAATGATATATATATATTTTCTATTTAAGATGTATTTCACACAAATGTGCTTCTTATACCTCCTAAACCTCCCAGCTGGGGTCATTGATTTACACATTCATTTTACTAATATTTTTGAGTATGTAGCATGTGTTGGGCACTGTGCTTCTTGCCCAACTGAGATACAGCATGGCACTTGGGAAGGTGTAATTCACTCTTGCTTCCTGCACTTTTCCTGTTACTCCTGTGACAGCATCTGGCAGGCTCTAGTCAGGTTTGCTTATCACCATCTTATTTTCCCTTCATCTAAGGAAAGGAATGTTAACTTAGTTTGATTAAAGTCCCCCTTTGTATTTGAGTTCAACCTCCACCTCAGATTGACCCACTCTAAGTAGTTCTGTGATTTGCCTCTTCTGTTCCTTCAAAATGTCATATCTTAGGTCAGGCTAAGATGCCACAGACTGGGTGGCTTAAGCAATAGACATCTATTTTCCTCAGAGCTCTAGAACCTGGGGAGTCTAAAATCGTGGTCCAGCAGTGTCCAGTTTCTGGTAAGGGCCTGCTTCCCGAATTGCAGAAGGCTGGGGAGAGAGAGGGAGAGGAAGAAGGGAAGAGAGAGAGAGAGAAAGAGAGAGGGACAGAAAGGAAAGAAAGAAAGAAAAAGAAGGAAAGAAAGAAAAAGAAAGAAAGAAAGAAGAAAGAAAGAAAGGGGACTCTGTAGTGTCTCTTCTCTTAAGGGCACTAATCCTATCGTGAGGACCTCATCCTCATGACCTCATCTAGACCTAATTACCTCCCAAAGGCCCCATCTCCAAGTACCATCATATTGGGGGTTAGGTTCATATGAACATGAAGGGTTGCAAACATTAATTCCATAATAGTCAAGTCTGTATAATCAGGTTGAAGTCAATAAACTTCTTAAACTGCATAAGAGGTCTCATACCTATTAATGTAGTGCTATGTAGTGTCCCTCAAAAAGCATGTGTTGGAAACTTAATCCCCAATGCAACAGTGTTGAGAGGTGGGACCTAATGTGAGGTGTTTAGATCATGAAGGCCCCATCCTCATGAATGGACTAGTGATGATTTAAAAAGGGCTTGAGGCTGTGAGTTTGATCTGTTGCTCTCTTGTCCTCTCTTACTCTCTTGCCTTGTGCCTCCGGATGACATAGCAAGAAGGCCGTCACCAGATGCCAACACCATGCTCTTGGACTTCCCAGCCTCCAGAGCTGTGAGCCAATACATTTCTATTCTTTATAAGTTACCCATTCTCAGATATGCTGTTATAGCAGCACAAAGTGTACTAAGACACATAGCATAATTTTCACACACATTATGATGACTTATTTTTCTTTTCCTTTTTTTTTCTTTTGAGATAGTGTCTTGCGCTGTCACCCTGACTGGAGTGCAGTGGTACAATTATGCCTAACTGCAGCCCTGACCTCTCACGCTCTGGCGATCCTCTCACCACAGCCTCCTGAGCAGCTGGGACTAAAGGTGTGTGCCACCATGCCCAGTTAATGTTTTTTTTTTTTTTTTTTTTTTTGTAGAGATGGGGTCTTACTATGTTGCCTAGGCTGTGAGACCTTAGTAATATTACTAACATACATTGTAAGGTAAAACACATGCCACATAAAATTGACATTTTATTTTAAGACAAAGTCATAGCGCAGAGATTTTCGAAATTTTTCAGTTCACAGTGCCCTGAGTATTCACTTGTTAAGTAGTTAGTTCTAAGCAATAGTATTTGGTAGCCATTTGAAAATTATTAAACTCATAAATTGAAATAAAAAATTATTTTATTCTTAAATAACCATAATTACTAATAATATGTGTGTACTTCTTGGGCCCTGCACAACTTCTCAAATTTTGGAATCAGACAAGACAGCCACCTTCATTTCTTGTTCCACACTCAGTTTTATGTGATTGTTATTATTTTTTTGAGACAGGGTCTCACTGTGTTGCCCAGGTTGGAGTGTAGTGGTGTGATCTTGGCTCACTGCAACCTCCGCCTCCTGGGTTCACGCCATTCTCCTGCCTCAGCCTCCCGAGTAGCTGGGACCACAGGCACCTGCCACCATGCCCAGCTAATTTTTTGTACTTTTAGTAGAGACGGGGTTTCACTGTGTTAGCCAGGATGGTCTCGATCTCCTGACCTCGTGATCCGCCCACCTCGGCCTCCCAAAGTACTGGGATTACAGTCTTGAGCCACCACGCCCGGCCTAAGATAACTCTTAAGTGGTTGAAGAAGAACTATCTCTTTTTACCAGTGGAAAATATTTTCCAGAAACCCCCCTTCCTCCACAGCAGACTTTCCCTCATGTCTCATTCGTCAGAATCATGCCACATGCTCATATCTAAACCAATTATTGGGTGAGGGAAATAAGAGTATGATTAAACCAGTCACGGTTAGGAAAGAATCTAGACTCATGTGAAATAATGGCTGTGTATTACCCGAATGAAATTGAGATACTATTAGCAAGGCAGAAGGTGGAGGCATGACTGTGAATATAGGCAACCACCAGTGTCTGCTTGGATGTCTGACTATGGAATGTTTTCAGATCTGACAAGAAGTCAGGCTGTAAACATTCTGACCAAAAACTTGGTGTTACAAATGTGATCTTTTGAGAGAACAGCTTGTCAGGAGCCCAAGGAAAGAACACTTCATACAGTTGGAGATGGCTTTAATCATTTCTCCTTTACTCTGAATAATACTTGTCCTCTTAAATTGCTCTCCACATCTTTTTCAACCTTTTAAATCATAATTGTGGCTAAGCTCAGAATTTTTCTAAGTTTCAAATGGGAGGTAAGAACTTAGGAAATAATACATTCTGTGTGTACTGAATTCCAGGAGAAGAACGAAATGTGACTTCAAATTGCTGACGTTATAAGATGTATCTGTAAACCAGAAAGTGGTAAAAATAATGTGAAGTTAGCCAAACTCTAGGGCTCACATCACGGGCAGCCGAGTGTGTTGTCATCATCCAAGGAGGAAATGGTCTCTTAAAGGAGACCCTGTCTTTATGCTTGCATTAGCCATTGTAATTTCATGCAAAAACCTTCATGCAGACAGTATGAATGCAGCAGATAGAATTAAATGGGACTTAGGAAATTGAACTGAAAGAGATTTTTCCCCTTATGTGAGGTCATTTACATAGTTTTCTGGAAACTTTTTGTTTTTAGTTGTGTTTAGTTTCCAACTGTATTTACCCAGCATAAAGTATGTTTATTTATGTGAAACCCATAGATTTATTTTGTTAAGAAGTCGATGGGAAGTGTGTGTGTAGTCGTAGTCGTTTGTGCCAACATTGGTGTAGTGAAGATATGAGGACTGGAATCTGAAGGCTTGGAGTGCGTCTCGATTTGGCCACATGTTGCCGTGACTTAATCAGTTAGATGAGCTAATACTCCAAGGGCATTTATCTCAGGGCCTGTCATATGATGAATACTCAATCCCAACCACTATTAAATCTCATACATTATATGGTAGGTAGTAGGGTTTTCCTCACTTTACATATAAGGGGATTAAGGCTCATAGATAGCAAGTAATTTATTTAGTTAGTAAGTGGTAGAGCTGGGATTTGAGCTTTTAAGCTAGTGAGGTGACACTAGGCAGATATCCCTTTGAGCCTGTTTTCCTAGCTGCATGAAGAAGATATTGGCTGAGTGCAGTAGCTCATGCCTGTAATTCCAGCACTTTGGGAAGCTGAGGTGGGAGGATTGTTTGAAGCCAGGAGTTTGAGACCAGCCTGGGCAACGTAGTGAGACCCTGTCTCTCCAAAAAATACAAAAATTAGTCAGGTGTGGTGGCATACACCTGAAGTCTCAACTATTCAGGAGGCTAAAGTGGGAGGATTGCTTGAGTCCAGGAGGTCTAGGCTTCAGTGAGCCATGATCATACCACTGCACTCCAACCTGGGTGACAGAGCAAGACTCTGTCCCAAGAAAAAAAAAAAAAAAGGAAGAAGGTACTAGTGAACCCCTATTTCCTCATGGTTACCCTACCGTGGGTAACAATTGCAATGATGTTTAGAGTCCCAGTTCCCCTCTGGCTCCTTCCCTTCTTCCATTGGGTGCTCAAGCCCTTTCTTGGAGTTTGCAGCTTCAGATGTGGCTATTCACAGCCCTTCTCCTTGTATTTCCATCAGGGGCCCCTTCTTTTTGCTCTTATTTTTTAACTGCTTTTCTTACTTTTATTTATTTTTATTTTTTGAGATGGAGTCTCGCTCTGTCACCCAGTCTGGAGTGCAGTGGTGCAATCTCAGCTCACTGCAATCTTTGCCTCCCAGATTCAAGTGATTCTCCTGCTCCAGCCTCTCGAGCAGCTGGGACTACAGGCATGTGCTATGATGCCCAACTAATTTTTGTATTTTTAGTTGAGAAGGGGTTTCACCATGTTGGCCAGGCTGGTCTCGAACTCCTTACCTCAAGTGATCCACCCACTTTGGCCTCCAAAAATGCTGGGATTACAGGCATGAGCCACTGAGCCAGTCCTGTTTTTCTTTTATTTATTTATTTTTAATTTTTTTTCACAGATGTATTTAGCTGCTTTTCTTGCAGTTGGTGGGACTGAAGGAACTTCTTGTTCTGTACTCACTGATTATATCCACTTTCTAGGCCTTTGAAAGGTAACCCACCTCTTTTACGGACAAAGCTTCTTGGGGCCAGGGACTGCAGGCATCTGAGGGACATCACTCAGTCTATAGCCTAATGCATTCCTTGCTGGCTGTTTATTCACTTAATATTTGTTTCAATGTGCGCATGTGTTCACCATGGTCTTTGTTATTTTTACCTTTTTGTATCCCTGTATCCCAGATGTTGCCTCTGGTATCACATTCTTTTTTTTTTTTTTTTTTTGAGGCAGAGTCTCACTCTATCACCCAGGCTGGAGTGCAATGGCATGGTCTCGGCTCACTGCAACCTCTGCCTCCTGGGTTCAAGTGATTCTCCCGCCTCAGCCTCCTGACTAGCTGGGACTGTAGGTGGGCGACACCAATCCCAGCTAATTTTTGTATTTTTAGTAGAGACAGGGTTTCACTATGTTGGCCAGGCTGGTCTCCAACTCCTGATCTGATGATCCTTCTGCCTCAGCCTCCCAAAGTGCTGGGATTAAAGGCATGAGCCACTGGGCCCAGCCTGGTATCACATTCTTTATACTTGGGAAGTAAAACTGAGAACTTCCTTTAGTGAATATTTGCTGATGGTCAATTCTGTTTTTGTTTGCCTGAAAATGTCTTTATTTTCTTCTTGTTAAGGCTACCTTTGGTCAGCATAGAACTCTATCTAAATTGATAGTTATACTTTTTCCGTAACATTGAAGGGATTCCACTGCTTTCTGGCTTCCACTATTGCTGTTGAGAAGATGGCTGTCGGTCTAACTCTGTTAAAGTTAATTTGTCTTTATTCTTGGATAATTTTAAGACTTTTTTTTTTTTTTTCAAGACAGAGTTTCGATCTGTCGCCCAGGCTAGAGTGCACTGGCACGATCTCCACTCACTGCAAGCTCCGCCTCCTGGGTTCATGCCATTCTCCTGCCTCAGCCTCCTGAGTAGCTGGGACTACAGGCACCTGCCACTGTGCCCGGCTAATTTTTTGTATTTTTAGTAGAAACGGGGTTTCACCGTGTTAGCCAGGATGGTCTCAATCTCCTGACCTCGTGATCCACCTGCCTCGGCCTCCCAAAGTGCTGGGATTACAGGTGTGAGCCACTGCGCCTGGCCAATTTTAAGATTTTTTGGGGTTTGTTTTAGCCTTCTATTTTATTATGATGTATTTATTGATGGATTAGTTTTCGTTTATTTTGCTTGGAATACATTGGGTTCCTTGAATCTGTGTATTGGTGTATTTGATTATTTTGGAAAATTACCAGCCATTCTCTCTTCACATATTACCTCTGTTGCATTTTTCTGCTCCTTTTCTCCTAGACCTTTGATTAAATGTGGGTTAAACCTTCTCTCTCTATATCCTCCACGTTTCTTCCCCTCTCTTTAATATTTTACATATTTTTTTTTCCTCCAAGCTGTAGTCTGGCTTCTGATGTACCTTCTAGTTCATTAATTCCCTATTTATTTTTATTCAGTGAGTACTAAATACTATTATTGTGTTTTGTATTTCTAGAAGTTCAATTTTGTGTGTGTTTGTGTGTGTGTTGCTTGTGTTATTTATTTATTTATTGAAACAGGGTCAAAAAATTGAAAAATTCCCCAAGAATATCTTAAAAGAATTGTAGAGGGTCCATGCCCCATTTTTTTGCTTGCATTAAGTGTTTGTTCTCAGCTTTGCACCTTATCGCCTCATGTGTTCTCTCTTTTTTATGTCGATACTATTCATATATTACACCAAAGAGACGTAATACATCACCTTTTCCTTATGCTTCTCCTTACTCTATCATCCACGTAAGCCTTATATGTAACTCATTTTATCAAAAGTTAATCACACCTGTAATCCTAGCTCTTTAGCCGAGGAGGACAGATTGCTTGAGCCCAGGAGTTCAAGACCAGGCTGGGCAACATGGCAAAACCCTGTCTCTGCCAAAAATACAAAAAATTAGCTGGGCATGGTGATGTGCACCTGTCGCCCCAGCTACTCAGGAGGCTGAGGCTGAGGGAGGATCACCTGAGCCTGGGAGGCAGAGGCTACAGCGAGCTGACATCATAACACTGCACTCCAGCCCTGGTGACAGAGTGAGACCCCATATCAATTTAAAAAAAAAATTGGGAGCATTAAAGAAGGGCTGCACATCAATGCTCTGAGCGCAGCAAACAATAACAAATTAGAACGAGTATCTCTACTCTTAAGAATTCCAGCTACTGGTCATTTCTCATTGGCAATTTTCTCCTAGGAACTTCTCTCATGGTTTTTTTTTTTTTTTTTTTTTTCCATTCTCCTTTTGCTTGAAGAGCCCTCAGCACCCTTCAAATTTATGTTCATTTCTCATGCTGTGCAGTTTTAGGCCCCCAGCCTTCCTGCAAAGCACCTGCATCATTATCTTCAACTATCCAAGAATTCACTACGATGTTCTGTTGATTAAGTCTGTGCTGTGGTTTAAATGTTTGCCCCCTCCAAAACTCATGTTGAAATGTAATCCCCAAAGTGGTAGTATTGAGAGGTGGGGTCTTTAAGAGGTGATTGGATCATGAGGGCATTCATGGATTAATGGGTTATCATTAGAGGACTGGTGGCCTTATAGGAAGAGGAAGAGAGACCTGAGCTAGCACTTTAGCCCTGCATCATCCCTAGGACTCTGTAGAGAGTCCCCGCAATCAAGAAGGCCCTCTCTAGTTGTAGCACCTAAACCTTGGACTTAGCCTCTAGAACTGTAAGCACCAAAACCTTGGACTTAGCCTCCATAACTGTAAGAAATAAATTCCGTTTTAAAATAAATTACCCAGTTTCAGATATTTTATTATAAGCAAAATAAAACAGACTAGGAAAGTCGTTAGTCTCTTCTTTAACATAATCAAAGTTTTAAGTAAGCTTTCCCTCCATCATCAGCTTTTATTAACAGAAGGAAACAGTGTAAAGTTTATCTCCCAGACTGGGCATGGTGGCACACACCTAAAATTTTAGCACTTTGGGAGGCCAAGGTGGGTGGATCACCTGAGGTCAGGAGTTGGCGACCAGCCTAACATGATGAAACCCCGTCTCTACTAAAAATACAAAAAAAATAGCTGGGCATGGTGGCATATGCCTGTAATTCCAGCTACTTGGGAGGCAGAGAGAGGAGAATTGCTTGGGAAGCTGAGAGGCGGAGGTTGCAGTGAGCTGAGGTTGTGCCATTGCATTCCAGCCTGGGCAACAAGAGCGAAACTGTGTCTCAAAAAAAAAAAAAAAAGAAGTTTATCTCCCTACTGATGTGAATGGTGGTGTCACTCATCTTCACTTATAGGGATAATTATTGGCAATTGGATTTTTTTGTTGAAAATAGCCTATTTCCCCCTTCTGATCAAAATAAATAAATATGTATTTATGTGTGCAGGAATGTACATATACTTGTATACCCACACCCTTACACACAACTTCCCCCTCTGAAAGATAACCTAGTGATATATCTAAGATTTTCCTAAAATCTCTGCTTTAGATTTACTACAACGCATGAATAAATAGGTGACAGAGACTGCCAAGTCCTAGGTCATGGATGAGTGATTTTCTTTTTTTTTTTTTTGAGACAGAGTCTCGCTTTGTCACGCAGGCTGGAATGCAGTGGCACAATCTTGGCTCACTGTAACCTCCACCTCCCTGGTTTAAGTGATTCTTGTGCCTCAGCCTCCTAAATAGCTGGGATTACAGGTGCATGCTACCATGGCTGGCTGATCTTTGTATTTTTAGTAGAGATGAGGCTTCCTCATGTTGCCAAGGCTGGTCTTGAACTCCTGGCCTCAAATGATCCACCTGCCTTGGCCTTCCAAAGTGCTGGGATTACAGGTATGAGCCACCCCGCCTGGCCATGGATGAGTGGCTTTCACATTGCGTTCTAAGAAACCCTGAAGATTGGTGAAGCCCATTTAGGAGAAGGAGATGTGGGGGTGAGGGGTGAGGGGTTAGGATAAATAGGAGAAAAAGAAACAGATTAATTGGCAGGAGGATTCAAGCTCTCATGCCTCTCTCACAACCAGATCAAATTTTGCCTGGTATTACATATTTGGATACCAGTAAAATTTTGTTTGTATAGTGAGTTCAGAGGCTAGTAAAACATTTGCATTACTGCCATAAAACCTGGATCTGCAAACTGTGGCCCCCAGGCCAAATGTGGCCTGAGTGCAGTTTGTCTTTGTAAAGCCTGTGAGCTAGTAACAGTTTTTACATTTTTAAGGAGGTGTAAAAACAAAACCCCCCAAAAACCCAGAAGATGAACATTTGAGAGAGAGAGAGAGAAAGCGAGATTGTATGTGACCTGCAAAGCCTAAAAAATAGTTACTGTCTGGCCCTTTACAGAGAAAGTGTTATGGAATGTGGAACATGGCTATGGAACATTGCTGTGGCACTATTTGAGGTAAAAATGAAAATCTAGCTAAATACACAGTAAAGAAGTAATTAGATAAAGCATATGCATTGCTTAGGATTAGATTCAGCCACAAATAAAGGAGATCCTCAAATATCAGCAGTTTGGGAAAATACAAGTTTATTTCTCAGTCAAGCATCTGAAAGGTCTTCAGTGTTATAAAATACCGTGGGTCAGAGAACCAGGCTTCACTTCTCTGTGGCTCTACCATGGATTACTTCTGTTCTCTGGGTCTCTACTTGGTATCCAAGATGGTTGTTGGAGCTCCAGGCTTTTTGTTTGCATTCCAACCAACAGGAAGAATGAAGCAGGGAAGAAAACGAAGCATTCTACTTGTATTTTATTTATTTTTTTTGAGACAAGATCTTTCTGTTTCTCAGGCTGGAGTGCAGTGATGTGATCGTGGCTTACTGCAGCCTTGACTTCCTGGGCTCAAGTGATCCCCATCCTCAGCCTCCCAAGTGTCTAGGACTACAGGTATGTGACACCACATCTAACTAATTAAATGTTCCTTTCTTTTGGTAAAGATCGGATTTTGCTCTGTGTTACCCAGGGTGGTCTTGAATTCCTGGGAAGCAATCCTTCCACCTTGTCCTCCCAACGTGATGGAATTGATCTCTACTTCTACTTTTTTGTATTTCTTTCTTTCTTTTTCTTTTGTAGAGACTAGGTTTCATCATATTGGCCAGGCTGGTCTTGAACTCCTGACCTCAGGTGATCTGCCTGCCTTGGCCTTCCAAAGTGCTGGGATTACAGGCATGAGCCACCATGCCCAGCCTTCTGCTTTTATCCCTTTGGGCAGAGGTTAATTATATGGTCACATCTAGCTTCAAAGGAGCCTGGGAAATATAGCCTTGATTCTGGGCATTCCTGTAGCCCGTTAAAAATTTGGCAATCAATTATATGGAAGAAGTGGAGATTGGATATTAGAGTCTCTATTACAATATGGAGAGTCAACTCATTAATTAATTTATTTGTTCAGCCTCCTACCAGGTGCCAGGTGCCCTGCTAAACATTGGGAATACAAATTGGATACAACATGGTACATTTCCTGGAGGAATTCAAAGTCTAGGAATCTTCTTATATTTTGAATGGCTTCTAATGGCTTTTCCAAACTCTGTGGCCTTGATTCATTGCAATTCAATGTTAGCTTTTTTTTTTTAATTGGCTTGCTTAGAATGCATATTTTTGACCACTGTCAATTGTGCATTTAGATTGCATCTTTTATTTATTTAGTTTTTTTAAAAAAACTTAAGAGTTCTAATGCACAAAGTCTGAGCAATGAACATGGAGTTCTTTGTCCTTCTGCTATCATCGTTAGGATGTTTGAATTATTCTGTAGGTATCTATCATTCTGGAAGTAACATTGACATATCCACAGCAGTCCTGCACTGGGAAGCAAAACAAAAAGTCTCCAGGAGGATTAAATGGGGCCCTTTATTTTTAACTTTATACAAATTTGCATTAGACCAGTATTCATTAAGTGAGTAAAAACCCTGCATACTCAGTGACGACAGGACGCATTTATAAATGGGTTAATCTCTCAGTCGGATGAGCGATTTTCTGGGAATCTTCTGCCAAAACCCCTCAGGCTCAAGTGTATGGTGAGTGAGCTCCGGCTTTTATCCTTTTCTAGGTTGACTCATGTAATTCTAAACTCTGATAACAAGGGATATTCAAGGGAGGGGTTGTTTAAAGTGAACAAGAGTTTTTGTTTAACCCATGTTTTAATCATGGGTTTGATCAAACTGGGATGCTTTCTCTCATTAAGAATTCCCTAAGCCAGTAAAATATTTGGGAATATCATTTATTGTTTATGAGTTTTACTTCGATTAAATAAATGCACATGCTACTAACATTCAGGCACTTTGTATTCACAAATCACTTCATGGCTGCTGCTGTAGTTTTACCAGTAAGTCTGGTTTTCCGTGATTTTTTTTTCCCATTTCTTTTTTTCCTCTTGCCTTTGTTTTACTTTGCCTTCTGAAATGTTTTCTACCAAAAATCAGGTGAGCTCCCAGATTAGAGGTGAGGGAGTTGGGAAGACAAGACATAACCAAGCCCTATACACCAATGCCAACTCAGTAAGTGACACTTTGACAACTGAAAAATGTAATCTCAGAAGTATCATGTGTTCTTCAAAATGGCTAATGTATTTTGGAAGGCAAGGATATCAGGACATTAAAAAAAAACTAATTGAAAACATACTTAGGCTAGTCTTGTCTTTTTTTTTTTTTTTTTTTTTGAGAGAGTCTTGCTCTGTCCCCCAGGCTGGAGTGCAGTAGCATGATCTCGGCTCACTGCAACCTCCACCTCTTGGGTTCAAGCAATTCTCCTGCCTCAGCCTCCCAAGTAGCTGGGACTACAGGTGAGGGCCACCATGCCTGGCTAATTTTTGTATTTTTAGTAGAGAGGGGATTTTACCATGTTGGCCAGCCTGGTCCCCTGAACTCCTGACCTCAGGTGATCCTCCTGCCTCAGCCTCCCAAAGTGCTGGCATTACAGGCATGAGCCACTGCGCCCAGCCTAGACCTGTAATTTTTAACATTTGTGGTGATATGTGATATGAAAAACACAAATTGGTTATTAAATACATCTTTTTAGAAATGATTTCTAGTTTCTTAAGAAATAAGAATAAAAGTAATATGAGATCATATCAAATGTTTCCATATGAAAAATCTTTTTATGATTCAGCACAAAGTGGCTTTGTTAACAAAAACAATACTATATAATATTCAATTCCAAGATTTAACCCTTTATGACCTGAATGTTTCTTTTCTTTTCTTTCTCTCTCTCTTTTTGTTTTTTTTGGAGACAAGGTCTCACTCTGTCACTCAGGCACAATCATAGCTCACTGCAGCCTCAACTTCCTGGGCTCAGGCGATCCTCTTGCCTCAACCTCCCAAGTAGCTGGGACCACAGATGTGCGCCACATGCCCAGCTAAATTTTGTATGATTTATAGAGACAGGATCTCGATATGTTGCCCAGGCTGACCTTGAACTTCTGGATTCAACTGTTCATCTCATCGTGGCCTCCCAAAGTGTTGGGATTATAAGTGTGAGTCACCGCTCCTGACCTATTTATTTCCTTTTCTTAGGAAAGGAATAATGTCAACCTAATTTACAGAGTCTCTGTGAGCCCATACTTACTCTCTTTTGGAAGACTATAAGAAAATATATATATATAAATCTTTGATATCTACTATGTGGTACCCTTGTGCAGGCAAAGGCTGCACAGTCTTCTGCTCTGGTCCTATGTGGAGATGCTCTTGCTGGGGCATATTTGTGTAGCCTCCACAGGTATTGGCTGAAGAGCACCTGCTCCCCAGTTGCATAGGATAGTCTGTATAGTAGAGAATCTTAGTCCTGTAATAATTAGTATCAGAAATGGGGAATTCTCTTCTTTTTCTTCTCTTTCTCTCTCTCCTACTTTAATTATGTCTACTTCCTTCTCTCTTCTTCTCTTGTGTCAATATTTTTGCTTTTCTTAAAAACTCAAACGTTTAGCAGGGCGCGGTGGCTTACACCTGTAATCCCAGCACTTTGGGAGGCCGAAGCGGGCAGATCACGAGGTCAGGAGATCAAGACCATCCTGGCCAACATGGTGAAACCCCATCTCTACTAAAATTACAAAAATTAGCTGGTGTGGCAGTGCACACCTGTAGTCCCAGCTACTTGGGAGGCTGAGGCAGGAGAATTGCTTGAACCCGGGAAGCAGAGGCTGCAGTGAGCCGAGATCGCGCCACTGCACTCCAGCCTGGGCAACAGAGCGAGACTCCTCCTCCAAAACAAAACAAAACAAAACAAAACAAAAAACAAAACAAAACAAAACTCAAACGTTTTTATTATGAGAATTCTAATACACAAAATGTTGAAAGAGTATAATAAGGACTCATAGATCCACCAATTATCTTCAACAATTGTTAGCACTTTGTTATTTTGCTTTGTATCTATCTTGGTTTAAAAACATTTTAAAATGTGGTAAACTATACGTTACATTAAACACTAACTCCATTTTCTGTCCTGCCAGCCCCTGTTAACAACTATTCAACCACTGTTCTACTTTCTTCCTTTATGAATTTGCTTACTCTAAGTACCTCAAATATTGAAATCATGCAGTATTTATCTTTTTATGTACGGCTTATTTTATGAAGCATATGTCTTCAGGTTCATCTATATTGTAGCATGTGCCACAATTTACTTCCTTTTTAAGGCTGAATAATAGTCTATTGTACACACACATATTTTGTTTGTCCATTCATCTGCAGTTGTACTTTTGGGTTGTTTCCACTTTTTGACAATTATGAATTTTTGGCCGAAACATTTGAAAGTTTCTGAGACATGGCATTTGCCCTTTCAGTTCTTCATTATGTCTCTTCTGATAATAATTGAATTCTCTTACATCACCATAGCATCATAGTCACATCGAAGAAAAATTAACAGGGATTCTCTAATCTAATGTCATCTAACATTTAGCACATATTTAAATTTCTCCATTGTTCCAAAAATGTGTCTTAAAACTGTGTTACTTTTGATCAGAATTCAGTCAAAATTTCTGCATTTCAATTGGTATGTCTTGTTAGTTTTTCTTTTTTTTTTTTTTTTTTGAGACAGAGTCTCGCTGTGTTGCCCAGGCTAGAGTGCAGTGGCATGATCTTGGCTCACTGCAACTTCTGCCTACCAGGTTCAAGCGATCCTCCTGCCTCAGCCCCCCAGTAGCTGGGATTACAGGCCTGCACCACCAGGCCCAGCTAATTTTTGTATTTTTAGTAGAGATGGGGTTTCACCATGTTGGTCAGGCTGGTCTCGAACCCCTGACCTGAGGTGATCCACTTGCCTTGGCCTTCCAAAGTGCAGGGATTACAGGTGGGAGCCACTGCACCTGGCTTTTTTTTTTTTTTTTTAAGACAGAGTCTAACTTTGTCCCCCAGGCGGGAGTGCAGTGGCGTGATCTTAGCTTACTGTAGCCTCGACCTGCTGGACTCAAGCAATCCTTCCGCCTCAGCTCCCTACATAGCTGGGACTACAGTGGCACACCACCTTGCCTGGCTATTTTCTTTTCTTTTTTTTTTTGGTATTTTTTATAGAGATGAGGTCTTGCTGTGTTGTCCAGGCTGGTCTTGAATTCCTGAGCTCAAAGGATCCACTTGCCTCAGCCTCCCAAAGGGCTGGGATTATAGGCATGAGCCATGCTGTGACCACTTGTTAGTTTTTTGTTTTTTTTTTAAAACTTTTTTATTTGGAGCATTTCAAACATACCCAAAAGTAAGTATACCCAAACATACACCAAAGTAGACAGAGTAGGATCAGAGGCTCCTGCATACCTAGCACTCAGCTCCACCAACCAGCAGCCATTGTTCAATCATGTCCATCCACACTCCTAGCTACTTACCCCCTCCTGTAGAATTTTGAAGGAATCCCAAGCATCATATCATCATATCATTTTCTTTTTTTAATTTTTCCATAAGTTATTGGGGTACAGGTGGTATTTGGTTATATGAATAAGTTCTTTAGTAGTGATCTGTGAGATTTTGATGCACCCATCACCCATGGGTACACTGTAACATATTTGTAGTCTTTTACCTCTCATCCCCCTCCCACTCTTCCCCCCAAATCCCCAAAGTCCATTGACTCATTCTTATGCCTTTGCGTCCTCATGGCTTAGCTCCCATATATCAGTGAGAACGTGTGATTGGTTTTCCATTCCTGGGTTACTTCACTTAGCATAATAGTCTCCAGTCTCATACAGGTCACTACAAATGCTGTTAATTCTTTCCTTTTTATGGCTGCGTAGTATTCCATTATATATATAAATAAAACAGTTTCTTTTTTTTTATTATACTTTAAGTTTTAGGGTACATGTGCACAACGTGCAGGTTTGTTACATATGTATACATTGCCATGTTGGTGTGCTGCACCCATTAACTTCATTTAATATTAGGTATATCTCCTAATGCTATCCCTCCCCCCTCCCCCCTCATCATATCATTTTCATCTGTAGCTATCTCCATATACATTCCTAAAAGATAAAAACACTTTAAACAACATAATAACAATATCATTATTACAACTTAACAATAATTTTTTTCTTTTTTTTCTTTTTTTTTTGAGACGGAGTTTTGCTCTTTCATCCAGGCTGGAGTGCAATGACGCCATCTCAGCTCACTGCAACCTCTGTCCCCCCACGTTCAAGCAATCCTCCTGCGTCAGCCTCCCAAGTAGCTGGGATTATAGGCGCCCGCCACCATGCCCTGCTAATTTTTGTATTTTTAGTAGAGACAGGTTTCGCCATTTTGGCTAGGCTGGTCTCAAACTCCTGACCTCGTGATCTGCCTGCCTCGGCCTCCCAAAGTGTTAGGATTACAGGCGTGAGCCACCGTGCCAGGCCAACAATAATTCTTTAATATCATCAAATATCCATCAGTGGGTGAATTTTACATGTATGAGACAATTTCCAGTTGTCTCACATATGTAAACGTTTTAAATAGTTTAATTAAATCAGGCATTTTTAAATTTATAGGGCCCTCTTTATCTCCTTTTTCTTTTCTTCCAGTTTTTGAATAAATTAGATTGTTTGGCTGATGGTTCCCCATAGTGGAAATGCTTCTGATTGCATTGCTAACGTATAGTTTAACATGGTGCTTAGTCTTTCATATTTGCTTTATTTTATTTTATTTATTTTTATTTTATTATTATTTTTTACCGCTCCTTGCAGAGCAGGGCTACCCCATGGGCCTGTATTTGCTTTAAATTGGTAGTTGGATCTCGAGGCATGCTCAGATTCAGACTGGATTTGTCTTCGCAAGATCATTTATAGCTGGTGCTGGTTTCTTTCATTAGAAGTCACGTAATTATTAGTTATCTATTTTGGGGGATGTTAGCAGACTCTGATGCTCAATGGCTATGAGTTCATTAGGGCTTTCAAAAGTATGAGATTCTAATCTAGTTTATGAAATTTATTAGCTGCAATACTTCCGTAAAGATAATTTTCCCCTTATCTTCTATCTGGTTGTCCAATGCTACAATTCATATAGAAATAGCAGGAAAAATATTTGAGTCTTTTATCAGTTTTCAAAATAAGTTGGTTTCCTGGTATCCTTAAACAGCACCTTTTAAAAAAAGTATCATTGTGAACTGAGAGACTGAAATATATCAAATATATATATGAAATATATATATAAAAGTATCATTGTGAACTGAGAGATTGAAATATATCAAATATATATATGAAATATATATATGAATATGTATATTCATATATATTTGATATATTTCATATAAGAAAATTAATAAGAAAAATAACTGCAACAGATCGAAATATATCAAATATATATGAAATATATATACATATTCATATGTTTCATATATATATTTGATATATTTCGATCTGTTGCAGTTATTTTTCTTATTGATTTTTATATTCTTCTTTGGCCAGTAGGAGCCTTTTCAAATTGGCTCCGTGTCTTTTTGGCATTACCCTACTAATATTTGACCGCTTCCTTGCTATGTGGTAAAAGATGTTCCAAGAATAGATGTTATTTATTTCTTGCCCCAAACCTGGAATTAACATTTTTCTCCCCATGGAATGCTGGTTACTTATTGTACCTTAACATGCAATTTTAAGAATTAATACAGAGAGACTTGGTGTACCCTTTATCTAGTTTCCCCCAGTGGTAACATCTTACAAAACTTAAGTAAAATGCCACAACCAGGATTTTGAAATCAGTACAATTAGAATAAAGATGACTTCTATCACCACATGAATCCTTCCTGTTTCCCTTTTATAGCCACACCTACCCTTCACTCCTGCCCTCTGCCCATTTCTGACTTTTGGCAACAACTAACCTGTTCCTTATTTTCATAATTTTGTCATTTTGAGAATGTTATATAAATGGAATCACACAGTTTATAACCTTTGGGGTTGGATTTTTTTTCAATCAGTGTAATTTCCAGGAAATTCATACAAGTTGTTAAATTTATCAGTAGTTTTATTTATTTATTTATTTATTTATTTATTATTATTTTTTGAGGCAGAGTCTCCCTCTGTTGCCTAGGCTGGAGTGCAGTGGTGTGATCTTGGCTCACTGCAACCTCCACCTCTGGGTTCAAGCAATTCTCCTGCCTCAGCCGCCAGAGTAGCTGGGATTACAGGCATGTGCCACCATGCCCAGCTAATTTTTGTATTTTTAGTGGAGACAGGGTGATGGAGTTTCACCGTGTTGGCCAGGCTGGTCTTGAACTCCTGATCTCAAGTGATCTGCCCACCTCGGCCTCCCAAAATGCTGGGATTATAGGAGTGAGCCATCGCACTTGGCCTTTTGTGCTTTTTTCCCCCTTCTTCTTCTTCTCTCTTTTTTTTTTTTTCCATAAGCAGGTCCTCTTTGGTAAAGTATCTTTCCAAATATTTTGCCAATTTTATTATTGGGTTGTTTGTTTTCTATTATTGATTTTTAAGAGTTCATTACATATTTTCATAGAAGTTCTATACCAAATATATGGTTTGAACATATTTTCTTCCAGTCTTTATGTTTTTATTCTTTTTAATCAGTGTCTTTCATAGAGAAGATGTTTTTATTATTGAAATGCAACTTTACGGATTTTTTTTTATGGATTATGATTTTGGTGTTACATGTAAAAAATGTTTGCTTAACCCAAGGTCATGAAGGTTTTCTCCTAAATGTCTTATAGCTTTAGATTTTATGTTTAGGTCTATTATATTAGTCTCTTCTCACATTGCTATAAAAAACTACCTGAGACTGTGTAATTTATAAAGAAAAGAGGTTTAATTGACTCACAGTTCTGCAGGCTCTACAGGAAGCATGGCTGGGGAGGTCTCAGGAAACTTACAATCATGGCAGAAGGCAAAGGGAAGGCCTTATTCATATCTTCACATGGTGGAGCAGGAGAGAGCAAAGCGGGAGGTGCTAGACACTTTTAAACAACCAGATCTTGTGAGAACTCACTATCACGAGAACCACCTCCATGATTCGATTGAATCACCTCCCACCAGGCCCCTCCTCCAACACTGAGGATAACAATCTGAAATGAGATTTGGGTGGGGACACAGAGTCAAACCATATCATCTATGTTATATTTTGAATTAATTTTTGTATATGGTACAAGGTATAAACAAAGCTTGTTTATTTATTTTTGAGACAAGGCCTCACTCTGTCGCCCAGGCTGGAGTGCAGTGGCACGATCTCAGCTCAGGGCAGCCTCAACCTTCTGGGCACCAGTGATCCTTCCACCTCTGCCTCCAGAGTAGCTGAGACTGCAGGTGCACACCACCATACCCGGCTAATTTCTGTATTTTTTTTTTTTTGTAGAGATGGGGTTTCGCCATGTTGCCCAGGCTGGTCTCAAATTCCTGGGCTCAAGTCATCCATCCACCTTGGCCTCCCAAAGTGCTGGGATTATACGCAGGAGCCACTGCTCCTGGCCCAAAGTTTATTTTCTTGCATATGGATATCCAATTATTCCATCAGCATTTGTTGAAAAGACTATCCTATCTCTACTAAATTACTTTTATATCTTTGTTGAAAAGCATTTGTTCATTTAAGTGTGTGTCTAGTTCTGGACCCTCTATTCTGTTCCATTGATTTGTCTGTTGTTATGCTAATACTACACTGTCTTGATTAGTCCAATCAGATTGTAATCTATAATATATATTCTTCTTTTTCGAAGTTGTTTTGGCTATTTTAGGTTCTTTGCATTCCTACACTTGATCTTAGCCAAAAGGCTGAGAAGCGATTGTTCTTTGCACTTCTATATGAGTTTTAAAATCAGTTTGTTAATCTACATAAAAGCCTGCTAGGATTTTGATTGGGATTACATTGAATCTAAAGATCAATTTGGGGAGAACTGACGTCTTAACAATCTTGGGTCTTTGGACCCATAAACAAGTTATATCTCCCCATTTATTTAGGTCTTCTTTAATTTCTCTCTGAAATGTTCTGTAAATTTTCAGCGTACAGGTGAAAATTTTGTCAGATTTATCCCCAAATATTTAATTTTTTGAGTGCTATTGTCAATGATATTGTTTTAAAATTCTGACAGTCAATTACTCATTGCTAATATAAATAAAATTGACTATTGTAAATATAGCTTGTATTTTACAACCTTATTAAGCTCACTTATTAGTTCTAGTAGTTTTTTTTGGAGATTGCATCAGATTTTCTACATAGATGATTATTGATATGGTTTTGCTATGTCCCCACGCAAATGGCATCTTGAATTGTAATCCCCATAATTCCCACATATGTAGGGAGAGACCTGGTGGGAGGTGATTGAATCATGGGGGCGGTTTCCCCCATGTTATTCTTGTGATAGTGAGTGAGTTTTCACAAGATCTGATGGTTTTGATGGTTTTATAAGGGGCTCTTCTCCCTTCACTCCTCACTCTTCTCTCTCCTGGTGCCATGTGAAGGAGGTCCTTGCTTTCTCTTTGCCTTCCGCCATGATTGTAAGTTTGAGGCCTCCCCAGCCATGTGGAACTGTGAGTCAGTTAAACCTCTTTTTTAAATAGATTACCTAGTCTTGGGTTTTTCTTTATAGCAGTGTGAAAACGGACTAATACAATCATTTTTGCCTGCAAATAAGACCATTTTACTTCTTCCTTTCCAATCTGGAAACTTTTAAATTTCTTTTTTTTTGAATTATTTTACAGGTTAGAATTTCCAGGGAGTGTTGAATAGAAATAGTGAGAGCAGACATTCTTGCCTTGCTCCTGATCTTTGGAGGAAAGCATTCAGTTTTCCACTATTAAGTATCGTGTTAGCTATAGGGTTTTTTTTTGTAGATGCAGTTGCCTGTGCTGCTAGAGCCTGGGTACTGGGGGAGCTGCATATGTTGCAGTGACCTACTCAGCAAGCACACCTGATCCAGGAAACAAAACACTTTCTCCCTGCAATATCTCTTCTATGCCCTCCACTGACAAAAACTTAACATTAGTCAGCTGACAAAGCAAAACATATAAAGGGCCTACTCCCATTTTTGTAGATTAGGCAAGGAAGGGCAAATATGGAGCCAAGAGGCAATAAATTCAAAATTGGAATACTGTCTTTCAGGGATTACTATCTGTCATTACCTCATGTTCAGCATCTTGCAATCTGTTGTTTTGTGTATTTTGTCCACTCTTTGGTTGCTTTAGGCAGGAGAGTAAATCTGTTCTTTGCTATTCCATCTTGACTAGAGGCAGAAGTACCCCCTTTACTACTTTATTGAATAGTAATTTCAGCATGCCATCGGTTTCCTTCTAGAACCCTGATGGATGCGTGTGTATTTCTTCTATATTTGTATATGTAGTAGTTAGGTTGAATGGTTTGTTCAGACTTAGGTTAAACGTTTTTTTGCAAGAATTCACTCGTAGGTCGTGTTGTGTATCTCATATTGCCCCATATCAAGTTGTTTTACTTCTAGCCATACTAACTTTGATCACCAGGTCAAGGTGATGATCATCAGGTCTTACTGTTATAAAGAGACTTTCCCCTTTACGGTTAGCAAGGAATATGTGGGGTGACACTTTTGTACCTTGTGACTATCCTGTTGCAGAAACATTTTCACCTTATATTTTTTAGTATGCACTGATGATCCTTGCTTGAATCAGTGTCTTTATTAGGGTTTGGAAAACAGTGAATTTCCCATTGTTTCATTCCTCCTACATTTGTTATCTGGCATTCTTCTGTAAAAGAGAGCTTTCCACCATCAACTGGGGATGAAATGTTGATTTTCTTGAAAAGATAGGGTAAATACTTATTTTTCCACATTAATTACTAATTTTTAGAGAAATGAGTTAGTTTAACAGTCACCTCCAATGGCGAATGAGTTCTCTCTCCCTCCTTTAGTGTTACTACGGACTCAAGCATTTGATGTATCCAATATTTATAATAAGCTATAGTTATAATTTAAGAAAATTCTTGTATTGTCCCAAATTTGGCCATGGATATGCTTCCAGTGGTGTCTGATCCTTTGCATGTATCCCCTCAACCCTTTCCCATTAGTCTTTTTTTTTTTTTTTTGAGACGGAGTCTCGCTCTGTCGCCCAGGCTGGAGTGCAGTGGCGCGATCTCAGCTCACTGCAAGCTCCGCCTCCCAGGTTCACGCCATTCTCCTGCCTCAGCCTCTCCGAGTAGCTGGGACTACAGGCGCCCGCCACCACGCCCGGCTAATTTTTTGTATTTTTTTAGTAGAGACGGGGTTTCACCGTGGTCTTGATCTCCTGACCTCGTGATCCGCCCGCCTCGGCCTCCCAAAGTGCTGGGATTACAAGCGTGAGCCACCGCGCCCGGCCCCATTAGTCTTTAATAGCATCTTTGCTTTCTGGAATTATATACCCATCTTGTTCATTCCTTGACCTACAGTTGGAATCACTGTTTCTTCAAGTAGTCTTGGGGAAGTTTTTGGAAAAGGATCTGTGTGCTAGGTGGATGTGTTAGAGTTTTCCAGAGAAACAGAACCAGTAGGATGTGTGTGTGTGTGTGTGTGTGTGCGTGCGTGTATTATGGGAATTGGCTTATATAATTGTGGAGGCTGAGAAGTCTCATGATCTGCCATCTGCAAAGTGGAGAATCAGGAATGTTGCTGATGTAATTCAGTCTGAGTCCGAAGGTCTGGGAGCCAGGGGAGCCAATGGCAAGACTCTGTCTCAGGCCAAAGGCTTAAGATTTGGGGGGAGGAGGAGTCTGGTGTGAGTCCTAGAGTCTAAAGCCCCCAAAACCAGGAGCTCTAATGTCCAAGGAAAGGATAAGATGGATGTCTCAACTCAAGAAGAGACAGTAAATTTGCCCTTCTCTGCCTTTTTGTACCATTCAGGTGCTCAATGGATTGGATGATGCCCACTTTGGTGAGGGTGGATCTTCTTTCCTCAGTCCACTGATTTAAATGCTAACCTCTTCTGGAAACACCTCACAGACACACCCAGAAATAAAATTTTACTGCTATCTGGGTATCCCTTAACCCCGTCAAGTTGACACAAAATTAACCATCATAGTGGGTTCATTTTCACTTGAGTCTCATTGACATTAGGCTCTATCTATGAACAGGGCTACAAAATATGTTAACAGGAAGAAATCATGAGTTTATATTAACTTTCAATTCTGTTTCACATTATCAGAAAATATAAATCATATTTGATAAGAAACTTGTATCAAGAATATATACCTATATACAATTCAACAATAAAATTCAGTTTTAAAAACCTAATTAAAAATGGGCAAAAGGCCAGGTGCAGTGGCTCATGTCTATAATCCCAGCACTCTGGGAGGATGAGGCGGAAGGATGGCTTGAAGCTAGGAGTTCTAGTACAGCCTGGGCAGCAAAGCAAAACTCTGTCTCTACATAAAACAAAAAAATTAGCCACGCATGTGATGCATGCCTGAAATCCCAGCTACTCAGGTAGCTGAGGTGAGAGAATCACTTGAGCCCAGGAGATAGAGGCTGCAGTGAGCTATGACTGCACCACTGCATTCCAGCCTGGGTGACAGAGCGAGACCCTGTCTTAAAAAAAAAAAATGAGCAAAGGATTTGAATAGACATTTCTCCATAGAAGACATACAAGTGGCCAATAAGCACATGAATGGGTAGATGATCAACAGTATTAGTAATTAGCGAAATGCAAATCAAAACCACATTGAGATACTACTTAATCCCTACTGGGATGGCTAAAGTAAAAGACAGACATTAACAAGTACTTACAAGGATGTAGAAAAATTTGAATGTTTATACATTGTTGGTGGTATTGCAAAATGATATACCAACTTTGGAAAACAGTTTGGCAGTTCCGCAAAATGTTAAATGTAGTTGCCATATGACCCAGCAATTCCACTTTTAGTTATATTCTCGAAGAAATGAAAATATGTATCCACAAAAGAAACCTTATACATGAATGTTCATAGTAGCATTATTTATAATAGCCAAAAAGTAGAAACAACCCAGATGTCCATCAATTAAGGAGGATTTATATATATATATATATACCTACTTGGGAGGCTGAGGCAGGAGAATCACTTGAACACGGGATATGGAGGTTGCAGTGAGCTGAGATCACACCATTGCACTCCAGCCTTGGTAACAAAATTGAAGCTCCATCTCAAAAAATATATATATGTAGTATTCTCATTTCACAGGCCCACAGATGGAGAAGAATTTTTCCACAGGATGGTTCATATGCAGAGTCTCACTCATACCTGACTTAGATACCAAGATTTGAAACTTTTGAGCTGATGAGATTTTGGACTTAGTGTTGATGCTGCAATCATTGAGATTTTTTGAGGATTTTGGGATGGGTGAATGTATTTTGCAAGTAGGTTAGATGTGAACTTTTGAAAGTCTGAGGATAGACTGTAGTGGATTGAATGAGCCCCCCTTAAAAGATGTATTTATATCCTAATCCACCATACCCGTGAATGTTACCTTATTTGGAAAAGAGGTCTTTGCAGATGTACTTAAATTGACTATCTTGAGTTGAGATTATCCTGGATTATCCAAATAGGCCAGAAAATCAATGACAAGTGTCCTTATAAGAGTCACACAGAGGACAGAGAAGAGGAGAAGCAATGTGACCATGGTGGCAGAGATTGGAGTGATTTGGCCACAAACCAAGGAATGCCTGGAGCCACCAGTAGCTGAAAAGGAAAAAGGAACAGATTGTCCATCTATTTGAGCCTTTGGAGGGAGTGCAGCCCTGCTGACACCTTGATTTTAGACTTTATTTATTTATTTTTTTATACAGGGTCTCCCTGTGTCATGCAGGCTGGAGTGCAATGGTGCAAACATGGCTTACTGAAACCTCAACCTCCTGAGTTCAAGCAGTCCTCTTGCCTCAGCCCTCCCAAGTAGCTGGGACCACAGGTGTGCACCACCACACCTAGCTAGATTTTCTTTTTTTTTGGTAGAAATAGAGTCTCACTATGTTGCTGAGGCTGGCCTGAAACTCCTGGACTCAAGGAATCTTCCTGCCTCATCCTCCCAAAGTGCTGGGATTACAGGTATGAATCACCATGTTCAGCTCAGACTTTTGGTCTTGAAAACTGAGAGAAAATAAATTTCCATTGTTTTAAGCCACCCAATGTGTGGTGATTTGTTACAGCAGCAACAGGAAACTAGGACAGATTTACTTTGCAAAGTCAAAGTAGCTGGTTACAAAAATCTAAATATTGTTTGATGTTATTTATATAAAATATCTAGAATAGGCAAATCTATAGAGACAGAAAGTAGGTAAGTGGGAGAGAGAATGGGAGAGACTGCTGATTGGTATGAGATTTTCTTTTGGGGTGATAAAAAATATTCTGAAATTAGTGGTGATTGTTGCACGATTCTGTGAATATAATAAAAATCAGTAAGTTTTGTACTTTATTATTTATTTTTTTAGAGATGGGATCTTGCTGTGTTGCCCAGGCTTGTCTTGAACTCCTGGCCTCAAGCTATCCTCCTGCCTCAACCTTCTGAGTAGCTGGCTTACAGGTGCAATCTACCGCACCCAGCTCTGAATTTTATACTTTTTTTTGTCTTTTGACAAAATCAAATGGGTTGTGGAATGAATCTTGTGCTTTAAAAGGTTAATTTTATGGTGTGTGAATCATATTTTAATAAAGCTATATAAAACATGTTGGCTAAGTGTGGTGGCTCACACCTGTAGTCTCAGCACTTTGGGAAGCCAAGGTGGGATTGCTTGAGGCCAGGAGTTCAAGACCAGCCTGGGCAACATAGTGAGACTCCAGCTCTATAAAAAATATAAAAACTTAGCTGGGCACGGTGGGGTGCACCTGTGGTCCCAGCTACTTGGGAGGCTGAGGTGGGAGAGGATCACTTGAGCCTGGGAGGTTGAGGTTGCAGTGAGCTGTGATTGTGCCATTGTACTCCAGCCTGAGTGACAGAGTAAAACCCAGTCTCAAAAAAGAAATCAATGTGGTTTTCTTAACTTATTGATTTTATATTTATATCTTTTTAAATTGGAAATTGAAAAAATAAGATTAACATATTTATTTGCTTGATCCTAGTAGACACATAAAAGGGCTTCAAAAATATAGTGTCACTATTATCACATCATTACAGCAATAAAAATATGAGGTGAATTTTGAGAATTTTTTAGGTAGTTCTTTATTTTTAGACTACATCCCACTAAAGAAGGAACTGTCCAAAATGTGTCTAAAAATCACTTGAAATAAATTTTTGCTTTGTGTCAGTATGTGGCTCACTGGATAGAGAACTAAGTTTTCTTTTTCCCAATTTTAGGGTTTCTTTCCCTTTTTGATGTAATTTTATCTATTTCATGAACATTTAAAACATTTAAGTAGGTAAAACTCAAAATTATATAAAAAGGAATATTCAGAAAAGTCTTACTTCCATCTCTATGCTTCTCCTTATTCCCCACTTTCTAACCCCCATACAACTAGCTCTATTAGTATTCATTTCTGATTTATCTTTCTAGAGTTTCTGGAAAAATAAACAAAACTAAAAACACACATATATAGTATGTATATATAATACATATATTATGTATATATAGTCTTATTTTACCTCTTTTCTTCCTTTCTTCCTCCCTCTCTTTTTCTCTTTTTCTTTCTTCCTATATTTAAAAAAATTTCGTAGAGTTCCTGTGTCACTCAGGCTGGTCTTGAACTCCTGGGCTTGAGTGATCCTCCTGACTCAGCCTCCCAAAGTGCTGAGTTTATAGGTATGAGCCACTGTGCCCAGCCTACCTCCTTTCTTATATAAAAGATAACATTTTATGTATACTGGATATGATTTGGCTGTGTCCCCATGCAAATCTCGTCTTGAATTACAGTTCCCATAATCCCCATGTGGGATCTGGTGGGAGGTAATTTAATCATGGAGGGAGGTTCCCCCATCCTGTTCTCATGCTGGTGAGTTGGTTCTCCTGAAATCTGATGGTTTTATAAGGGGCTTCCCGCTTTGCTGGGCACTCATTCTTTTCCTTCCTGCCATCGTGTGAACAAGGACGCGTTTGCTTCCCCTTCTGCCATGACTGTAAGTTTCCTGAGGCCTCCCCAGCCATGCTAAACTTTTAACCCTTTTTCCCTTATAAATTACTCAGTCTTGGGTATATCTTTATTAGCAGTGTGAGAACAGACTAATACAACTGTAGTGCATTTTTTTTCCCACTTAATATGTACTGGAAACTACCCCTTATCAATACATAGAAATCTTACTTATTTTCTCCATGACTGCCTATACTTCATTGTGGGGGTAGTTTATTCAGCCATTTTTTTATTGGTGAACATTTGGGTTGTTTCCAATCTTTTGCTATCACAAACAGCTCTGCAATTACTATCCTTGTGAATATTTTGTTTAGTATTTATGTAGATTCAGGATAGATTCCTAGAAGTGAGATTGCTGGGTCTAACAGTAAATGCTTCTTTAATTTATTCCTGTCAGCAATGTATGAGAGAGCTGGTTTTCTCCCAGGCTTATCAGCCAAATGAATTGTCAACTTTTGGATTTTTGCCAATCTGACATGTGAGAAATTATATCTCACTGCATTTTGAATTTGCATTTCTCTTATGAATTGAGGTTAAGCATCTTTTCCACATGTTAACAAGCAAATGACCTGTCGTTTTCTGAGATTTCTTTATATTTTGTTTTTTAGAGATGGCATCTCACTATGTTACTTGATCTTGAACTCCTGGCTTCAAGCGGTCCTCCTGCCTCAGACTCCTGAGTAGCTGGGACTACAGGCTGTTTATGTTTTTAAAACTTTTTTCTATAGGTATCTTTGTCTTTTCTTTCCCTGAAATTCTAAGAGCTTTTGTATGTTAGTTCTTTGTGATGTAAGTTGTAAATATTTTCTTATAGATTATCATTTATCTCTTAACCTTTCCTTGTTGCTTTTGAAATGGCAAAAATAACATAACAAAAATTAAAGAAAAAGTCATATTATTCCATGGCCTCAACATAACTATTTTTATTTTGCAAATGCCCTCCTAGATATGCCTAGATTTATGTTTAGGTCTAACAAATTCTAATCACTGGTCACATCTTTTGGATTCTGCTTTTGTTACTTAAGATTAGGGGATAACCCGCTTGGATAGGTCACATTCTAACTGATTAATTTGTTGACACATGGCAATTACTTAAAATCAGCGTGCTCAGGTGTCTGGAGTCCTGATTCGCTTCTACACTTCTCAAGGTCACTGGAAATTGCAGGAGGGAATCAAATCCTCCCCAGCACTTGGAAGGCTGAGTCAGTTCTGTGGCCAAAAACAACTGGATGCCAGACTGCCATTTGGAGTTTTAGGACTAGTTAATTCCAAGGCTTTTATGTCTGTCTTCAGTCACCACCCCCAAGTGCCAGTGGCTGGAAGACTCAGTCCGTCCTCCCCTGTTCCCTCATTTTAATACGGCTGCTGCTTCTGACATGTACACAGTGATCTCTCTTTCTCCCCGTCTCCTCTCTTCCTCCTCCCCTTTCTGAGTCTTGGCCTTTTATAAAGAACATCACATTTATAGTTGTTAACAGTGTGGAGATAATTTACTAAGTGTTTAAATTGCATCTAATTAATTTTTCTACTGGTAGCGGAAGAGGTTAGCGTTTCTATCTGCATGTACCCTGACCCCCGACAACCTTGCTTTCAATATTTTTCTTTGGCAAGTGCAAGGTGACCAGATTCAGAATTCTGAATAAATGTAAAGCAAAATTTTATGATTTCTTTTTTTAAAGCTTGAAAGCTTTTTTGGGGCCAGGCACGGTGGCTCACGCCTGTAATCTCAGCACTTTGGGAGGCCGAGGGGGGCGAATCACGAGGTCAGGAGATCAAGACCATCCTGGCTAACACGGTGAAACCCCGTCTCTACTAAAAATACAAAAAATTAGCCGGGCGTGGTGGCGGGCGCCTGTAGTCCCAGCTACTCGGAGAGGCTGAGGCAGGAGAATGGCGTGAGCTCGGGAGGTGGAGCTTGCAGTGAGCCGAGATTGCGCCACTGCACTCCAGCCTGGGCGACAGAGGGAGACTCCGTCTAAAAAAAAAAAGAAAATACAGTGAGCTTGCTTTTAAGTCTTATTTTTAGAACAACAGTTACAGAAGGATTATAACCATATTTTAATTTGAGTGCATTTCTCATTGCCCCGTTTTTTTCTTCACATTAAATAGGAGAATATTTGTATATATACACATGTATATGTATGTATGTATGTATGTATGTATACATATATTTTGGGGAGGTAGTTTTTTAAAGATGACCGTATAGGATATGCCTCTTTTCCCCGTGCCCCTATTTCTTCTTCAGTCCCACTATTTCAGAAGAACTTTGAAAGCTATGGGACTATTAACAGTGGGGATATCTCTCTACAGTATGCTGTTGTTCACAAATGCTTGAGTACATTATTTTGTTGGACTCCAGACAGTTATTTCTCTGATAGCTTAATTAGCAGAATTTGTCAAACTTTAAAAAACTCTGAAGAGCTTGTCTAAAGTGTTTGCGAAGACTTTACATTTTAACCTTCACTCAAAATCTTCTTGAATTCTCTCAGTAGGTAATAAAGATAATGAACCGCAAAACAGCCTGTGTCTGGCTTTGCATCTGGCACCATTTATCTGTACTTCGACATGGCCAGGAACTGCTTTACATATGGACCTAAGCATTTGCAAAATCTTTTCACAATTTCGCTTTTCAAGGTCTAAGGTGTTAATTGGGAGATTACTGTGGTAATCCAGTAACGATAATCATTATCCTGAAAAATTAGGGAAGACTTGTCTCCTAACCTGCTTACAGTGCTTTTAATTAAAAGGAAGAGCAGATGATGTGGGCTATTTCTGTCTTAATGAAAGTTCATTCATTAGTACCATCGAACAGCTTTGTTTTAAAAATGGTTGGGCCTACTTGCCAGTTTGTTAAATGGCGGTTTTTATTTCTGTCTATGCTGTATAAACTATTCACTGTGATTTTTATAACCTAAACATAATATGTTTTTCCATTGATGTTCTTGCCTGGGGCATTCTCTTCCCTGTATTATAACAGCTTCCTATTTTTGCCTCTGCAAATTGATGTAAGAGTGGATGAAGAATGGAAAATAGGGCTCTTTTGTTTGAGGCTACTTAGCAGTTATCATGAGTGTGTAATTTCTGGAAGTAGACAGAGCCAAAGGGCACCCTAAGCCCTTTAAAAACACCCGAAAGAGATCGTTTTCCTTTGTTGCTCTATCATTACTGTGGGGTCGTGACATTTTCTGCTCACATGATTCAAAAACAGATCTTCACAGCTGCCTGGGAAGTCCACCTGCCATGGAAAAATGATTTTGAGACAGTGCATGACTTCACTGCTTACTGTGCAGTGTAACCAGCTCTCACTTTTCCAGGCTAATGAATGTTAACCGAGAATCCCCTGGGGTCTATTTGAGCCACGAGTTTTAGCCTTCTCCTCCCTTCAATGTCTTATGAGCTCTGCTCACAAGGATGGGTCACAATGAATGAAGCTGAGTTTAATCTCTTTCATTTCCCCTGCCCTCACTCCTAACTGGGAGATTCAAAGGATATTTCCCCATGTTATCATTGATCTCCTCACCTGTTTGAAAAATATGGTAAGAGTTTCTTCGAAAAGCTTCCTTCTCTCTCCTTCCTTCCTTCCTTCCTTCCTGTCTTCCTCCCTTCCTTCCTTCCTTCTTTTTTCTTCTTGCTCTTGTTGCCCAGGCTGGAATGTGGTGATCTCGGCTCACTGCCACCTCTGCCTCCCAGGTTGAAGCAATTCTCCTGCCTCAGCCTCCCAAGTAGCTGGCACGCCCAGCTAATTTTTTTTGGTATTTTTAGTTGAGACAGGGTTTCACCATGTTTGCCAGGCTGGTCTGGAACTCCTGACCTCAAGTGATTCACCCACCTCAGCTTCCCAAAATGCTGGATTACAGGAGTGAGCCACCATGCCCAGCTTGCTCTGGTTCTTTAGGACTTGTTAATCAACTAATTTCCATTTTATTCTTCTGGCTGCTACAGCATCTACTTTGTCAATGTCTCCTTGATCAACAGCTTCTAGTGGTTGAAAATCCCAGGGGTTCCTTGATCTCCTTGATACTCTGTGGGAGTTTAGACAATGGGATCAGTTGCCATAGATGCAGGAACTACTTGTGACAGTCAAATCAGCTTGCCTGCATTTGTCTCCCACTTTGTGTACCTCCCCGATTTAGGCAGAGCTCGCCAACGATCTCTCAGCTGTCCCCTGGTTGTCAGGGCCATAGACTGCAGTTCCGCATTCAGGTCTTCCCGGGCTGTATTCCAGGTGAAGTCTTTCTCCAGCTGAAGTATTTCCAATCATTGAATCTCATTTCCTTGGGGCCTTGCTCTTCGGAGGGCCAAGGCCATCCCTCACCATGCCACCACCTGCCAAGTCCTGACTTAGGCACTGTGGACACAGAAATGAATTGCATGCAACCTTTGTCCTCTGGAGCTTTCCCTTGAGGAAGAGGATGTGGACCACAAACAAATGAGAAAATCATGTTCTGCTGAGGATGCGGAGTGCCTGGTGGGGGAATAAGGAGGGTGTGTGGTCAACTCCTGGTGGTTGCAGAGAGGGCTGTGGTTAGGTAAAGCTTTGGAGAGGAGGTGACCGCTATGCTGTGTCTTAAAGGATGCTAGTGGGTTAGTTCAGTGGACAGTGGGGAGAAGGATATTCTAGGCAGAGCAATGCTTATAAGAGAGTTTAAAGAACTGCCAATAGTTTAATATGGCTGTGGCGTAGGAGGTGTAGGTGTGTGAAACTTTGAGAGTTGCTGTTGAAGCAGATAGAGATCACGTGGCGGACAACTTTGTATTCTCCCCTGTGGGCAAATGGGAGTCATGGAGGGAGGGCAGGAGGAAGATGGAAGGGACATTGTGATGAGAAGATGTTTTTATTTTAGAAAAATGTATCTAGTGGCATGTAAGAAGATTGGAGAGGAGCTCAAGGAGAATGGAGGGCTTAGAAGTTATTCTAGTGGAACAGGAGAGAGAGACTATGAGAGCCTAGATATGGCAGCAGTAGTAGGAAAGGAAAATAGCAGTGGGTAAGAGAGAGACTGAGGATGCAGAGCACTGTGAGTGTAACGATGGGAGTAGTTAAGGAAGAGTAAAAATCAACCATAACTCTCACGGGACCAGATTAGTGGTGACGTCTCCGTTAATGTAGACTATGTTTCACTTTGTGAGAATAAATATCTTAAGCAATTGCCTGCAGAGAGAATTTTATAAGTAGATTTCTTTTGGTAAAAAATTAAGCTTTTCCTGTAATCTCAGCACTTTGGGAGGCCGAGGCGGGTGGATCACCTGTCAGGAGTTTGAGACCAGCCTGGCCAATGTGGCAAAACCCCATCTCTACTAAAAATACAAAAATTAGCCAGGTGTGGTGGGGGGTGCCTGTAATCCCAGCTACTCAGGAGGCTGAGGCAGGAGAATTGCTTGAACTTGGGAGGCGAGATTGCAGTGAGCCGAGATAGCACTCCTGCACCCCAGCCTGGGCAACAGAGTGAGACTCTGTCTCAGAAATAAAAAGTTTTTATTTATTCAGCTGACAAATATTTATAGACAGTTTATTAGGTGCATAATACTTTGGTAGATGCAAAGCTGAAGATTGATACTCTCATTGTGCAAAAAGGCATGCATACATAAGATTTCCAGATTGTGAAATGAGACAGCATGAGATTAATTATTAAAATGCGATGTATGGCCAGGTACAGTGGCTCACGCTTGTAATCCTAGCATGTTGGGAGGCTGAGGCAGGTGGATCACTTGAGGTCAGGAGTTCCAGACCAGCCTGGATGACATGGTAAAACCCCATCTCTACTAAAAATACAAAATTAGCCAGGTGTAGTGGCACAGGCCTGTAATCCCAGTTACTCAGAGGCTGAGACAGGAGAATCGCTTGAACCTGGGAGGTAGAGATTGCAGTGAGCCAAGATTGCACCATTGCATTCTAGCCTGGGCAACAGAGCAAGACTTCATCTCCAAAAAAAAAAAGGCAATATATATTAAGATATTTTTTTAAAAATTGCTATGTACAATAAAGGGACCATTTAAAACCATTTACAGAATACTAACTGTTAAAAAAAAACCTAACTGTGCTCCATCCACTGTAGACTCCCATTAAAAATTAAGTCATAACAACAACACCAAGGAAATGATAGGCTTGCCTTACTTTATAGAACAGAATAGTTTTTATGCTGGATAGGATATTGAAAATCACTGGGGTCTGGTGATTCCCAGCCTTGGAAATTCAGAGAGGGAGAGGCTGTTATGATTTCTCCTTCAGCATTTAAATGGAAATTAGTCCTAGGATGTGCTAGTGACTTTTGTTCATCTAAATAATAGGGCCTAAACAAGGCCTTAAAAAAATAAAATGTGTAGAACAAACTTTACATGAAGCTATGGAAACAAAATAGACTATTTTGCTTAAAATAGAACACCTATATTTAGGAGCTTTTAGTCTGGAATGACCTTAACATTTAAGGCAACACAGTAGTTTTAAGTCTGATCATAAACCTTCATGTTCTATCCTTTGTCTCTAAACCACTCCATGGGCTTAACTGTGTTGCCACAGAAGAATGAAAATTGAATGTAAACAATACATTTTCTACTTCAGGATTTGAGAACATCCCACTTCCTCTCTCTGGCCAGCAAACCTTTGAGAGTGTGCACTACTAGTAATCTACTGAAATACTGTTTGTGATCATTCCTAAAACTGAACAAGGAAGGGACTATTGTGGAGTTCTGGTCTGAGTGTAGGAGATTCCTGGTCTCAGGTCAGTTCTACCTCACACTCACTGAGACTTGTGACAAGCTCCAGCCTCTCCCTGGTCTTTAGGTTCAACATCTGTAAAATGAAGAGATTAGGCTGGAACAGCAATTTTCTACCTTGGATGTACAATACAGTCAACTGGGGAACGTTTAGAAAATGCCATGGCAGGCCCCATTTCCAGAGCTCCAAGGGCCTTCAGCTTGAAAATCTTATTCTATGAAATGATGTAGGCCTGTCGAGAGACTAACTTCATGGGCCTTAAGCAACGTCAGGGACCATCTTTACTAAAAAGAATACAAAATTTAGGCCAGGTGCAGTGGCTCAAGCCTGTAATCCCAGCACTTTGGGAGGCCAAGGCGGGTGGATCACCTGAGATCAGGAGTTCGAGACCAGCCTGGCCAACATGGTGAAACCCCCTCTCTGCTAAAAATACAAATTAGCTAGGTGTGGTGGTGGGTGCCTGTAATCCCAGGTACTTGGGAGGCTGAGGCAGGAGAATTACTTGAACCCAGGAGGCGGAGGTTGCAGTGAGCTGAGGTCGTGCCATTGCACTCCAGCCTTAGTGATAGAGCAAGACTCCATCTCAAAAAAAAAAAACAAAAACCAAAAAAACGAAATTACAAACACAAAATTCAGTATAAAAAAGATTTATTTAGAATGAAAAAGAAATCCCAATAAATTACAAATTTTTAAAGAGTCAACAGATTTATCAGACATAAAAAATCCAGAAATATAAGATAATATTTTTATTAATTAACTACCAGACATGTCTTGTATACTTTTTTCTTTTATATTTCTTGACTGCTTACTCTTCGGTTATTTCTTCATTTAACAGCAATTTTGCAGTATTTTCTTATTTATTTATTTTTCATCTTTGGCTAATTCTCTTGACTTTGAAATTTTTGCAATATATTCTATAGAGACAATAAAAAAATTTAGTCTTTTGTGGTTGATTAATTTTTAAAATTATTGCTAGCTTAAAAAAGTTTATTTCATCTGGTTGCAGTGGCTTATGTCTGTAGTCCCCGCTACTCAGGAGGCTGAGGCAGGAGGATCTCTTGAGGCCACGATTTTGAGGCCAGCCTGAGCAATAGTGAGACCCTGTCTCTTTCTCTATTTTTTTATTATTATACTTTAAGTTCCAGGGTACATGTGCACAATGTGCAGGTTTGTTACCTGGGTATACATGTGCCATGTTGATTTGCTGCACCCATCAACTCATCATTTACAATAGGTATTTCTCCTAATGCTATCCCTCCCCTAGCTCCCAGCCCCCAACAGGCCCCAGTGTGTGATGTTGATGACAATTCTGTCCATGTGTTCTCATTGTTCAACTCCCACTTATGGGTGAGAACATGTGGTATCTGGTTTTCTGTCCTTGTGATATTTTGCTGAGAATGATGGTTTCCAGCTGCATCCTTTGCAGGACATGAACTCATCCTTTTTTATGGCTGCATAGTATTCCATGGTGTATATATGCCACATTTTCTTTATCCAGTCTATTATTGATGAACATTTGGGTTGGTTCCAAGTCTTTGCTATTGTGAATAGTGCCGCAATAAACATACATGTGCGTGTGTCTTTGTAGTAGAATGATTTATAATCCTTTGGGTATATACCCAGTAATGGGATCGCTGGGTCAAATGGTATTTCTAGTTCTAGATCCTTGAGGAATCGCCACACTGTCTTCCACAATGGTTGAACTAATTTACACTGCCACCGACAGTGTAAAAGCATTCCTATTTCTCCACCTCCTCTCCAGCATCTGTTGTTTCCTGACTTTTTAATGATCACCATTCTAACTGGCATGAGATGGTATCTCATTGTGGTTCTGATTTGCATTTCTGTGATGACCAGTGATGATGAGCATTTTTTCATATGTCTGTTGGCTGCATAAATGTCTTCTTTTGAGAAGTGTTTGTTCATATCCTTTGCCCACTTTTTGATGGGGTTGTTTGTTTTTTTCTTGTAAATTTATTTAAGTTCTTTGTAGATTCTGGATTTTATCCCTTTTGTCAGATGGGTAGATTGCAAAAATTTTCTCCCATTCTGCAGATTGCCTATTCACTCTGTTGGTAGTTCCTTTTGCTGTGCAGAAGCTCTTTAGTTTAATTAGACCCCATTTGTCTATTTTGGCTTTGTTGCCTTTGCTTTTGGTGTTTTAGTCATGAAGTCTTTGCCCAAGCCTATGTCCTGAATGGTATTGCCTAGTTTTTCTTCTAGGGTTTTTATGGTTTTAGGTTTAACATTTAAGTCTTTAGTCTATCTTGAGTTAATTTTTGTATAAGGTGTAAGGCAGGTATCCAGTTTGAGCTTTCTACGTATGGCTAGCCAGTTTTCCCAGTACCATTTATTAAATAGGGAATCCTTTCCCTATTTCTTGTTTTTGTCAGGTTTATCAAAGATCAGATGGTTGTAGATGTGTGGTGTTATTTCTGAGGCCTCTGTTCTGTTCCATTGGTCTATATATCTGTTTTGGTACCAGTACCATGCTGTTTTGGTTACTGTAGCCTTGTAGTATAGTTTGAAGTCAGGTAGCATGATGCCTCCAGGTTTGTTCTTTTTGCTTAGGATTGTCTTGGCAATGTGGGCCCTTTTGTGGTTCCATATGAACTTTAAAGTAGTTTTTTCCAATTCTGTGAAGAAAGTCTGTGGTAGCTTGATGGGGATAGCACTGAATCTATAAATTACCTTCCACAATGGGCAGTATGGCCATTTTTAGGATATTGGTTCTTCCTATCCATGAGCATAGAATGTTCTTCCATTTGTTTGTGTCCTCTTTTATTTCACTGAACAGTGGTTTGTAGTTCTCCTTGAAGAGGTTCTTCACATCCCTTGTAAGTTGGATTCCTAGGTATTTTATTCTCTTTGTAGCAATTGTGAATGGGAGTTCACTCATGATTTGGCTCTCTGTTTATCTGTTATTGGTGTATAGGAATGCTTGTGATTTTTGCAACTGATTTTGTATCCTGAGACTTTGCTTAAGTTGCTTATCAGCTTAAGGGGATTTTGGGCTGAGATATGGGGTTTTCTAAATATACAATCATGTCATCTGCAAACAGAGATAATTTGACTTCTTCTTTTCCTAATTGAATACCTTTATTTTTTTCTCTTGCCTGATTGCCCTGGCCAGAACCTCCAACACTATGTTGAATAGGAGTGGTGAGAGAGGGCATCCTTGTCTTGTGCTGGTTTTCAAATGGAATGCTTCCAGTTTTTGCCCATTCAGTATGATATTGGCTGTGGGTTTTTCATAAACAGCTCTTATTATTTTGAGATATGTTCCATCAATACCTAGTTTATTAGAGTTTTTAGCATGAAATGTTGTTGAATTTTATCAATGGCCTTTTCTGCATCTATTGAGATAATCATGTGGTTTTTGTCGTTGGTTCTGTTTATGTGATGGATTATGTTTATTGATTGCGTATGTTGAACCAGCCTTGCATCCCAGGGATGAAGCCAAATTGATCGTGGTGGATAAGCTTTTTGATGTGCTGCTGGATTTTTTTTGCTAGTATTTTATCGAGGATTTTCGCATTGATATTCATCAGGGATATTGACCTAAGATTCTCTTTGTTTGTTGTGTCTCTGCCAGGCTTTGGTATCAGGATGATGCTGGCCTCATAAAATGAATTAGGGAGGATTTCATCTTTTTCTATTGGTTGGAATAGTTTCAGAAGGAATGGTACAAGCTCCTCTTTGTACATCTTGTAGAATTCGGCTGTGAATCCATTTGGTCCTGGGCTTTTTTTGGCTGGTAAGTTATTAATTATTGCCTCAATTCCAGAACCTGTTATTGGTCTATTCAGAGATTCAACTTCTTCCTGGTTTAGTCTTGGGAGGGTGTATGTGTCGAGGAATTTATCCATTTCTTCTAGATTTTCTAGTTTATTTGTGTAGAAGTGCTTATAGTATTCTCTGATGATAGTTTGTATTTCTGTGGGATCAGTGGTGATATCCCCTTTATCATTTTTTATTGCGTCTATTTGATGCTTCTCTTTTTTTCTACTTTATTAGTCTGGCGAAGCGTCTATTTTGTTGATTTTTTTAAAAAACCAGCTCCTGGATTCATTGATTTTTTGAAAGGTTTTTTGTGTCTCTATTTCTTTCAGTTCTGCTCTGATCTTAGTAACTTCTTCTCTTCTGCTAGCTTTTGAATTTGTTTGCTCTTACTTCTCTATTTCTTTTAATTGTGATGTTAGGGTGTCAATTTTAGATCTTTCCTGCCTTCTCTTGTGGGCATTTAATGCTATAAATTTCCCTGTACACACTGCTTTAAATGTGTCCCAGAGATTCTGGTATGTTGTGTCTTTGCTGTCACTGGTTTCAAAGGACATCTTTTTTTTTTTTATTATTATTATACTTTAGGTTTTAGGGTACATGTGCACAATGTGCAAGTTTGTTACATATGTATCCATGTGCCATGTTGTTTTGCTGCACCCATTAACTCGTCATTTAGCATTAGGTATATCTCCTAATGCTGTCCCTCCCCACTCCCCCCACCCCACAACAGTCCCCCGAGTGTGATGTTCCCCTTCCTGTGTTCAAAGGACATCTTTATTTCTGCTTTCATTTAGTTATGTACCCAGTAGTCATTCAGGAGCAGGTTGTTCAGTTTCCATGTAGTTGTACGGTTTTGGGTGAGTTTCTTAATTCTGAGTTCTAATTTGATTGCACTGTGGTCTGAGAGACAGTTTGTTGTGATTTCTGTTCTTTTACATTTGCTGAGGTGTGTTTTTTTTTTTTTTTTTTTTTTTTAGGCAAAGTCTCACTCTGTCACCCAGATTCTCATGTGGTAGCACAATCTCGGCTCACTGCAACCTCCGCCTCCCGATTTCAAGGGCTTCTCCTGGCTCAGCTTCCTGAGTAGCTGGGATTACAGGCATGTGCCACCATGCCCAGCTAACTTTATTTGTATTTTTAGTAGAGACAGTGTTTCTCCATGTTGGTCAGGCTGGTCTCGAACTCCCGACCTCAGGTGATCCACCTGCCTCAGCCTCCCAAAGTTCTGGGATTACAGGCATGAGCCACCACGCCTGGCCACTGGGGAGTTTTACTTCCATTTATTTGGTCAATTTTAGAATAAGTGCGAAGTGGTGCTGAGACGAATGTATATTCTGTTGATTTGGGGTGGAGAGTTCTGTAGATGTCCATTAGGTCTGCTTGGTCCAGAGCTGAGTTCAAGTCCTGGATATCCTTGTTAACCTTCTGTCTTGTTGATCTAATATTGACAGTGGAGTGTTAAAGTCTCCCATCAGTATTGCGTGGGAGTCTAAGTCTCTTTGTAGGTCTCTAGGAACTTGCTTTATGAATCTGGATGCTCCTGTATTGGGTGCATATATATTTAGGATAGTTGTATTACCTTTACCATTATGTAATGGCCTTCTTTCTCTCTTTTGATCTTTGTTGGTTTAAAGTCTGTTTTATCAGAGACTAGGATTGCAACCACTGCTTTTTTTTTGCTTTCCATTTGCTTGATAGATCTTCCTTCATCCCTTTGTTTTGAGCCTATGTGTGTCTTTGCATGTGAGATGGGTCTCCTGAATACAGCACACCAGTGGGTCTTGACTCTATCCAATTTGCCAATCTGTGTCTTTTAATGGGGGCATTTAGCCCATTTACATTTAAGGTTAATGTTGTTATGTGTGAATTTGATCTTGTCATTATGATGCTAGCTGGTTATTTCACCTGTTAATTGATGCAGTTTCTTGCTAGCATTGATGGTCTCTACAATTTGGCATGTTTTTGCCGTAGCTGGTACTGGTTGTTCCTTTGCATATTTAGTGCTTCCTTCAGGAGCTCTTTTAGGGCAGGCCTGGTGGTGACAAAATCTCTCAGCATTTGCTTGTCTGTAAAGGATTTTATTTCTCCTTAGCTTATGAAGCTTAGTTTGGCTGGATATGAAATTCTGGCTTGAAAATTCTTTTCTTTAAGAATGTTGAATATTGGCCCCCACTCACTTCTGGCTTGTAGGGTTTCTTCTGAGAGATCCACTGTTACCCTTATGGGCTTCCCTTTGTGGGTAACCCGACCTTTCTCTCTGGCTGCCCTTAACATTTTTTCCTTCATTTCAACCTTGGGGAATCTGACAATTATGTGTCCTGGGGTTGCTCTTCTCGAGGAGTATCTTTGTGGCGTTCTCTGTATTTCCTAAATTTGAATGTTGGCCTGCCTTGCTAGGTGGGGGAAGTTCTCCGAGGTAATACCCTGAAGAGTGTTTTCTAACTTGGTTCCATTCTCCCCATCATTTTCAGGTACACCAGTCAAACGTAGATTTAGTCTTTTCACATAGTCCCATATTTCTTGGAGGCTTTGTTTGTTCCTTTTCATTCTTTTTTATCTAAGTTTATTTCTTCTGGGAGCAGTGGCTTATGTCTGTAGTTCCCATGATTCAGGAGGCTGAGGCAGGAGGATCTCTTGAGGCCAGGATTTTGAGGCCAGCCTGAGCAACATAGTGAGACCCTGTCTCTATATTTTTAAAGATCTTAAAAAAGAGTTTGCTTCAGTTTCACACTTCATTATTCGTAATATCACATACGTTTTTAGGATAGTTGTCAAATTCGGGAAAATCTCTGCTAAGATTTCGTCATATGTGAACTGTAACATTTGGAAGGATTTTCTAGCTCAGTACACTTAATGGTTAATTCTATGTGTCAACTTGACTGGGCCATTGGACTCCTAGCAATTTGGCTGAACAGTATTCTCAATGTGTCTGTAGGATGTGTCCAGATGAGATTAACCTTTGAATTGGTAAACCAAGTAAAGCAGGTTGCCCTCCCTCATGTGAATGGGTCTCTTTCAACCAACTGAAGACCCAAATAGAACAAAAAGGCTGAGTAAAAGGAAATGCTTCTGGCCTAACTTCTTGAACTGGGACATTAGTCTTTTCCTGCCTACTACTTGAACTGAAAATTCAGCTTTTCTTGGGTCTTGAGCTTGCCAACTTTCAGACTTGGACTTACACAGTCAGCTCCCCTGGTTTTCAGGGATTTGGTCTCTGACCAGAGCTACACCATCAGTTCTCCTCAGTCTTCAGCCTGGCAACTGTAGAACTCAGCACCTCTAGGCCTCCTTAATCATGTGAGCCAATTCATCATAGTATATCTCCTTAAATAAATTATATATCTCTATCTCTATCTCTTTGTACCTGTATCTGTATGTCTATATCTCCTTTAGCTCTGTTTCTCTGGAGAACCCTGACCAATACAGTAGACTTGAAACCTTCTTCTTTTTTTTTTTTTTTTTTTAAATAGATGGAGTCTTGCTCCGTCATCCAGGCTGGAGTGCAGTGGCATGATCTCAGCTCACTGCAACCTCTGCCTCCTGGGTTCAAGCAATTCTCCTGCCTCAGTCTCCTGAGTAGCTGGGATTACAGGCAAGTGCCATCACGCCCAGCTAATTTTTGTGTCTTTAGTAGAGACAGGATTTCACCATGTTGGCCAGGCTGGTCTCAAACTCCCAACCTCAGGTGATCCGCCCTCCTTGACCGCCCAAAGTGCTGGGATTACAGGTGTGAACCACCATGCCTAGCCTTAAAATTACTTCTGTATGCATCTGTAAAGAGAAATCCATAACCTGAAAAGAGAACTAAGTCTGAATTCTGAGTAAGGTTTTGGATCTTATCCAAAATTTTGTATTAGCAGAGCAAAATCACACAAGTTCTAAACACTAAGAATATGCAGTGGCTTGTATAAATTAAAACTTAATTTGGCCTGCCCGATGGGTCGGCCGTGGGGGCGGGAAGCACTTCACGGCAGCGGAGCCCATGTCAGTCCTGAGGCACTTGGGCTATGGCCCCAATGACGAGCTGCCCTACGGCCGCTACTACGGGCCTGGGGGTGGAGATGTGCCGGTGCACCCACCTCCACCTTTATACCCTCTTCACCCCGAACCTCCCCAGCCTCCCATTTCCTGGCGGGTGCGCGGGGGCGGCCCGGCGGAGACCACCTGGCTGGGAGAAGGTGGAGGAGGCGATGGCTACTATCCCTCTAGAGGCACCTGGCCAGAGCCTGGTCGAGCCAGAGGAAGCCACCAAAGTTTGAATTCTTATACAAATGGAGCATATGGTCCAACATACCCCTCAGGCCCTGGGGCAAATACTGCCTCATACTCAGGGGCTTACTATGCACCTGGTTATACTCAGACCAGTTATTCCACAGAAGTTCCAAGTACTTACCGTTCACCTGGCACAGCCCAACTCCAGTCTCTCGAGTCTATCCCCAGCAGGAGTGTCAGAATGAAGTACCCCCTCTTAGGGGGCAGGTTGCAGGGTATCCAGCTTCACAGAACCCTGGAATGACCCTGCCCCATTATCCTTATGGAGATGGTAATCATAGTGTTCCACAATCAGTACAAACTGTACGACCACAAGAGAATGCGTGGGCTTCTCCTGGTGCTTATGGAATGGGTGGCCATTATCCCTGGCCTTCGTCAGCGCCCTCAGCACCACCTGGCAATCTCTACATGACCAAAAGTACTTCACCATGGCCTAGCAGTGGCTCTCCTCAGTCACCCCCTACATCCCCATTCCAGCAGCCCAAGGATTCTTCATACCCCTATAGCCAATCAGATCAAAGCATGAACCGCCACAACTTCCCTTGCAGCGTCCATCAGTATGAATCCTCTGGGACAGTGAACAAGAATGATTCAGATCTTTTGGATTCCTAAGTCCAATATAGTGCTAAGCCTCAGCCATATGGTAATGCCACCAGTGAACATCCCAACAATCAAGATTAAAGTAGCAGTCTTCCTGAAGAATGTGTACCTTCAGATGAAAGTACTCCTCCGAATATTAAAAAAGTCATATATGTGCTGGAGAAGGTCCAGTATCTTGAACAAGAAGTAGAATAATTTGTAGGAAAAAGACAGACTAAGCATACTGGCTTCTGGAAGAAATGCTAGCCAAGGAACTTTTGGAACTGGCTTCAGTTGAAACTGGGGGCCAGGACTCTGTATGGCAGGCCAGAAAAGAGGCTGTTTGTAAGATTCAGGCCATACTGGAAAAATTAGAAAAAAAAATTATGAAAGGATTTAGAACAAAGTGAAAGCCTGTTACTAACTTGACCAAAGAACACTTGATTTGGTTAATTACCCTCTTTTTGAAATGCCTGTTGATGACAAGAAGCAATACATTCCAACTTTCCTTTGATTTTAAACTTGAAAAACTGGCAAAGGAATGGAAGAATATTTTAGTCATGAGCTGTTTTCAGTTTTCTGACGAATGTAATAGGAAACTATGGAGTTACCAATATTGCCAAGTAGACTCACTCCTTCTTAAAAAATTTATGGATATCTGCAAGCTGCTTCTTATCAGCAGGAGGGAAACACACTTTACGTAACAGGCTTATCAGAAACCTACAAGATGAAACTGGATATAATCTGAGACAAACAGGATGTGTTTTTTTAAACATCTGGATATCTTGTCACATTTTCATACATTGTGACTGCTTTCAACATACACTTCATGTGTAATTACAGCTTAGACTTTAGCTTTCTTGGACTTTTGTTTTGTTATTTGAAGTTCACGAATATAGTATTATTCTCTACTTCTTGGTACATTTTGTAGTAATATGTTTAATATAATTATTCAAGAGACTATATTGACAGCCAGAGAGTATGGCAGTTCTGAGATAATTTATATCTTTTCACCACTTGAATATACTGCAATGGGTAGTAAGTAAATTGTCTCCCTTTTTGTATAGATCAGTAGGTTAGAGTTTTTTTTTTTATACCACTTCTGCTGTTCATGGTAGTAGTGGAAGGTGATTTGGAAATGGCATTGACATAAAATGAAAATGTTTACGGACATTTTTCTTTTTTGCTTTTTTATGGTATTTGGATAAAGATCTACTTAAAAATTACCTGTTTTTTCTCCCCAAAGTGTAATTATGTTTTCACTATTGCTGCTTCTATAGAGGGCATTGTGAGAGAGAGATACAGATGAAACATTAAATGTCACAGCAAGTAGAAATGATGACTACAAAAAGTAATAAATATGATTACTTGGTAATATCATTCTCCATCTAAAATATTAGTTTCTCCTATGAGCAGATTTTAGCTCAGTTTATACTTAAAAACAATGAAGGTAAAAGGGGATTCATGCTCAGGGAATGAATCAGCCATAGTTAGAGGGGGAAATTATTATTTTCTTCATTTAAAGGTAGATTTTATGTTTATCTTTACTTCCCTAAATTGCATAAGATAAAATTGCCTGTTTAATAAAAAGACATTTATTACCATTATCAACAGTCATTTTAGAGCCAAATTTAAGAAAAGGATATTGAAAGAGTCTTTGTTGGCCTTGCTTGGGTAGCTCTATGCTGTTAGATAGAAGAGACTGAAGTAAATAACTTTTTATGTCTGAGGTGAGTACACAATATTGGTTCTTGGAAAAACAGCTGTTTCTTCATATGATACCCAAGTGATAATTTTTTTCCCCTAGACTGTCAGGTCTATGAGTAAATACTAAATCTATTAGCTGTCTCCACTCATAAACTAAACCAAACCAACACAAATAGATGAGGAGGGGAAATGTAGTAAAAATACTGGCTGGGTCTTCTGGTTGGGATGAGTAATTTTATAAGATAATATGGTGATAGTTTTATTCTAGGATTTTATTTTTGGCCTAATATAGGAATGTTTTTTAAAAAGGCTTTTCTATGAAAATTAGAAATTTATACTTGAGATTAAAAGTCTAGAAGGGGGAGGACCTTAAAGCTAAGTTACCAGTAAGACAATGAATAATTCAGAAGAGAACACTACTGATTTACCGACTGAGTGCCCAAGATGCCAATTTCCATGAAGTCTTGATTATATATGTGTACACATGTTATGCACATATATACATATATGTGTGTTTTTAAGTATTTTTTAAGTTTTTGAGATAATTTTAGACTTACAGACGAGTTGTAAAAATAGTAGAGTTCTTGTATACTCTGCACCCACCTTGCCCTTATGTTAACATCTTACATAACAATAGAACATTTGTCAAAATTAAGAAATCAACCTTGATATAGTACTAACTACAGTATAAAGTTTAAAAAGTAGAGATTTTAGTCTTTTCACTAATGTCCTTCTACTGTTCCAAGACCCAGACTTGCATTTAACTGTCATATCTATGTCGTGTCTTCCAGTCTGTGACAGTGTATCATAACAAGGGATACCTGATGTTGTAATGCATTTCTGGTGTTGTTAACCTTGATCACTATGCTAAGGTGGTGTCTGCTAGGATTCGCTGCTGTAAACTTATTATGTTTTCCTTGTAATTATTGAATATTTGCTGGAGATACCCTGAAACTATGCAAATGTCCCGTTTCTGCTTAAACTTTTGCTCATTTTACTACCCATTGCCAGATCTTGCTTGTGGCAATTACTACTGTGGTGTTCTAATGGTGATTTTCTATTTCTCTGAATCCTTCTACATTTATTAATTGGAATTCTTCTGTAAGGAAGAGTTGTCACTTCTGGATTTATATTTTTAATTATAATAAGATATTCAAGATAAGTATAGATTTGGAACTTAAAGATGTTAAACCGTGTTAAAATTATTCCAAATACCAGTATCAAAGAAAACTAAGTTGGTAATCTTATATATGAGAGATTATATATGAACTTAAGAAGGAAAATATATGAACTTAAGAAGGAAAATAGTATTTATGATTTGTAGAATTGGTTCAACTTTTGACTTAACATTGACTTAGGACTGAATTCAAAGTTTTCTTGAAATTTCACATCTGGACTTTTTAAAGTGTCTACGTTTATATTACTTTGGGGATCATTTTGTCAAAGTCTTGAATAAAGTTACCCAGTCCTAGCATGATAAAACAAAACAAAACAAAAAAACAAAAACAAACAAAAAACACAAAAAAACCCTTAATTTTGGGTAATTAGAATCTTACAAAAGAGGCCAATTCAACCAAAGGGGAACATGGTCATTGTTAAGGCGATATGATTTTTTGACGCATACTTGTTTTGTGGGAGGATTTCCGTGTACGTGTTGAATCATTACAGTGCTTTTGTTTGCAAGATCCACTAATCAAAGGCCTTTTTTGAAAGGTTGATGGTGGTAAGAGTTCTGGCAGGAAGTCAGGAAGTCAAGATGGTAATGGCTTTGCTCTCCATCAGGTGTTTGGCTATCTTCCTTGGAGGAAGCTGGAGGGTAACTCCAATGAGGTATGTCTGTGACTAATATGGCTGATTAAAAAGCAAACATTTTAGAATGTCTCTATCCTAATGAGTGCTGTTCCTTTCAAAGTAGCATGCTAAATGCTACTTCCAATATTGCTACTGTTAAGCCCAATTTTTTTGGAATCTTTTGGAAGAAGGTTCAGGTCTTATGGCACAATCTTTAGAATACTATCAGTGGTTGACACTATCTTTGGGGTTGGATTTTATTTTTTGGGGATTAAAAAGATTTTCAGAACCAACAACACAAATAAAGTATCTGATCAAATCTACTCACAGTGCTTTCTATCAAAAAGCAAAATGTGACCAGAAAATAATGAGATACAGTTTTCTTCTATGGCTGACAAGCTGGTTCTTAGGGCAATTTTGTGACAGATGCAGATGACTGGTCCACCTTTCTTGCATGCTTTTCTGTATCAAAGGGGCTAGGAAGCTATAAACTATATTTCTGGGTCCTTTTGTAGTGTGGGGCCCAGACGTTGCTGGTTTTGCCAAACAGGAACACTGGCAAAGAAAGTAGAAGGAGGAGTGAGCCATGGGGGGCATATGCCTCCATCCCTGTCTCTTATGTGAGAGTTCCACCGCCAACACTGCTACTGTTACCCCTGATTTTTTTTTGGAATCTTTTGGAAAAAGTTTAGATCTTATGGCACAATCTTTAGAATACCATCAGTGATTGACACTATCTTTGGGGTTAGATTTTATTTTTTGGGGATTAAAAAGATTTTCAGAGCCAAAAACACAAAGTATCTGATCAAATCCACTAACAGTGCCTTTTCTCAAAAAGCAAACTGTGACTATAAAATAATTAATGTGTTAATTGCTGTTAGACACATGCTCATTTCAGTCTGAAAACCAAAAAGGTGAAGCTCAGACAGGTTGAGTAACATCCCTGCCATCACACAGCCAGTCAATGGCCAGCCTAGATTTTAAGCAGGTTTGTCTGGTTTCAGAATCTTACACTAATTGTGTAATAAGAAAGACCTGGAGAGATCTAGGTTTGAATATTATCTCCACCGCTGACCAGCTATGTGGCTTTGGGGAAGTTACCTAATCTTTCAACCCGTTTCCTCTTCTACAAAATGGGGATAATGATGTCTACTCTTAAGGGCTTATGAGGAACAGAGATCATATATGTCAAGTTGCTGTAAGGAATGGGACAGGCATTATGTCACATCATCCTTGCAGACTTTGCCACCAACTGTCAGTGAAACTTTGGGAAAATTCGTTATCTTCCTCGGGTTTCAGTGTCTTCATCTTTAAGATTGGGGTATGAATGGCAGGACAGGAATGGGACTAAATGAAGCCTAAGAGGATTATGCAGGGTGAGGGTCAGGTGAAGGCTTTGAGCTAATATGACAATGCCAAATTTCAAAAATCCAGAAATCTGGGGTTTTCATCTGAAATCTCCCAATTTTTAAAACTTGGGTAACTAATTCAGAAAACTAAAAAAATTATGTATATATTCGTATACATGTTTATACACACACACACACACACACACACACACGTGCCCTTTACCACCAGTCTGATTTTGCCACAGGTTTGTGAATTTTTGGCAAAACAATTCCTAAATTCCCTCCAATCTAAAGTCATTGGTTTGACATCAGAAAATAACAGTGGTCCAATACCCAGTCTTGACTTACATATCTGAGCCCAAGCTCATGGTTCAGTCTTTTGCTTGCATTGTTCTAATAGCTTTGAGAGTGGTCTTTCTACCTGCAGTTTCCATCCTATTTCAATCCCTCCCAGCTTTTCCTGAAAAATCAGTTTTCATAAAGTCCTGCTTGATCCTGTCACTGCTCTGCATAGAAATCTTTGATGAGTTTCTATTGCCTACATGCTAGAGTCCAAACTTCTCAGCCAAGGGAAACTATCTTTTCTATCTTCCTTCCTGTTTTTCCCCTTCACATGCCCCAACTTTCCCAACAATTTGAGCATCCCTGAGACATCCTGCCCAAGAGTGCTTCTGTTTTGGTCTCCTTTATCAGGGGTTGCTCTGTCTCAGAGGCCGTGGGTTCTATTCACAGATGTGAAAATTCTGCCTACTCTTCAGGGTCTAACTCAAGTCTTTCTTCATCTGTAGAGGTTTCGCTGCATGGGTTTTGCCCCTGGCAGAAGTCAGAGTCTTGGTCTTATAATTGCAGAAGGCTGATAGCGTTCTGTCTTGGAGGCATATGAGTAAGCTAATCTTATTAGGTTTTCAATAGCTTGGATTACTTTGCTTGTTCATGTTTTTGCATATTTGTTATATATGTTTCTAAGACTAGTGAAAATAGTTTCCAAGGTTTCAAACCTTTCTTCCTAGGGGTATTTTCTTTAGGAAAGATTGGGGAAGAATACACATAGTACAGAGAGAAAATGCATGTTTTTGTTTACACATAAATCTCTTCTTTTTATTTATTTATTTTTAAGACAGTGTCTTGCTCTGTCTCCCAGGCTGGCACGATCTCAGCTCACTGCAACCTCTGCCTCCCGGGTTCAAGTGACTCTCCTGCCTCAGCTTTCTGAGTAGTTGGGATTACAGTCATGCATCACCACACCCAGCTAATATTTGTATTTTTGGTAGAGATGGGGTTTTGCCATGTTGGCCAGGCTGGTCTCTAACTCCTGACCTCAAGTGATCCACCTGCCTTGGCCTCCCAAAGTGTTGGGAATACAGGCTTGAGGCACCGCACCCGGCCTCTTATTTCTGCCTAGAGCACATTTCTTTTTCTTTTCTAGAGTTGAAGATTCATCACAGGTCTAATACAAGCTAATTTTCACAATATTTCTTTCTGGTTCAGAAAAAATCACAATGGTCTTCTGGTGTGAAATTTCACAAATAATGACAACTAAAGGAAGGGAAAAAGATCTTGACTTTCAGATGTTATATTTCTACTGACAAGACTATTTGCTTGGCCATTTCTCAGTTTAAGCAAGCTAAACCTAGACTTTAAAAGCTCTAATTTTCACAAAGGGATTGACATGAGACAGTTCATTTATCATTCAAATCCCATTATCTGATGACAGGTTCTGCAGCCCCCAAATGGAATGCTAAAACCTGTAAAATCACTTTATTGATGTTCCAGGTGGTACATTCTTCTATGGGGTTATTTTGTATTGATCAGTTACAGCAAAAGAACTAGAACAATTGTCATGTATCCCTAAAATCCAAAGAGAATGGAGCATAGATGTCAGGCCAAAAATACAGGCACCTGTGTATGCATCTGCTGAAACCAATAGCAGTGATGAGTAAAATAATACAGCACTTTGGATGGGCGCAGTGGCTCACACCTGTAATCCCAGCACTTTGGGAGACCAAGGGGGGTGGATCACCTGGCCAACATGGTGAAACCCCAGCTCTGCTAAAAATCCAAAAATTAGCTGGGCGTGGTGGCGGACACCTGTATTCCCAGCTACTTGGGAGGTTGAGGCAGGGAGAATCACTTAAACCTGGGAGGCAAAGGTTGCAGTGAGCCAAGATTGCGCTGCTGCGCTCCAGCCTGAGTGACAGAGTGAGACTCCATCTCAAAACAAAACAAAACTCAGCACTTCATCCTGGCTTTTTGGAGTTTTTCTATAATGAGATAATTATCAAAAATGTCATCAATAGTAAAGGACAGCAGAGAGGAGAGAAGGGAATTCGAGTGGATTTTGTAAAGAGCCCTTTTCAGGTATCTCAATATAAAGAAAAGGCTGTTTGAAAAGATACGCTAAGGGAAGTCAGGCTCAGTGGTGCACACCTGTGGCCTCAGCTACTCGAGAGGCTGAGGCAGAGCAATTGCTTGAGCCCAGGAGTTCTGAGCTGTAGTGTTCTGTAGCAATTGGGTGTCTGAACTAAGTTCGGCATCAATATGGTGACCTCCTGGAGCGGGGGACCACCAGGTTGTTTAAGGAGGGGCGAACTGGCTTAGGTCAGATATGGAGCAGAAATCAGTAGTGGGATCATGCCTGTGAGTAGACACTGCATTCTACCCTGGGCAATATAGCAAGACCCTATCTCTCTCTCTCTCTCTCTCTTTTTTTTGAAACAGAATCTTGCTTTGTTGCCCAGGGTGGAACTCAGCGGCACAATCTTGGCTCACTGCAATCTCTGCCTCCGGGGTTCGAGCGATTCTCCTTCCTCAGCCTCCTGAGTAGCTGGGATTACAGGTGTGTGCCACCATGCCCGGCTAATTTTTGTATTTTTAGTAGAGACAGGGTCTCACCATGTTGGCCAGGCTGTTCTTGAACCCCTGACCTCAGGTGATCCACCCACCTCAGCCTCCCAAAGTGTTGGGATCACAGGAGTGAGTCACCGCGCCTTGCTGACCCTGTCTCTTAATTTTGAAAAAAAGAAAGAAAAAGAAAATATGGGACACTCTGAGTGAGTTCCCCACCTTTCTATGATATTTATGTCACCCAGGGTAGAGTGCAGTAGTGCAATCATGGCTCATTGTAGCCTCCAGCTCCTGGGCTTAAGCGATCCTCCTGCCCCAGCCTCCCAAGTAGCTGGAACTACAGGTTCATGCCACCACATGTGAGTAATTTTTAAATTTTTTGTAGAAGTGGGTTTCCCTTTGTTTTCCAGGCTGGTCTTGAACTCCTAGCCTCAAGTGATTGTTCTGCCTCAGCCTCCCAAAGTGCTGGTATTACAGGTGTGAGCTACCACATCTGGCCCCAAGATTTTATTAAAAAAAAAATCTGGTATGTGATGTTTGTGATTTGGAATCTCAGGAAGCCAGGTTTGATTTCATCTCTCTTTTGCAATACAGGCCACCAGAGAATGAGGCTAGGTTTTCTCTCTCATCACTAACAACCAGATATTTCTCAACCTTATGGTGGAATGCAGGCTGGAGAGGGGCTGTGACGCTCAGAGGGTGAACTTCAAGGGAAGCTTGTTCCAGGAGTGTGGCTCACTGTGTAGTAAAGGAAAGGCAGGCAGAGAAGGATGGTGGAAAATTCATGAGTTGGAAATGAAACCAGGGCTAGTTACTCTCAGGTTCGGCAGTCCTGTAATAAGCCAAATCCTAGTCGTTAGAAATCTTGGTTGTATGGGGTAGCTTATTTTGTATCTTTATTCAAAACTATAGCATGTATTATTTGCATTTGGATTGCTTCATCGTACTTAAATATTGCGTCACAGAGAAATGTTTTATCTTAATCAATAGACGAGCTCCTAAAAGGATCACAGCATTTTTTGGAGAAAATTGAGCAAGATAGCTGGGAGTGTAGATTCTGGAGTATAGATTCTGGAGTGTAGATTCTGGAGTATAGCTGGTCTGGATTTGGCCAGCTATACTCTCTCTCCATACTTTCTATGCTGTGTGAATTTGGGCAAGTTGGTGACCATCTCTGGTTCTCAGCTCCCTCCTCTGTTAAAGGGTTTGGTAATACCTCCCTGATAGTGAAGATGAAATCATGTTTGTGAAATATGTAGTGCTAATATGGTAAATGAGAGAGATCATTTTTGTTTTACTTTTGTGAATTCTTGAGTAGTAGTGGAATTATTGATAAGAAGGGGATTCTGGTGATTGAAAGGTGAACAGACAAAATCAACCAAATACTGGACCCCTAAACATAGGATGTTTAATTGGCCTGGCAATAATTTTTTAGACTGGAGCTAATCCTAGAGAAGTGTGTGACCTCCATGAAACAAAAGATACAGGGTCCCCTGCCCTCTAACAAGCAGAGAGAAAAAATATTATTATTATTATTATTTTTCTATCTTATTCTTTGCCTATATATATTTTTTTTTATTAAACTTTAAGTTCTAGGGTACATGTGTACAACGTGCATGTTTGTTACATATGTATACATGTGCCATGTTGGTGTGCTGCACCCATTAACTCGTCATTTACACTAGGTATATCTCCTAATGCTATTGCTCCCCCCTCCCCCCACCCCATGACAGGCTCGAGTGTGGGATGTTCACCCTCCCGGGTCCCAGTTCGCCCGGCGTTCAATTCCCACCTATGGGTGAGAACATGCAGTGTTTGGTTTTTTTTCCTTGCGATAGTTTGCTGAGAATGATGGTTTCCAGCTTCATCCATGTCCCCACAAAGGACATGAACTCATCCTTTTTTATGGCTGCATAGTATTCCATAGTGTATATGTGCCACATTTTCTTTATCTAGTCTATCATCGATGGGCATTTGGGTTGGTTCCAAGTCTTTGCTATTGTGAATAGGGCTGCAATAAACATACGTGTGCATGTGTCTTTATAGCGGCACGATTTATAATCCTTTGGGTATATACCCAGTAATGGGATGGCTGGGTCAAATGGTATTTCTAGTTCTAGATCCTTGAGGAATTGCCACACTGTCTTCCACAATGGTTGAACTAGTTTACAGTCCCACCAACAGTGTAAAAGTGTTCCTATTTCTTCACATCCTCTTCAGCACCTGTTGTTTCCTGACTTTTTAATGATGGCCATTCTAACTGGTGTGAGATGGTATCTCATTGTGGTTTTGATTTGCATTTCTCTGATGTCCAGTGATGATGAGCATTTTTTCATGTGTCTGTTGGCTGCATAAATGTCTTCTTTTGAGAAGTGTCTGTTCATATCCTTCACTCACTTTTTGATGGGGTTGTTTTTTTCTTGTATGTTTGTTTGAGTTCTTTGTAGATTCTGGATATTAGCCCTTTGTCAGATGAGTAGATTGCAAAAATTTTCTCCCATTCTGTAGGTTGCCTGTTCACTCTGATGGTAGTTTCTTTTGCTGTGCAGAAGCTCTTTAGTTTAATTAGATCCCATTTGTCAATTTTGGCTTTTGTTGCCATTGTTTTTGGTGTTTTAGACATGAAGTCCTTGCCCATGCCTATGTCCTGAATGGTATTGCCTAGGTTTTCTTCTAGGGTTTTAATGGTTTTAGGTCTAACATTTAAGTCTTTAATCCATCTTGAATTAATTTTTGTATAAGGTGTAAGGAAGGGATCCAGTTTTAGTTTTCTGCATATGGCTAGCCAGTTTTCCCAGCACCATTTATTAAATAGGGATTCTTTTCCCCATTTCTTGTTTTTGTCAGGTTTGTCAAAGATCAGATGGTTGTAGATGTGTGGTATTATTTCTGAGGGCTCTGCTTTGTTCCATTGGTCTGTATGTCTGTTTTGGTACCAGTACCATGCTGTTTTGGTTACTGTAGCCTTGTAGTATAGTTTGAAGTCAGGTAGCGTGATGCCTCCAGCTTTGTTCTTTTGGCTTAGGATTGCCTTGGCAATGCAGGCCCTTTTTTGGTTCCACATGAACTTTAAAGTAGTTTTTTCCAATTCTATGAAGAAAGTCATTGGTAGCTTGATGGGGATGGCATTGAATCTATAAATTACCTTGGGCAGTATGGCCATTTTCAGGATATTGGTTCTTCCTATCCATGAGCATGGAATGTTCTTCCATTTCTTTGTGTCCTCTTTTATTTCACTGAACAGGTTTGTTTTCACTGGTTTGTAGTTCTCCTTGAAGAGGTCCTTCACATCCCTTGTAAGTTGGATTCCTAGGTATTTTATTCTCTTTGAAGCAATTGTGAATGGGAGTTCACTCATGATTTGGCTGTCTGTTTGTCTGTGATTGGTGTGTAAGAATGCTCGCAATTTTTGCACATTGATTTTGTATCCTGAGACTTTGCTGAAGTTGCTTATCATCTTAAGGAGATTTTGGGCTGAGATGATGGGGTTTTCTAAATATACAATCATGTCTTCTGCAAACAGGGACAATTTGACTTCCTCTTTTCCTAATCGAATTCCCTTTATTTCTTTCTACTGCCTGATTGCCGTGGCCAGAACTTCCAACACTATGTTGAATAGGAGTGGTGAGAGAGGGCATCCCTGTCTTGTGCCGGTTTTCAAAGGGAATGCTTCCAGCTTTTGCCCATTCAGTATGATATTGGCTGTGGGTTTGTCATAAATAGCTCTTATTATTTTGAGATACGTCCCATAAACACCTAATTTATCGAGAGTTTTTAGCATGAAGTGTTATTGAATTTTGTCCAAAGCCTTTTCTGCATCTATTGAGATAATCATGTGGTTTTTGTTGTTGGTTCTGTTTATATGCTGGATTACATTTATTGATTTGCATATGTTGAACCAGCCTTGCATCCCAGGGATGAAGCCCACTTGATTGTGGTGGATAAGCTTTTTGATGTGCCTTTGGATTTGGTTTGCCAGTATTTTATTGAGGATTTTTGCATCAATGTTTATCAGGGATATTGGTCTAAAATTCTCTGTTTGTTGTGTCTCTGTCAGGCTTTGGTATCAGGATGATGCTGGCCTCATAAAATGAGTTAGAGAGGATTCCCTCTTTTTCTATTGGTTGGAAGAGTTTCAGAAGGAATGGTACCAGCTTCTCTTTGTACTTCTGGAAGAATTTGGCTGTGAATCTGTCAGGTCCTGGACTTTTTTTGGTTTGTAGGCTATTAATTATTGCCTCAATTTCAGAGCCTGTTATTGGTCTATTCAGGGATTCAACTTCTTCCTGATTTAGTCTTGAGAGAGTGTGTGTGTCCAGGAATTTATCCATTTCTTCTAGACTTTCTAGTTTATTTGCATAGAGGTGTTTATAGTATTCTCTGATGTTAGTTTGTATTTCTGTGGTATCCGTGGTGATATCCCCTTTATCATTTTTTATTGCGTCTATTTGATTCTTCTCTCTTTTCTTCTTTATTAGTCTTGCTAGTGGTCTATCAATTTTGTTGATATTTTCAAAAAACCAGCTCCTGGATTCATTAATTTTTTTGAAGGGTTTTTTGTGTCTCTATTTCCTTCAGTTCTGCTCTGATCTTAGTTATTTCTTGCCTTCTGCTAGCTTTTGAATGTGTTTGCTCTTGCTTCTCTAGTTCTTTTAATTGTGATATTAGTGTGTGAATTTTAGATCTTTCCTGCTTTCTCTTGTGGGCATTTAGTGGTATAAATTTCCCTCTACACACTGCTTTAAATGTTTCCCAGAGATTCTGGTATGTTATGTCTTTGTTCTCATAGGTTTCAAAGAACATCTTTATTTCTGCCTTCTTTTCATTTTGTACCCAGTAGTCATACAGGAGCAGATCGTTCAGTTTCCATGTAGTTGAGAGGTTTTGAGTGAGTTTCTTAATCCTGAGTTCTAGTTTGATTGCACTGTGTTCTGAGAGACAGTTTGTTATAATTTCTGTTCTTTTACATTTGCTGAGGGGTGCTTTACTTCTAATTATGTGGTCAATTTAGGAATAGGTGTGGTGTGGTGCTGAGAAGAATGTATATTCTGTTGATTTGGGGTGGAGAGTTCTGTAGATGTCTATTAGGTCCTCTTGGTGCAGAGCTGAGTTCAATTCCTGGATATCCTTGTTAACTTTCTGTCTCGTTGATCTGTCTAATGTTGACAGTGGGGTGTTAAAGTCTCTCCCATTATTATTGTGTGGAAGTCTAAGTCTCTTTTTAGGTTACTAAGGACTTGCTTTATGCATTTGGGTGCTCCTGTATTGGGTGCATATATGTTTAGGATAGTTAGCTCTTCTTGTTGAATTGATTCCTTTACCATTATGTAATGGCCTTCTTTGTCTCTTTTGATCTTTGTTGGTTTAAAGTCTCTTTTATCAAAGAATAGGATTGTAACCCCTGCCTTTTTTTGTTTTCCATTTGCTTGGTAGATCTTCCTCCATCTCTTTATTTTGAGCCTATGTGTGTCTCTGCACATGAGATGGGTCTCTTGAATACAGCACACTGTTGGGTGTTGACTCTTTATCCAATTTGCCAGTCTGTATCTTTTAATTGGAGCATTTAGCCCATTTACATTTAAGGTTAATATTGTCATGTGTGAATTTGATCCTGTCATTATGATGTTAGCTGGTTATTTTGCTCGTTAGTTGATGCAGTTTCTTCCTAGCATTGAAGGTCTTTACAATGTGGCATGTTTTTGCAGTGGCTGGTACCGGTTGTTCCTTTCCATGTTTAGTGCTTCCTTCAGGAGCTCTTTTAGGGCAGGCCTGGTGGTGACAAAATCTCTCAGCATTTGCTTGTCTGTAAAGTATTTTATTTCTCCTTCACTTACGAAGCTTAGTTTGGCTGGATATGAAATTCTGGATTGAAAATGCTTTTGTTTAAGAATGTTGAATATTGGCCCCCATTCTCTTCTGGCTTGTAGAGTTTCTGTCAAGAGATCTGCTGTTAGTCTGATGGGCTTCCCTTTGTGGGTAACCCGACTTCTCTCTCTGGCTGCCCTTAATATTTTTTCCTTCATTTCAACTTTGGTGAATCTGACAATTATGTGTCTTGGAGTTGCTCTTCTTGAGGAGTATCTTTGTGGTGTTCTCTATATTTCCTGAATTTGAGTGTTGGCCTGCCTTGCTAGGTTGGGGAATTTCTCCTGGGTAATATCCTGAAGAGTGTTTTCCAAGTTGGTTCCATTCTCCCTGTCACTTTCAGGTACACCAGTCAGATGTGGATTTGGTCTTTTCACATACTCCCATATTTCTTGGAGGCTTCGTTCATTTCTTTTTATTCTTTTTTCTCTAAACTTCTCTTCTCACTTCATTTCATTCATTTGATCTTCAATCACTGATACCCTTTCTTCCAGTTGATCGAATCGGCTACCAAAGCTTGTGCATTTGTCACGTAGTTCTTATGCCATGGTTTTCAGCTCCATCAGGTCATTTAAGGACTTCTCTACACTGGTTATTCTAGTTAGCCATTCATCTCATCTTTTTTCAAGGTTTTTAGCTTCTTTGCGATGGGTTCGAACTTCCTCCTTTAGGTCGGAGAAGTTTGATCGTCTGAAGCCTTCTTCTCTCAACTTGTCAAAGTCATTTCCGTCCAGCTTTTGTTCCATTGCTGGTGAGGAGCTGCATTCCTTTGGAGGGGGAGAGGCGCTCTGATTTTTAGAATTTTCAGCTTTTCTGCTCTGTTTTTTCCCCCATTTTTGTGGTTTTATCTACCTTTGGTCTTTGATGATGGTGATGTACAGATGGGGTTTTGGTGTGGATGTCCTTTCTGTTTGTTAGTTTTCCTTCTAACAGTCAGGACCCTCAGCTGCAGGTCTGTTGGAGTTTGCTAGAGGTCCACTCCAGACCCTGTTTGCCTGGGTATCAGCAGCGGAGGCTGCAGAACAGCGAATATTGTTGAACAGCAAATGTTGCTGCCTGATCGTTCTTCTGGAAACTTTGTCTCAGAGGGGTACCCGGCCGTGTGAGGTGTCAGTCTGCCCCTACTGGAGGGTGCCTCCCAGTTAGGCTACTCGGGGGTCAGGGACCCACTTGAGGAGGCAGTCTGTCCGTTCTCAGATCTCAAACTCCGTGCTGGGAGAACCACTACTCACTTCAAAACTATCAGACAGGGACATTTAAGTCTGCAAAGGTTTCTGCTGCCTTTTGTTTGGCTATGCCCTGCCCCCAGAGGTGGAGTCTCCAAAGGCAGGCAGGCCTCCTTGAGCTGCGGTGTGCTCCACCCAGTTCTAGCTTCCCGGCTGCTTTGTTTACCTACTCAAGCCTCAGCAATGGCAAGCGCCCCTCCCCCAGCCTCAGTGCTGCCTTGCAGTCAGATCTCAGACTGCTGTGCTAGCAATGAGTCAGGCTCCGTGGGCGTGGGACCCTCTGAGCCAAGCGCAGGATATAATCTCCTGATGTGCCGTTTGCTAAGACCATTGGAAAAGTGCAGTATTAGGGTGGGAGTGACCCGATTTTCCAGGTGCCTTCCGTCACCATTTCCCTTGGCTAGGAAAGGGAATTCCCTGACCCCTTGTGCTTCCTCGGTGAGGCAATGCCTTGCCCTGCTTCAGCTCACCCTCGGTGGGCTGCACCCATTGTCCTGCCCCCACTGTCCAACAAGCCCCAGTGAGATGAACCCAGTACCTCAGCTGGAAATGCAGAAATCACCCGTCTTCTGCGTCGCTCACGCTGGGAGCTGTAGACTGGGGCTGTTCCTATTCGGCCATCTTGGAACTGACCCTGAGAAAAAATATTATTAAGATGAATACAAAAGATAGTGTGGCATAACTATAATGATGGCTAACATTTAAGCACCTACCTTGGTCCAGGCACTGGTCTGTGTGTATGTTCTAAACATATGCTGCATGTGTTATCCCATTTAATGGTTTGAAATAGGTATTGTGTTTTGTTTTTTTTTCGTGTCAGTTTTTTTTTTATTTTTTTATTACTATACTTTAGGTTTTAGAGTACATGTGCACAATGTGCAGGTTTGTTACGTATGTATCCATGTGCCATGTTGATTTCCTGCACCCATTAACTCGAGGTATTGTGTTTAACCCAACTTGGAAACTGAGTAAAAAGAGCTTTAGTGAATTGCCTAAATCCATACTGCCGTAAGTGACAGAGCCATGACTAAATTTATGTGGTTTGGCAACAAAGTCCTCTTTTCTCTGTTTAATCATTAAGGTATGTGCCATTTAATTGGCAGCATTTTTTTCCTTCTTAGTGGTCCATGAAATAATGGTGCATCTTAAAATTGAGGGTGTCTTTCTTGTAATGAAAGTTGGTATAGTGACACCAACACACTCACCACAAAGATTTAATCATGTTGGTTGGCTATGAAGTCCTTTACAATTTTTTTTAATTAATGTATTTTTTAAGAGATAGGAGTCTTTCTATGTTGCCCAGGTTGCTCTTGATCTCCTAGCTTCAAGCAATCTTCCTGCCTCAGCCTCCAGAGTAGTTTGGATTACAGGCTCCAGCCACCGTGCTTAGCTGGGATCTTTCTTTGTCGTCATTCTGTTCTGTCTGTCCTACAAATGAAGCAGGCCTTCTGAAGAGGGGTGGGGAAGTCAGGAAGGATAACAGCAGGTCTAAAATGATACACTTAGAACTGTTAGAGTATCTGTTCTTTTCCATAATGTAAGGAAATGATAACCTGGTGCCATCCCACCTGCTTCATAAAGGGGCTTCAATAGTGTGTCATTGCAGCGATTGTGTTGTTTTGTATCATCTTGTGTTAATTATTCTTCTATCCTCTGGGATAAGATCACCACCTTTAGGTTCCCCTGAAACGTAGCTCTTTCTACGGATCTAGGAAAGAAGCATGTCCTCAGATAGGCAATGGAAACCCAGAAAGTAGGATGGAGAGAGAAATTCCAGCTTTCTCTAGGCTTTGCTCTGGATCTAGATTTTGAGAAGTCTACAATTCAGGGTTGTCCTTGAAGTAGATCCTAAAAGGGACTTCTTCCACAGAGAGGCAAGCTGACAGCAAGGAAGAGGGACCCCAGAGTGTGACTGATAAGCTGTAATTTTCTAGCTGATGACCTAGTATTTTGATCCGTGTCCAGGGACAGGATAGAGCAACCACTTTGCATTTTTAGGCAGAAAGGTGAATCCCTTTCTGCCTAAAGAGAAAGGAGGTTAGGGGCTTACAGAATATCCAGAAGACCTGGACACATGGTCTCTAGGGTGGGTCACCAGGAGTGATGCTATAACACTGCAGATCCATCCTGCCAGGAAAGCTGGTACTTCTGCTACAATCTGCAGGGTGAGGAGTCAAAGGCATTCACTGGTCTCTTGACTTCAGGGCATCATGTAGTGGCTGAAACCAGAAATCAGAAAGCAGCCAATACTGCAGCTGTGTCTCAACATCTAGAAGCTGGAATTTGGACAAAAGAATACCAAAGCAGAAAAATGTCATGTCTCTATGACCTGCTTGCTGGTATAGACAGCCACAAAGGATATGGCCTGTGCCTCACCCTACCTTCCCAAACATGCCAGAGTACATCAATTCTTATCCAGAACCTGATACACAGGGAATCTGGAAAAGGCAGTTTTATAGCCTTTGCAGACTCTGCCATTTAAGAAAGAACAGAAAAGTAGGGAGTGCACACTGACTGCCCATCAACCACATCTAACACAATTAGTTTTGTTTTATCACATGAATTTATTTTCCTTTATTAGCCTTTGGCCTTGAGGAAAGACCTGTTTAAAAGCTCAGACCTTAGGTCAGCTGTGCCGTAGAATATAAGTGAAGCTAATATCTGAGTGGCAGCATCAAATTAGGCAGTGTCAGTCAAGAATTGTGTAGGTTCTAGGATTTTAGGCTTCTTCCAAGATGACAAGTTATCCTGCTAGGGTTTCATGGATACTGGGGAGAAAAGACTCCAGTGTCAGAGACAAAGGATATTATCACTTATGGCAAAGGCAGCAGCCAGAGGGTGAGAATGATGCTTGTGCCAGTTCCCCATGCCCCACAAGTCCCACAGGGTGATGCAAAGAGTTCGCTATAGATGCCTGTGCACATGATGGGTTGCATCATGGGAGAAGAGCACTGATCTTAGAGGATACATTGCTTTTCAATAAGCAGAAGCAGCAAGCTTGCTCTTTGCCCAGGGGAAAATATTACCTCATCCCTCCAGGTTGCTGGCTGCAAACAACTCTGAGAAATGGCTTGGGTAAAGAGTGGTGTGACGTTACTACACGTACATGCACACACATACAGATACACATATACACATCATCCATGGCTCCTGACTTATAACAGTCATGTGTTCTGATGTTGGAGCACTGTAGGCCTCAGAAGCAGGGCTCAGGAAACACCATCTCCTTCTGACCCTCCCCTGTCCTCTCTTCTTCTGCCTAGGACAGTCTTTCCTTCCTTCCTTCCTTCCTTCCTTCCTTCCTTCCTTCCTTCCTTCTTGCTGGGTTTCTCCCACTCAGTCTATCAGTATTAGATCCTCTGCTTTTTGTCCAATCACCGTCTGACGTGGTTGTCTTCAGTCATGTCTATCCAAGGAAGTCTCCAAAAAAGGCCCAGGAGGACAGGGTTCAGAGAGCTTCTGGGACAGCTGAACATGTGGAGGTTTCCCAGGGGTGGCGCACTTAGAGCGAGCATGGAAGTTCTGTGCACCTCCCCGCATACCTCCCCTGTGTACTTCTTCATCTGTGTTCTTTCTGATATCCTTTGTATTAAACTGGTAAATGTAAGTGTTTGCCTGAGTTCTGTGAGCTGTCCAGCAAATTAATCAAACCCAAAGAGGGGTTGTGGGAATCCCAAATTGAAGCTAGTTGGTCAGATGTTCTGGAGGCCTAGACTTGACACTGCGTCTAGGGGAGAGAGGAGGCAGTTTTGTGGGACTGAGCCCTCAACCTGTGGGATGTGATGCTATCTTGAGGTAGATAGTGTCAGAAGGAGGATGCCCAGCTGGTGTCTTCTGCAGAACTGATTGCTTGTTTGTTGGTGCAGACTGCCCGCCAACGTCTGGTCACAGAAGTCTTCTGTGTTGATTGTTGTGGTATGAGAGCAGAGGACAATGCAGTTTGAGTTTTTCCACATTCAGAAGTGGTTAGGGTTTTGCATTCTAGGTGCACCCAAGAAAAGCATGTAGAGATGCTTACAGCCCATGGAGGACTGCCTCTTCTAACCTGCTTCCTTCCCCTTCCCATCTAAACTCTTTCTTTTCCAGGCCAAGGTGGAAGTGGTGGTAATTATGAAACATCTTTCAAGGGAACATGATTTTTTTTTGAGACAACTGTCTCCTCTTCACAGGGAAGTTTCCCTCCATTACTAGCCTTGGAGTATCTGGCATTATTATTATTATTATTATTATTATTATTGTTGTTGTTGAGATGGAGTTTCACTCTTGTTACCCAGGCTGGAGTGCAATGGTGTGATCTTGGCTCACTGCAACCTCTGCCTCCCCAGTTCAAGTGATTCTCCTGCCTCAGCCTCCCAAGTAGCTGGGGTTACAGGCATGTGCCACCACACCCAGCTAATTTTGTATTTTTAGTAGAGATGGGGTTTCTCCATGTTGGTCAGGCTGGTCTTGAACTCCTGACCTCAGATGATCCACCCACCTTGGCCTCCCAAAGTGTTGAGATTACAGGCGTGAGCCACTGCACCTGGCCTGGCTTTATTATTTTTTGTTGTTGTTGGTTTTTGTTTGTTTATTTTTTGAGACAGGGTCTTGCTCTGTTGCCCAGGCTGGAGTGCAGTGGCGCAATCACAGCCTACTGCAGCCTCTACCTTCTGGGCTTAAGTGATCCTTTTGCCTCAGCCTCCTGAGTTGCTGAGACCACAGGCACATGCTACCATGCCTGGCTATTTAAAAAAATTTTTTAGTAGAAATGTGGGATCCTCCCATCTCAGCCTCTTAAAATGCTGGGGTTACAGGTGAGCCACAGTACCCAGCTAATCTGGCTTAATTATATTAAGGGAGGTGGCAGTTTCTTTATAGGGAGCCAAGCCTCCAGGTGTTCATGGAACTGTGGTTTCCTGGGCGTGTGGGACTTGCAGTGCTAAGTCCCACCCTCTTTGTTTGGACACAGTTGGTCACTATACTCCTTTAGCACTTGCAGGGCCCTCAAGCCACCAGGGCTGGAGTGATTGCCTGCATTCATTGTACCCCAGGGCCAGATCTGTTCCTTCTCAGGTTTTACCCAACCTGAAATTCACTTCTAAGGAAGGATATACATGCCAAGACCTATTAAGGGGTTACCTTAAAGATACAATGTGTCTCCTCTTAAACAACCAACACCTAATTCAATTATGGTACTGGCAACTATGTATTATGTTTTGCACCCACAAAATATTCTGAACCAAAAGCTCAGTTCTTGTTGTATCTGGGAGACCTCTGAAGTGAACCTTCTTTGAGAAGGAAGGGAAGGGCTGTGGAAAAGGCTCCCTTCAGCTTTCTTCTGCCCATTCTCCAGGACGGCCAGATTTTAAACCTGTAGCCTGCCCTGGAAATTGCAAAGGCTATATACTTGATATATGAAGATCAGGAAAGAAGTCATTTATTTATTTATTTATTTATTTATTTATTTTTAAAAAGAAGACATTTATGTATAAAGTCGATGGACTTAGAAGAAGCAAACGTAAGTCTGAAAGTTTGAAGAGGGTTTACAGTCATATGCTTCCTCTCCCAAAATGCCAAACAAGGCAGGCATTCTGGTCAAAGTAACTGTAATCATTGAGTGAAATAAGGGTAGTAAACACTACCATAGGGGTAGTGGAACCCCATGATATGAGTCCATTTCTTTGTATTAATCAGACAGTTAGGGCTAATGAGGCATGCTTTCTTTTTCAAAGTCATATTTAACTGGGAAAGATAAAGCAAAAGAAATGCTTCTTGCTGAATGTTTTCTTCTTGTTTCTTACGTGAGTAAAATTGGACCTTTTGGAATTTTGTCTTTTTTAAAGTCACATTTAACTGGGAAAGATAAAGCAAAAGAAATGCTTCTTGCTGAATGTTTTCTTCTTGTTTCTTATGTGAGTAAAATTGGACCTTTTAAAATTTTGTCTGTAAATCATGATCTTTCTATTAGTGGCAATAAAAAAATCCATAGGTTCTTAGAGTTGCGTCTACTTTAACTATGGTAATTGAGCATGAATAAAGACAGGGTGTTTCGGGGACATGATTGCTTGATTTTCAAGTAGGGAAGTCCTCTGATGGCACCTGATGCATCACATTGAATTTGCTAATGTCTGGAGCTGAGACTGAAGTGAGAGAATGGGGCACAGAGCTTGGAAGGAGGTAATAGGAGGTAGGTTGATTCTGTTTGGATTTAGAATCAGCTCAGAAGAGTATTTGGGTTCAGGAAGTGCCACATATCTTTGCTGACTTTATCAGCAGTAGAGGACTAAACTCCGGGCAGGGTGGCAGCGGGAGTCCTACTGCCTGTTTGTAGAAAAGTGACTGGGCCTGATGGTGATCTCAAGAGGAGGAGACAATGGCAGGGAATGAAGAAATGCCTCAGTTGATAGGTCAGTCTTGCAGCTGCCAGAAGATTGATGCTGTCTCAGCATGGACTTCAAGTACACACTGACTGTTCTTTACTGTCAGCTGGGCTTAATTGTTCTCTAAGGATCGCTGTAGATACGGTTGTTGGACTAAAGGGAGATAATCAAAAGAATCAAGGTGCATTGACGAGTCAGGATGCTATTCAATGGCAGGAGAGAGAGTAGAGAGTCAGGGTTAAGAGTTTAAGTAGGAACATAGTCTTTTGGAGCACATTGGTTGATATTGTCTACAGAGTAGCTGTGTGCCTATCTAAAGTTACTTAACCTCTCTACACTTGTCACATCTGTAAAATGGAGACAGTGCTTTCATTGGGTAAGGCCAAGGGCCAGTGGAGGGGCTTCAACCTGGCGGCAATGGCTAGCATGGTCACTGGTGCTTGTGAGCAACCTCCTTTCCTCCATTAGAGCACTATCCTGCCCTGTCACTGGTCACCAGTGCCCAAGGATAACAGGATACTCTTTTTTTTTTTTTAAGTTATCATCCTGTTTGTCTTCCCTGCAGCCTGTACACATCTGACCCTTCCCTTCTTACAGTCGTCTGCTCTTTTGGCTTTTCTGATGCGTCCCATACCTCTCTGACCCTTGCTTCCAGTCTCCTTCCTTTGGCTGTACCCTCTCTTCCTAGATCTCTTCACTAGTTGGATGATCTTCCCTATTCATTCCATCCTTTCTCATCCCACCTTTGGGCTGATGACTACTGACCAATATTCCTAGTCCAAACCTCGTATGTGTCCAGTGGCTTATGGGACATGTACACTGGGATGTCCCCCAAACATTTCAAACTCAACACATGTAGATGAGAATCATCTTTCCCCTCAAGCTTGTTTCTCCACCTGTGCTTTTATTGGCTGTCAGGCACCTAGTCACCCAACTTGGTGCTAGAAACTTGGGAGTCATCCTACCTCGGCCCGTTTTCTTCTCTTGCAGATTGCATCAGCTGCCCAGTTCCCTCCTCTCCATGCCCCCTGCCAATGCCTTATCACATTTTGCTTTCAGACTGCCTCCCAACTCACTTCTGTGCCCGCAGTGTGGCCTCACATCTGTCTACCTGTCACTGCCAAAGCCAGCTCTCTGGTGAGGAAGTCAGAACCTCACTGCCCCCACATTATTGACAGTACACAACTTAGGAAACCCGTAGTGCCCTTTCCTACTCAGCCACTCTTGCAGTCTGGTCCTCTGCCCCATCCCTGCAATCTTCTAGGAAGCTCATCTACCTACGGACTGGCAGCACCATGCTCCAGTGCCTCTGTTCTTCGTGCTGTGTGGAAATGAAGGCTAATGGATATTGGCTTCTCCAGTAGCAGGCTGCATAGATGTACCACGTTGTTTTAAGCCATTGACATGAGTATTTCCCCCACAAGCCAGAGGTTTCCTCCGACCAAATACCTTGTCTTGCTTATCTTTGGTCCCAGAACCTACTATGGTGAATGAGACATGGTGTGTGCCCAAGGCACGGAATAAACGATCAGAAATGATTTATTTATACAGAGTGGGCTGTCAGCTTCGGCCGCTGACTGTTCTAGAGACCGGCTCCCTCCGGGCTTCAGCGCTCTTCGGCCCCCGCGGCGGCGCAGGTGGAGGGCAGCGGGGTGGCTGGCTGTGGGAGGGCTGGGCTGGGTGGCTGCCCTCGCGCCTGCGCCCTCGGCTGCTCCTCTCCGGGCGCGTCTCTGTGCGCGTGTGTCTGTTTGGAGCGGAGGAGAGGCTTGGGTGACAGGCGAGGGGTGGGGGGAAGAGTTCAACCTGAGTCACAGTCTCGTCTCATTCAGTGATTTGTCTTCGGCTGGACCGAGGCTGCCTCCTCACGCGGCTCCCAACTATTCCCGTAGCTCAGTGCCCCCCTCCCGCTGCTGCACTCAGCCAGGCAGACAGACTGACAGACTTGCTAGTGAGTAGCGGCGGCTTGAGCGCCCAGGCAGCGCGGCGTGCTGTCGCCGGCGGTCTCGTCCTCCCACGGGCTGTGTGTGTGTGTGTGTGTGTGTGTGTAGGATGTGCGTGTGATGTGCGCGCAGGGGGTGTCCCTGGGATTCCACGCCTGCTCCAAGAGCTCCCTGCCGGGATCCGCGTGTCCATCCGAGTCTGCGCTGCTGTGAGGGCGCTCGCCCAGGCAGGGGGTTCGGACGCCCCCCGCGCGCGGCGAGAGTTTGCTGGGATTCCCCGGCTCCTCACGCAGCGGCTGGTGGGGTTCCCCGGGAAGGCGCCTGGGTAAGGCAGCGGCAGGGAAGCCCGGGATTGTGAGTGGCTGGCAGGCCGGGAATCTGGGAGCGGGTTTGGCCCAGCACAGCCGAGGGAGATGCGGGAGCTGCCACCCTCGGCCGCCCAGCCTCTCTGCCTTTCTCCCTTGCCCTTCCTCCTTTCTTTTCTCAGCAGCATCACAAAGGCGCGCTGCAAAATGAAACCCAGTGTAGTGAAGCTCGGGTCTCTCCCACCTGGTGCATATTCCGCCCCCCGTCCTCGCCCCAGGCTGGAGGAGTGGAGTGGGGGTCCCCAAGATTAGGGGCGGGGGCTTACCCCGGGGGCACACCTGTTTTCGATTCTCGCTGAATTCAAGCTGGGTGCTGGATCGCGAGAGAGGTTCCAAGACGCCGGGGTGTGTGTGTATGTGTGTGTGTGTGTGTGTGGCCGCGCACGCGCGCACGCTCCCCAGGCCCACGCTAGCGGGGTGCGCTCAGTCAATCGCACACCTCCCCGCCTGCGCCCAGCCGGCTCCGTGGGCTCCTCGCGCGCGCCCTGACAGCGTGCCGGGATCTCTTTGTTTGGTTGTGGCTTCCCTAGCTCTCGGCAAAGCAGACGGATTTTCGGTTTCGTTTGATACTGCGCTCTGGGACTTAGTGCGGGCCACAGCCTCGAATGCCCCTGGTATTTGTAGTTGAAGAGTTCTTTCGGGCAGGGGGTTATTTTTGGTGCTGGGAATAAAGAGGCAAGCATGTTGACCTTTTTGCTGCTGCCTTCGGCTTTGAATGCCTGTCTCTGGTGGAGCAGACAGATTCAAATCTAGTCGCGCACACGTGCCAGCGCACACCAGTGTGCACACACATTTCTACACACGTAGTTTACCCCCACCCTCTTTTTTCCTTTTATAAAAAATTGGGACAGGGAATACATTGTGTGTCTGTGAAAAAGTTTCCTTTGTTCTTTTGGGCATTTTCTATTTTCAGTAATGGAGTAGGAGTACGAAAAGGCTGCAGTTAGTTCACTCGAATAAAAGACACTGCCTCTGAGTCAAAGCTGCCAGGTTGATAATTATTAACATATAAAAGCAAACGCAATGTTTAAGGCAAAAGGGGCGGGGCGGGGGCAGGTCCGCGGCAGACAATGAGGGAGAGTCTCCGCCGACCGCCTGCTGCTTATTGTTCCGGGACTAGAGACTGCAGCCGGCTGCTGCCTAGTCCTCCGGGGCTGCGCTCCTGGCTCGCTCCTCCGTCCCTCTAGGGACCGTTCGGGGTCACCTAACGCTGGTCCCCGGGGTGCTGGGACGCTAGCCCCAAGCCGCAGCCGCTCTTCGCTGACCGCCCTCTTTCTGCCTTGCAGGTCGGCAGCTTCACTCCCGAGGGTGCCGCGAGCCCAGGCGGCGAGGACCCGGTACCCCAGGCGCAGCGAGGTGGGATGCTGTGCGGACAGCAGCGCTAAGTGCCCCCCATTCCCGGCGCGGGGTGCACTAGCTCCTGGCCGCGGGCCGAGCGGCGGCGGCGGCGGCGGCGGCGGAGGGGATGAGCCCGGGACGCGCGAGGCGCCTGCCTCAAGCTACCGCCCGGAGAGGGACGCCGAGTAGGGCTCATCGCAGGACCGCGCGGACCCCTGCCCCCAGTGGCACGCGGCTGCGGAGCCTTGAAGCCGCGTCTGTGATCAGGATGCACTGGGCGCCTCGCAGCTGGTGAGGATGCCCTGCCGCGCGGCCCTGCGCCCCCAGCCCCAGTCCCAGGTGGGCAAGACTGAGTGGGCCCGGCTTCGGCCCCTCGTGCCGGTGGATGAAACGTGCCGGCGTGCTTGGGTGCCATCAGCTATCAAATCGGAATTCTAAGCGCCATGGACGAAGGCACTGGACTGCAGCCCGGGGCGGGAGAGCAGCTGGAGGCGCCGGCCACGGCAGAAGCTGCCCAAGAGAGGTGCGAGCCGGAGACCTTCAGGTCTAAGAGTTTACCGGTGCTCAGCAGCGCCTCCTGCCGGCCGAGCCTCAGTCCCGCCAGTGGAGACGCCAAGCCGGCCTTTGGCTGTGCGGATTCTTCGGGCCGCCAGGAGTTGAAGCAAGGCCCGAACCCGTTGGCCCCCAGTCCCTCTGCCCCGTCCGCTTCGGCGGGGCTCGGGGACTGTAACCACAGGGTGGACCTCAGCAAAACCTTCTCTGTGTCCTCCGCCCTGGCCACGCTCCAGGAGCGAAGGTGCCTCTACGTGATCCTCACGGATTCCCGTTGCTTCCTGGTGTGCATGTGCCTTCTGACCTTCATCCAGGCGTTGATGGTCTCCGGGTATCTGAGCAGCGTAATCACCACCATCGAAAGGCGCTACAGTCTGAAGAGTTCCGAGTCGGGGCTGCTGGTCAGCTGCTTTGACATCGGGAACCTGGTGGTGGTGGTGTTCGTCAGCTACTTCGGCGGCCGGGGTCGGCGGCCCCTGTGGCTGGCCGTGGGTGGACTCCTCATCGCCGTCGGGGCAGCCCTGTTCGCCTTACCTCACTTCATCTCGCCCCCCTACCAGGTTCAAGAGCTGAACGCCTCGGCCCCCAACGACGGCCTGTGTCAGGGCGGCAACTCCACCGCCACTCTGGAGCCTCCGGCCTGTCCGAAGGACTCGGGAGGAAATAATCACTGGGTCTACGTGGCTTTATTCATTTGCGCACAGATTCTCATTGGAATGGGCTCCACACCTATTTATACCCTGGGACCAACCTACTTAGATGACAATGTCAAGAAGGAAAACTCCTCCTTGTACCTGGGTAAGACTTTCCTGTTCTCTCAGATACGTTTCACTCACACTGAAACTTACTTTCCTTACAAAAATCAAAAGGAAACATGTTCTTTCACGTTTTCATGTATATTATAGATGAAAGTTCACTTTATTTTACGTTTTAGCTTTGCTGTGGTGTGTTTTCAGTTTGGGAGAGAATCAATTAGTTGAAAGTTCTTGAGACTAATTTTCAGACTCATACTTCATGTTTGTCTTTTCCCAAGTAACATAAACTTTAAACTGTGGGGTGATGCTTCTCTCTGTTGCTACCTACCTATGGAAAAGTTCCAATTTGTCAAGTTTATATTCTAATATACTTGTTGAGGAAGGAATAGCAGTACCTCGTGTGTAAAGTTTTGATGATTTTCTGCTTCTATCTGCTGCTGTTTCTGATTTCTGTCCAGAGCAGCAGGGATGGTGGCGTGGCCAGACTACATACATCATGCTTTATTGCCTTCATACCTGTGTTTCTTTCTTTCTTTCTTTCTTTTTTTTTTTTAAGACGGAGTCTTGCTCTGTTACCGAGGCTGGAGTGCAATGGCATGATCTCAGCTCACTGCAACCTCTGCCTCCTGGGTTTAAGTGATTCTCCTGCCTCAGCCCCCGAGTGGCTGGGATCACAGGTACCCATCATGCCTGGCTAATTTTTGTAGAGATGGGGTTTCACCATATTTGTCAGGCTGGTCTTGAACTCTTGACCTCAGGTTATCCACCTTCCTTGGTCTCCCAAAGTGCTGGGATTCATACCTGTTTTTCTTATACGTCACCTGCACCATTATCTAAAAACAACAACAAAAATTTGAATAATGTCAAATGACTGGCTTATCTTTATGAAGATGCAACACTACAGGTTATAAGGTTTATCCAAAGCTATTTTTATTGCTGTCAAAAACCCTCAATTGTATGAACTTGGGAGAAGAATCCATTCCTATTTTTCTGAAAAGCCGTGTCTGTGGGATTTGGTGTGTTGACTTGCATAAGTCAGCATCAGTGGACAGGGGTGCTTGAGTTAAGTACAGGGGCTCATGTGAGGCCAGGCAGCAGTTGCAGAGGGTATGAAAATTTACATCCCAGAAATTCGAGGTTGTCAGCACCTCCCTGTAGTAGTTGGTTCTTAAAAACTGAACTTCTAAGGGATGGATTTGAACCCATAAGAAGGATCAATGGCTGTCATACCAGATGAGATTTTTGTTTTTCTATTTCTCTACTGGAGTGCAGCCTAAACAAGCTAAAGGATTTTACTTTACTGAAAAAACTGAAATGGAAGCTGGGTGTGGTGGTGTGTGCCTGTAGTCCCAGCTACTCTGGAGGCTGAGGCAGGAGGATTGTTTGAACCCAGGGGCTTGAGACCAGCCTGGGAAACATAGTGAGACCCCATCTCTTAAAAAAATTAAAATGATAAATAAGCAAATACTAGCGATATTTAGCAATTTGATTTGGGAAGAGTAAGATTTTCAAAGGACAGTGTAAATGATATCCAGTATAAGAGGGCTATGCTTTGTCCTCGGTATAGTTACTGTCCCCAAAAGCTGTTATAGAGAGGTGTTTGAGTCCTCAGTAATCCCCACTAACTGGTTCAATGGGTCAGAAAAAGAGTTTTATAACTTATTTTTATTACTACATGCAAGAGAAAGAAATTTCCTTTCTGGGTAGAGAAGAATAGCTTGCTTATTATCTTGCCTCTATGTTTTCTAACATTTATTAAGACAAAATTTTAAACATACAGAAAAGTTGAAACGGTAGTATAATAAGCACCAGTATACCCACCACGTAGACCCAATGATTGTTTATTTTGTCATGCTTGCTTTGTCAACCTGTGTGTGAGTGTATGTATGGATAGAAATATATTTTGGGAGATGGGAGGCTAAGCCCTCTAAAAGTAACTGCAGACACTGCTAGGGCATCTTCTAAAAATGAGGGTATTCTTTTACATAACTGAAGGAACATCAACATCCTAAGAAAGTTCATAATAATTCCCTAATATCATTAAATATTCAGGCCATATTCAAATTTCGTCAATTGTCCTCTGAAAGTCTTTTATATTGATTGATTGATTGAGACAGGGTCTTTCTTTCACCCAGGCTGGAGTGCAGTGGCACAATCCCAGCTCACTGCAACTTCTGCCTCCCAGACTCAAGCAATCCTCCCACCTCAGCCCCTCAAGTAGCTGGGACTAGAGACCTGTGCCACCATGCCCAGCTAATTTTTTGTGGAGATAGGGTTTCGTCATGTTTCCCAGGCTAATAATAATTTTTTAAATGAGGAACTAATCCAGATTCATTCCTGCGTTGCATTTGGCTGTTAGCCACTTTCACCCTCTATAATCCAGAACTGTGCCTCAACTTGTTTCTTTTTCCATGGTGTAGATTTTGGAAGGGGCAAGGCTAATGTTCCACATTCTAGATGTATCTGATCATCTCCTCATGGTGTGACTTACCTTGTTCCTCCATTCCCTATGTTTCTTGTATACTGGAAGATCAGTCTAGAGGCTTGATTAAATTCAGACAAAACGTTTTTGGTCTGACTATGTCAGAGGCAATGCTGGGTGTTTTATATTACATGCACCTTGCTGTTCATGAGTGACGTTAAGTTTAATCATTTGGTTGAGTGAGTGATTGGTGGGTCTTTCCATTGTAAAGATACATTTCTCACTTTGAAAATAATAATCAATCTGTAGAGTGATGCCTGGACTCTGTGTAAATATCCCAGTTGTTTTTCATATTCTTGCTGATCTTTGCCTCTATTTACTTTGAAAACTTGGATCTCCCTTTCATCCCACTTTTGGTAGCATCAATGCAGACTTGCTTTGTCAAAATTACAGGCGGAACCCTACCTAAAAGGGAGAACATCCACTAACAACAGCTCTGAGATTTAACTTTTCTGGTAGTGGTTGCCCATCAAGAAGAAAAATAGCAAGTGCATATGAAGTGCATATTCTGTGCTAGGTACTCTGCTAGTTTTGGGAAGACCAGAAGTGAGACACAGCCCCAGCATTTGAGGTATTTTTAGTGTAAAGCAATACTGCCAATGCAAGGTAGGGGTGTAAAGTGACATGTGCAAGGGAAGGAAAGGAATAGAAACGGTATTCACTTTCTTTCCTCCTTCTTTTCTTTTCTTTTTTTTGTTTTCGAGACGAGTCTGGCTCTGTCGCCCAGGCTGGAGTGCAGTGGAGCAGTCTTGGCTCAAGGCAAGCTCCGCCTCCCGGGTTCACGCCATTCTCCTGCCTCAGCCTCCCGAGTAGCTGGGACTACAGGCGCCGCCACCACGCCCGGCTAATTTTTTGTACTTTTAGTAAAGACGGGGTTTCACCGTGTTAGCCAGGATGGTCTTGATCTCCTGACCTCGTGATCCACCCGCCTCGGCCTCCCAAAGTGCTGGGATTACAGGCGTGAGCCACTGCACCCGGCCCTTCTTTTCTTTTTTAAAGATACTGATTAAATTGCTTTTTTTAAAAAAAATAATAATAATAATGAATGCATTACGACACATTCTTTAAGAAACCTAGGAGAATTCTGCTTTCTGTTAAATGGATCTCTGTAGGAGCTACAGTAGTTTGAGTATCAGAAATCATACATATATTATTTCACTTAATGTTCTGAATGACCTTACGAGATGGAGATTATTTTCCCTATGTTACAGATGAGGAAACAGTCTCAGAGAGTTTAAGTGACTTACTAAGGGCCTTAACCCCATGCCTTTCTGACCCCAGGGCCCTTGAGCTTCCTTCTACAGTGCATGGCTCTTTGGCAAGAAGCCCTGAGAACCAACTGAAACCGAAGGATGTGCCACATTCAGCAGAGTTTTCCAACAGCACAGAAGAATGCAGAATGCGGAATTGCCTTAAAGTCCTTAAAACATGATCAAAATAAGATTATTCTCTAAACCTTTTAAAGTAGGTTTGATAGACGACCTCTGTACGAATTAGAGACTATTGTTTCCTTAGAACGTGAGCAGTATTGACCGATTATGATGTGAGACATTTCCCAGTAAATAACAGGTTAAAATATCTTTCTTATTTTTCACAAAGCTGTTCTATTGCATTACAGTTTTTACCACCCACCCCTTTCTTAATCTTTCTGTCCGTTTTTCTAACTTCTCTTTATAACCTCAGAGGAAAGAAAAAAATCAGGCAGTAGGTTAGTAATTACGAGCAGAAACAAATATCTGCAGCAACGTAAAAAGCATTGAAATGGAATGTAATTGTATATCTTAATCTTTTGAAAGTTCTATGTTAACATTCTGGCAGCTTTAACTGTAGAAGAGATGTGCTCGCAGATGAGACACAGCGGCATTTATAGCCACTAAATGCCTTAACTTTTGCAAGGAAAGAGGCTTAGTATTGACTAGGAGCATAGAGAAAGCTTTGTAGGTATTAATAAGAAGCAAGGTTAGCAACTAGACCATAATTTGTAATTATATCTTACATATAAGGAGAGAGAGAAAATGTGATCCTTTGGGGGCAAGACATTTGTAATTCAACAGGGAAAAGAGTAAGAATGCCGAACCAGGTAGGAAAAGGAAGAAAAGGATGCATTTCTAGAATACAGAGCCACAACTCTGATTGGGTGATATTCAGGATCAATAATGATTGGCATGGTTCAGACATCAGTTAAGCAGGGTGGGTGCTGGCTCTTCCACCTCCCTAGTGTGTCCCATTAACTGCCAGCCCTGACTTCACATGACAGAGAAGGGCTAGAATTGGCCCCATGCCTTAGAAAGAACACCGCAAAAGAGGCAGAAAAATTGTATTTTAGTTTCACTCTACCAACAACTGGTCATGGGGCTTCAGACAAACCCCTTGGCTTCTCCCAGCCTCTGTTTCCGCCTGGGGATTACTACATTTGTTTCTCTTGCTGTAACATTTTCAAGACCAGGTGGGATTCCGTGTGTGCCAGCGTTCTGCAAACTATAAGGGACGGTGCTCTGTTCTGTCAAAGTAGAGTTCAAACTTATCCTAGGGTGTGGCCAGAGACGGGAGTGAGAGATAGTTTGCTCTTTCCAAGTATGAAAACCCTTAAATGTATCTTTTCTAAAATTGGAAAAAAGAAAAGAAACATTGCATGGGAAATTGAAACATTGTGTAGGAGAGCACTCCTGGGAAACATTAAACGGGAACATTTTGATCAGTGTTTTAGTAATGTTGTAAACTCTTTAATTAAATTTTCTAAGGACTCAAGGTTTTATCATGAGAACTTTCTGCAGGCCAACATTTGATGATCATCTTTCTTTAATGTATGAACATTTAAGTAATGCATATTTGCACCTAGTATAACACAGTAAAAGCTCCTTTGAAGTTTGAGGGGCTTGTGGTGTGCCATTTCACCACTGTGGGTCTACATTTGTCCACATGGACTGTGGCAGGATGTATGGTGAACAAGGACAGGTCTCAGGACGTACTTGGAAGTAATTATTATTGCTTTTATTTTTATTTTTTATTTTCTATTTTATTTTATTTTGAGACAGAGTCTTGCTCTGTTCCCCCAGGCTGGAGTGCAGTAGCACTATCTTGCCTCACTGCAACCTCTGCTTCCCTGGTCCAAGTGATTCTCCTGCCTCAGCCTCCCGAGTAGCTGGGATTACAGGTGACTGCCACCACGCCCGGCTAAGTTTTGTATTTTTAGTAGAGACAGGTTTTGCCATGTTGCCCAGGCTGGTCTCTAGCTCCTGACCACAGTTGACCCACCCACCTTTGCTTCCCAAAATGATGGGATTATAGGCATGAGCCACCATGCCTGGCCATATTGTTTTTCTTTTCTTTTCTTTTCTTTTTTTTTTGAGACAAAGTCTCACTCTGTTGCCCAGGCTGGAGTGCAGTGGTGTAATTATGGCTCACTACAGCCTCAAGTTCCCTGGGCTCAGGTGTTCCTCCCACCTCAGCCTCCGTGAGTAGGTGGGACTACAAGTGTGCACCACCATGCGTGGCTAATTTTTGTATTTTTGTAAATATGGGGTTTTGCTATGTTGCCCAGGCTGGTCTTGAACTCCTAGCCTCAAGTGATCTGCCCTCCTCAGCCTCCCAAAGTGCTGGGATTACAGGCGTGAGCCACTGCGCCTGGTCTATTCTGGCCTACTTTCTTCTTCTTCTTCTTCTTTTCTTCTTCTTCTTCTCCCTCTCCTTCTCATCCTCCTCCTCCTCCTCCTCCTCCTCCTCCTCCTCCTTCTTCCTCTTCTTCATCCTTTTCCTGTTCTTCTTCATTTTGCAAATTTTATTTTATTTTTTGAGATGGAGTCTCGCTCTGTCACCCAGGCTGGAGTACAGTGGGCTGATCTGAGCTCACTGCAACCTCCACCTCCCAGGTTCAAGCCATTCTCCTGCCTCAGCTTCCCGAGTAGCTGGGATTACAGGGGTGCGCCACTATGCCCAGCTAATTTTTGTTTTAACATTTCTTTAGTCTTCTAAAAGTAGAGTAAGCTTCAAATTAGTTGAGTTGTATTTCTTCAAGATTTTATAGTAATATAAACATTATATATGTATATATAGACGTATATGCACATATAGACATATATACACACATATGTGTGTAGATAGACATATACACACATATACACACATGTATGTGTATATAGACATATACACACATGTATGTGTATATAGACATATATACACGTATGTGTATATGTGTACATATGTCTGTATACACATATAGATGTATATGTTTATATACATCTATATGTGTATATATGTCTATATACACATATATGATTTTAATATATGTATAGATATATTTTGCTCTTTTTAATTTTTTTCTCTGAATATGAGAAATATTATATGGAAAAATCTTTTTTAAACTTTATTATTTTTTTAAATACTTTTTTTGTAGAAATGGTCTCGTTATGTTGCCCAGGCTGGTCTAGAACTCCTGACCACAGCAATCCTCTTCCCTGAGCCTCCTAAAGTGATGGGATTACAAGTGTGAGCCACTGTGACCAGCCTATGGAACAATCTTGATCAGTATTTCTGCAATGTTATATAGAGCAATCTACAGATCAATATCTATACAATTTTATTTATAGTGATATATACAATGAAAGATACATATATGTATCTTTCAGTTCAGTGTTCTCTGGAACCATATAACCATGTGTACCAGTGGTTTGACAAGTTAGGGGTTTCCTTGTCTTGAGTTATAAGCCAGCTGGGGTGGGCAGTCAGGGGCTGGTACAGCCTTGAGTGCTGCCAGGTCCCTCCTCTCTTCCTCCTGGGCTGTTCTTAGCGACGACTGCTGTGTCTCAGTTATCACACACCTGTTCCTACAGAAGAAGGGAAAAGTGGAGGAGGCAGTACCTGTTTCCTCTAGAGGATTTCCTATTGGCCAAACGGAGTCACCTGGCCTATTCCAATTAACGTGATTTTGAGAAGGCAGATTTTAGATTTTCCAGGCTATATGGGAGAGGAAGACAGGTGAGAGGAGGGTGGAGTGAGGGCTGAATGAATCCCGTCATATCGACCACACCAGTCATGTTCACACGGTTGCCCTAGTAGGCAGAAAATTCAGAACTGTTTTGTTTTGTTTTGTTTTGTTTTGTTTTTGAGATGGAGTCTTGCTCTGCCACCCAGGCTGGAGTTCAGTAGCTCAATCTTGGCTCACTGCAACCTCCACCTCCCGGGTTCAAGTGATTCTCCTGTCTCAGTCTCTCTGAGTATCTGGGACTACAAGTGCCTGCCACCATGCCTGGCTAATTTTTGTATTTGTAGTAGAGACGGGGTTTCGCCATGTTGGCCAGGCTGGTCTCGAACACCTGATCTCGGGTGATCTGCCCACCTCGGCCTCCCAAAGTGCTAGGATTTGGGAGGTCCACTGTGCCTGGCCCAGAACTGTTTTTTTCTGACCAGTGTTAGCAACTATCCTAAGCATCCTGTAGCATTAGTTTTTCTGATTCTTTTTGTTGGGATTTTAAAGAGGCTCAGTAAGTAGCACCTCTTTCCCCCACTTGAGTTCTGAGTTAATTGAGAAATATGGCAAAGGGAGCACATGGAGGCCAAAATATCACTTTTAAAAACTGATAGAAGTGAGGTTGCAGAATGTAGCTCATATCTTGGTGCAAATGGATTTTTAATAAAAGCAGAAATAAATAGGCTTGCCCATCTAGCCATGGGCAATGCTGGACCCAAGCAGTGTGGCTGTCTGGGGTCTCCCATGTGGAGTAGGGGGTAGTGGTGGTGTCTCGGTGGTACTTACGCCAGGAATGAGCAGGACTAAAGTTTCACTCCCTGCATGCATACTTACTCCCAAGAGGCAAAAAAGAGGAGCTGTGCTGAGCATGCCCAGTTTATTCCAAATTCATCAGTCACATTAATCCCCTTCTCCCTTCCTGAGGAGGAGCAGCGGAGGCAGAGAGAAGGTAAGAAAGGAGACATTGAGAGTGGGAATACACATTGCCTCCTAAGACTTGTAACCCATTTTAAAATGCTGCTTTAATTTTACTTGTCTTGTTTACAATGTGTTTACCTTTGTAAACCACAAAAAATCCTTTTTGGAAGCAGCGTCTGTGCAAATCATGAATAAATAAAAAATAATCTCCACTGAAAACTAATATAAGGCTGAATGATGATTGAGGGATTTGAGGGGATGATTCCAGGACACACAGAAGATCACCTTGAACGATGTGGTGCCATGAGTGGAAGACCACAGAGCATCAGCTTCCTGTCAGGATGCTCATGAGTTTTGTGTGTGTTTGAGACAGTTAATTTGTGCCACAGATATGTCTTCTGTACAACAGCAATGACTGAATTTTGATCAGCTGTGTGGTGGTCATTTTTGGCCTCCAAGACAAATTCATCTACCGTGCTGGGAAACAAACCCATTTCAGGGTCTAACTGCAAAACAAAGAGTTTTAGTGCCTCACTGTGGAAAAGACAGTGGGTGCACATTGAGTTATTCAGCCCACCCACAAATAACAGAGAGCAGCCTTTTTAGTAGCATTTATGGTAGAGTTTTCAAATAGGGTTTTATTGATCTCTCCTCTCACATTGCTATGAATTCTGTTATCTACGTGGTCTGAAACAGTCCTTCTGAAACCTGAATGTGTGTGAGACTCTCAAGGGATCTTGTCAAGATGCAGATTCTGTTTCTATAAACCTGGCTTTGACCTGAAAGTTTGTGTTTCTAATATGCTCCCAGGGGAGTCCATTGCTGCTAATCCAAGGGCCACATTTTGAGCAGCAAGGATTGAAAGACCAGAGATATTTGGCCCCTTTCAGTGGCAAGAAGTCTCTCTCTCTGGGTTTGGGGTTGGAGACACTGTTGGTAAAATCAGGGGCTAATTGCAGTTCTACTTCATCAGGAAAAATATCTTACTGCATTTGTGAAAGTAGATGTCAGTTTTGGGTATTTCATAAACTGTGGCTACTTCTTAGAATTTCACAGTTGGGTCATATGATCACTAATAAGTTCAGTGAGAGAAACGACCTGAGATGAATGGTATCCATTTTGATATTCACCAAAAGAAGTGCCACTTTCTGTCTTCTGACTCAGAAGGCTCTGTGCAGTTGAGTTTCTCCCTTTTGGTAGAACTCTTGATGTCAGAGGTGAGTCTGCAAGCCCTGTAACCCTAGGTGAGCTCACCTTCTAAGGCCCCTTGGTGGGGGAAAAGCAAACAAATCTACACATTTGGCTCTGCTTTTTTCTTTAAAGACAATCTAGAAATGTTAGCAGTGAATTGGGAGTTTGGTGACAGACAAATGTAAGATCTATATTGAAAATGGTTTTGGAGAATAAGGATTAGAAATTTTTCCATTGCAAAGACTTGATCATACAGAGAAGGGGGCATACTGGCCTGGTTGGCTGAGGTTCTCTCCAGGGGTACTATTCAAGCCAAGATGTTTCCTAGAAATCATCTCATTTAACTTCATTTGTGAAAATGATAATTTGGCAGGCAAGGAAGCCCAGATTCCAAAGGATGAAAGGATTTGGGCAAGAGAAAACAGTATGGTAGTTCCTCAAAAAATTAAAAATAGAGTTATCATATGGTCCAACAATCCCAGTTCTGGTATAGATCCAAAATAATTGAAAGCAGAGTCTTGAAGAAATATTTACACACCAGTGTTCATAGCAGCATATTCACAATAGCCAAGAGGCAGAAGCAAGCCAAGTGTTCATCAGCAGAAGGATAGATAATCAATATGTGATCTATATATCTATATAATATTATTCAGCCTTAAAAAGGAAGGAAAGTCTGACACACAACATGAATTAGCCTTGAGGATATTATGCTAAGTGAAAATAAGCTATTGGCAAAAAGACAAATACTTTATAGTTCCACTTATATGAGAGTCAAATTCACAGAAAGAAAAAGTAGAATAGTTGTTGCCAGGGGCCAAGGGGAGGGGAAAATTGGGAGGGGGTTGTTCTTTAATGGATTTAGAGCTTTATTAATACTTTAGCAAAAGTTCTGAGAGATCTATTGCACGATGATGTGAATATACTTAACACTACTGTATACATTTACACATGATTAAGATGATTTTAAAAATTAAGAGATCTGTCCAGGTTATACAGTCAAATTGCCTTGAGTCTGAACGGATATATGGACTATAAATCCATCTGAATTAAAAAAATAATTACGATACAAATGGAAATTCTAAAAAGTTCAAGTCCTTGAATGGTAAAGTCACTTCTCCCAGCCTATGCACCATTCTAGCACATGTTAAGTAATGTGAGTCTGTACTTCAGTTATGAGAATTGTTTTCTTAGGTGTGTGGGAATTTCAAGTCATTTCTTTTCGGCATAATTTTAAAAAGAAGAAATAGGGACTTGGGAAGAGAAAAATAAAGGGAAAGTGGATTTTAGAGTAGGCATGTTAAGATCAAAGCCTTCAGGGAGAGAAATGAAGGTGAAGAAACATACCTGTGGACTTGAGTTGTTCTACTGTGTGTTTCTGGGGAAAGAGATTGGAATACTTGGAGGTAGAGACTATGGGTTCATGTCCATGTGTTCTGCTGTGTTGGGTGCTCCTGCAGTAGCCAGTGCTTGCACCCTGTTTCCTGTGTTTTCAGTTTCCTTTTGCTGGAGAAAAAGAGATGGTGGTCCCACACCTGCCCGATCCCCCTCTTCAACTACCATTGGCAATTTTACAATACTCAGGTGTTGCACGTTCTTCACTTCAGTTCCTATGGAAAACTTTGTAAGTTTCAAGTCATTCTAAAACAGTGGTTTTCAATCAGGGATGATTTTGGCTCTCTGGGGACATTTGGCAATGTCTAGAGTAATTTTTATTGTCCCAACTTGGAGAGGGTCTATGGTATTTCATCGTGTTTAGGCCAGGGATGTTGCTAAACATCCTACGATGTCCAGAAGAGCCCCCAGTATCCAATAATTATCCAATAAAGCATTGCCAGTAGTGATGCTCTAAACTTTTTTTCATCTTAAACTTTCAAGTTGCTCAATATCTTGAGTTCCTTATATCTTGGAACTAGAAGTCAAAAATCTCTAGATCATAGAATCAGAGAAGTATTGAATATATGGATGGAGGAGACTTAGGAAAAAGATCTTCGTAAGTAAGAAAGTCTTCTAACAAGCAAGGGATAGGAAGTAGAAATTAACCGTGTGTTACTCATTGTTACACTGTTGCTCAGTAGATGCTGTAGTATCTATACTATACTGTGCTGTTAATAGTTTAGAGAAGATACTATGGTGTGCTCCAGTGGATTATTTTTAGTGGGTGCAAAAATATTAGGGCTTTCATGGTTTCTTTAGTTAATTTAGTTCCCATCAGCTTAAAAAAATTTAACCATGGGAATTTCCTGGACCATATTATTGGAGTTGAGAATACTGTAATCCTTGAAGAGGGAATGATGTAAGAGTGTGTGTGTGTGTGTGTGTCTGTGTGTGTGTGTTGATATCTTACCTCTGTTTTAGTTGTGGTGACTTTAGGAAAATAAAACATCAAGACAAGGAATTGTGGAAAATTAGAAAGCAGTTAATCAGCATTCTAAAGCAGAGCTCATCAGTGAAGTAATTGGACATCAAGAGGAGCTATAGGATAGATTTAATGAGGAGTTATAAGACCTAGAGTTTTTCTTAAAAACAAATGAGAGCTTAACTAAAACAAACAAACGAACAAAAAAACCCAACAACTGTGATATGGTTTCATAGGTGGAGGTCTAACAAGGACTATTTTTACAGCAAATATTTTTGAGTGTTTAAAATATGCCAGGCATTGTACTAAACGCTTTACTTAATTTTTAAAATTGTAATTTGATAATTTATAGCAGCATAAATTTATGGGTACAAAGTGATGTTATGATTTATGAATACAATGCAGAATAATTAACTCAGGCTAATGAACATATCTATCATTTCAAATACTTAGCCTTTTTATGGTGAAAACATTTGAAATTTACTTTTAACAATTATGAAATGTACCACACTCCATTAACTATATTCACCATACTGTGGAATAGAAATTAAAAACATTTCTCCTCCCTGAAATTTTGTACCCTTTTAATTATCATCTCCCCACTTCCCCCATCCCACAACCTCTGTAACCATCACTCTACTCTCTGCTTCTATGAGTTTGATTGTTTTAGATTTCACAAGTGAACATGATTTCATAAGTGAGAGTATGTGATATTTGTCTTTCTGTGCCTGGCTTATTTCACTTAGCATAATGTTCTCTAACACCATCCATATTGTCGAAAATGACAGAAGTTCCTTCTTTTTTTAAGGTGGAATAGTTTTCTATATCCATTCATTTATTGATGGACACAGGCTAATTCCATAACTTGGTTATTGTGAATAGTGCTGCAGTGAACATGGGAATGCAAATATCTCCTTGACAAAGTGATTTCAAATCTTTGGTAAGTCACTTTGGGTATTTTGGCAAACACCCTGCAGTGGGATTGCTGGATCATATGGTAATTCTATTTTTAGTTTTTTGAGAAACCTCCATACAGCTTTCCATAATGGTTGTACTAATTTACATTCCATTAGCAGTGTACAAGTTTTCCCCTTTCTCCACGTCCTCATCAAAACTTGATGATAATAGCCATTCTGACAGGTGTGAGTTGACATCTCATTGTGGTTTTAATTTGCATTTCCCTAATTCTTTGCAATATTAAGTATTCTTTTCATGTCTGGCGGTCATTTGTATGTGTTCTTTTGAGAAATGTCTATTCAAGTCCCTTGCCAATTTTTTAATTGAATTTTTTGTTTTCTTGCTATTGAGGTATTTGAACTTGTCTATTTTGAATGTATGGCTTGCAGATGTTTTCTCGCGATCTGTGGGCTGTCTGTGCACACTGTTAATTGTTTCCTTTGCTGTGCAGAAGCTTTTTATTTTGATGTAATCCCATTTGTCTATTTTTACTTTTGTTGCCTGCACTTTTGGGGTCATATTCAAAACATTATTGCTAAGATCAATGTCATGTAGTTTTTCCTCTATTTTTTTTCTTGTAGTTTGTTACAGTTTCTGGTCTAAATACTTTATTATTTTGTTTTATCCTCAGAACAACTATACAGTAGCTATCCTATTTCCCACATTTTATAGACGAGGAAATTGAAATTAAATAATATGCTGAAGGTCATCTAAAAAGTGACAAAACCACAATTCAGGTCTTCCTCCAAAGCCGAGGATCTAACCACTGGCATTATGAAGAGGGGAGGGAAAAGTCCATAAACTTCTGGTATGACTTTGGCTGAGTTTTTTTTTATTTTAACAAAGGGGTAAGGCTAGTGGTTTCTTAGATTCCTGTCGCCTCTTAAGTGTTCTAGTACTTTGGTTCTGTGCTTTGTTCAGTCTGACTTGATGTGGTCTTTTTCTGCAACTTGGGACTCAGGTCTCCAGAGGAGTCCTTCAGCCATTAGAAGCCCATCCCTTGAGCATGTTCTCCACCTCCCGGCAGCTTGAGAGATGTTGTCATAGGACGGCTGTCCCTGGGCAGTCAGGTAGTCCTTTTGCTCCTTTTTCCCGGCAGCTGTGTATTTATTACCTTATGGCAAATTCAGAGTCTACTTCCCCTCTAGGGAGTTATGACTGCTCGTTAAACTGTCACCCTGCAAAAACGCTAATCCTTGTTCCCTAATATAGCTTAGAAAGACAGGGGCAGGTTACCCCTGCTTAAAAATAAAGAGCATATTTATGTAATTAATATTCTTAGCAGAATGAAATTATATAATTTGCAAGTGTCTGAAATGGAATGGTACAGTTCCTGGCATTCTAGCATGTGGGAATTCTTAGCAATAATACTTTAATGAGTCTTGGTTTTGTCAGGTGTTTTCCTAATTTTTTCACTTTAAATTCTTACAAAGGTCATAGAAGTTTTAAGATACTTTTTTTTTTTTTTAATAAAGAGAACTGAGAAATTTAAGTGAATAAGACTGCATAGAGTAAGTCCCTGATCTTAGACTTTCTGGCTGCAAATCAATTTCTGATCAATGTATAATGACGGACCAACAATCTTCATTTGCAGAATGTCTTTACATTTTTTTTGGGAAAGATATTTGCCAGTATTTTGTCTAGAAATTTGCTTATGTCTCTGGTGTTTTATTTCAGCTGGAAAGGGAATGTGTCCTGATTTGAACGGCATTTTAATGGCTTTCCCTTAGGTGGAGGACAGCAGCAACTTTTAACAAGATGAAAAATCTTCATAGAGAAATCTGAAAAATTACCTATGAGAAAGACTTACTTAAAGATATACATAAATCTAACAAAATGGTTCCAAAATTTGGTTTTGCTGCTAAGATGTCTCCAGTTATTTTGTTATTGTTAAACTCTCAAAAGAAATTAGTTTGAATTTCTTCACTTAGGATTGGTGGAGGGCAGTGGTAGTTAATGGAAGCCACGAAGAGCGATGGGTAGTGTCACTCCAAATTGCTGGCTTCAGTTTTTTGGTTGTGCAAAGTTCTTCTCTGTACACACTTTCTTTCCTTTTAGGTTCCAGAGCCATTGTTGTCAGGGAGAGGTCTGCAGGGCACTCACATGGATTCTGGTGGGGCACTTATTTATTTACTTATATGAGACTCATACTATACTTGGGAAATTATTAATTTAGGACATAAACCTTGCAGATCATCCAGTTTTGTAGAAATGGTAAATTATACGTAGAGGACTAATGTGCAATTTGTCACAAACTAGTCCACAATTACTGACATGACTTTGACCAGATCACGTAACCTTTCAGGACGTCAGTTCCTTTTCCGTACAATGTTTGACGCATGTCTTCTCAGATGGTTTCTAATCTATGCTGTGATTTTTTTGAAAGCTTGCTTAGGGTTAGGAACAGTGGGAGAGGGGAGTTGCTATACTGTATATATTGTATTTCTGAAACTAACGTTAAGAAGTAGCTCCTGATCCCCAAGGGCTTTAAAATCTAGTTTGAGGGTTTCTTTAACACCATTTATTCTGGATGATTTAAGGTGATCTGTGAGCTTCGTGACCTCCAGCAAGTCACTCGACATTTCTGGGTTTCAGTTTTCGCATTTGTAAATTGATAGAATCGAATGAGAGGGGCTGCAAAGGGTCTTCTCAAAACTATACTCTGGTTTCTTCTAAACCTACTGTGGCCTAGATCCAGATGCTAGCATACTCGAAGTAGTTGATTGTTAAGAGAGTGGCCCCTGGGGTCCAGCTGCCTGGGTTTGAATCCTCACTTTGTCCTGGCCAGTGGTGCAAACTGGGGCAGCTTCTGTGGCCTCTCTGTGCCCAGTCTTCCCTCTGTTAATGCAGGGATCATGTTGGCCAGTGCCCAGGATGCACTTAAAACACAGCCTGGCCTGGCACATGGTTAAACACTAAAAAATGCGGGCTGTCATTACTTTTAAAATTTAATTCTGTTCAGGAAGAGAGTCGTGTTAGCTTTCATTTTAGAGGGCAGGGTACAGCTCTTCTTGTGGCTTTTCTGAATGGATTGCCTGCCTCACACGATAAGCTTGCTCAGCGCGCCCATGTTGATGGCTCTTGCTTGGGTGCCGTGTATTTGGTTGACCCTGGGCCAAGAAGCACAAGAAATGTGGGCTTCGTTACACCAGAGTGTTCTTGGCTAGGCTGAGCCTCTCCATTAGGCATCCACCCCTTTCCCCATAGCGATGAATGGAATCTCTGCTTCCTTGTGTCTGGAGAGTCTGTTGAGAGCTCCCCTACGAAGCAAAGAGTGACACGGGAGAGAGAAGACGAAGCTTTCAGGTTATAAATGGCTTCCTCATGAGATGCTCTTGCTATGGGCTTCTGGTACTTACGCCAGGCGCTGTTGGTTATAGTCAAGTTTAATTGCTGAGGAGCGTAGGGAGGTAGCCTCGAACACACAAGCGCACGGGCTATCTTTGTGCTTTCTCTATCCAGTTCTGGACTTTACAATCTCTGATTATGTCTCCAAGCAGCAAGCTCTGGTTGTGTATGGGAGTGACTCTAGAGCCCTCTGTGGTTCCTGGAGTGGGTCTGGAACTTTCATGCATAGTCTGCCTGCTGAGACGTTGGCTCATGCAGTTTATTAGAAGTGGGAAGGTGGGATGGATTGAATAAGGATCAGAGAGCCAGTGCCCCGGAAATGCAGATATGGGCCTTTTTGCCTAACTTCTCTCATAGAGGCACAGAGTCTGTGTTCATGGGCGTGCATGCAAATGTCTGTGTGTACTGTGTGTGGGGATGTAGACAGAAACAAAAAACCAGCAGAAGATATGGCCACGAAGCATTTTCAGGGGTTGTTTCATAGTGTCTTCCAGAAATGTGACCCAATCTTGCTGCAGCCGAGCAGGAAATTTTAGATTTCTTTTAATTCTTACTTATCCAAGGTCAAATTATGGTTTGTAAATTATTATTAAAGTCTCTTGTTCTCCCTTCTCTAACTGTAGTGAGTTTATTGTCTATTGGTGCTCCATTCAGAGTTTGTATGGGCAAAGAAAGGAAATTAAGACCTCATTAATTGATTTTTCTACTTAATTACTTTTATAAAATATTTTGCCTGAAAAGTTGAAAGTGATGTCTGAAATAAAGTTTGGATTCCTGAAATTGGTCAACGTCACTCACGCCACCATATCACATACTTGCTGAGTGGTCAGTGTTTGTTAGAATGTGGCTTTCTTCTGTCTTTACTGAGGGAGCTGGAACAGCACTCCTCCAGCTTCCTTTCTGTCCACTTTTAGGCCTCAGGCTGTGATAGCAGCTTTAAAGTGGCTAAGAAGACCTCTGTAGGCTCCGCTTCTTACCCTCACTCCTCCACCATCTTGCTTTGCTCTGCTGCTTATGCCCACTGCCTGGGACCTGGCTTCCTTCTCCCAGCCCAATAGTGCACTATTTCCTTGGATTTTAACTGCGGCTTTTGCAGGATGCTGTGCTTTGATCTCCGTTGGCTCTACCCTCCAGCATGGCCAGTTCCACTAAATGCAGTGCCTCCTCAAGCTCTCAGAACCCCCACCTGGGCCTGGGGCACTGGAACCTTTTTGTCCTGGCATGGAAATCAGATATTTAAGCCATGCACTGGTGCTTTGCTGTACACAGCTATAATTCTCAGTGGGGGTTATCTTGCCTCTGTAGCTGGAGAACTCACTGGGTTAGGCATAGTCCAATGTTAGTGAGACTTGTGATCATGACCATGAGTTATGTGTGAGTCATTCAACATTGTTGTGCTCCATATTCCCCTGCTCTCGTCTTGTCTTGTCAGCTTGCAAATGATGCTACCAATCTCCAGGAGGCAGGTAATAGAGCAATGCTCACCCATCCTAGCAAAGAACAAAACACAACCAAAGCAAAAAAAGCACTCCTTCCTTTTCCCCTCCTCACAAAACACACACACACACCACACTCCTTAGATCGGTAGCTGTATCTCCATACATGAAAGATAGCATAATAATAATAATAATAATAAAAAGTTGGCATAATAATGATGATATGGTAATTATAATAATCATCTTGTAAGTAGCCTTGGGGAGTCAGGGTGCTTAAATGTTCCTACCAAGCTGCTTTTAAATGACTCAAAGGATTCTAAATCTTTTCAAATTTTCTTTTGGAAAATTTGACTATATTCTAATGACTTGCTTATCCTTTTATCTTTTTAAAATTTAGGTGCCGTACAAAACATTCGCACATTTTGTTGGCAATTGTATTTAAGTTTAAAAAGAAATATTTGTTTTCCTCTTCGGTGTTGATATCTTTTCAGATACTTAAAAGATAAATTGTCACTCTATCTGAGTTATTAGGCTAAAAATGCATGTTGATTATTGTGCATTTTTATTAATCTGTTGATTTCAGATTATGCTGGTTCAATTTTGAAACTTTAAGCTTGTCTTGCTTTAAGAAAAACTGATACATAAAAATGAAAACTTAAAATACATAATTTTTGGGGGAGGAAAGGTAAACTTTTTACATTGTAACAAAATCTTTTGCTTTATTATGAATTCCGTTATTTATTTATTTATTTATTTATTTATTTTGAGACAGAGTTACTCTCTTGTCCAGGCTGGAGTGCAATGGAGCTATCTCAGCTTACTGCAACCTCTTCCTCCCAGGTTCAAACGATTCTCCTGCCTCAGCCTCCCGAGTAGCTGGGATTATGGGCACCCACCACCATGCCTGGCTCATTTTGTATTTTTAGTAGAGACAGGGTTTCATCATGTTGGTCAGCTGGTCTCAAACTCCTGACCTTAGGTGATCCACCTGCCTTATCCTCCCAAAATGCTGGGATTACAGGCATGAACCACCATGCCTGGGTCCTTTAGTTATGATTATCAAAATTTAGATTTGGTATGTAGCTTTCAGGAGCATATTTATCCATTAAAATCTCACACATCGTGGCGATTCTTTAAAGACTTAAAGACAGAAATACCATTTGACCCGGCAATCTCATTACTGGGTATAAACTCAAAAGAATATGAATTGTTCTATTATAAAGACAAATGCTCTTGTACGTTCATTGCAGCACTATTCACAATAGCAAAGATGTGGAATCAACTGAAATGTCCATCAATGATAGACTGGATAAAGAAAATGTGGTACATATACACCATGGAATACTATGCAGCCATAAAAAAGAACAAAATCATGTCCTTTGCAGGAACATGGATGGAACTGAAGGCCATTATCCTTAGCAAACTAACATAGGAATAGAAAACCAATTAGCACATATTCTCACTTATAAGTGGGAGCTAAACAATGAGAACACATGGACATAGAGAGTAACCACACACTGGGGCCTTTTGGAGGGTGAAGGGTGGGAGGAGAAGATCAGGAAAAACAACCAATGGATACTAGGCTTAATACCTGGGTGATGAAATAATCTGTACAACAAACCTCCATGACACAAGTTTACCTGTGTAACAAACCTGCACATGTACTCCTGAACCTAAAATAAAAGTAAAAAAAAAAAAAAAAAAAAGGTTTCATAAAAAAAAAAAAAAAAAAAAAACCTTACACATCTATTCACAATAGCCAAGACATGGAAACAACCTAAGTGTTCATCAATGGATGAATGGATTTTAAAATGTGGGACAGTGTATAAATACACAGTGAAATGCTATGCAGCCTTAAAAACCAGGAAATTCTGGGCCGGGCATGGTGGCTCAAGCCTGTAATCCCAGCACTTTGGGAGGCCGAGGCAGGCGGATCACCAGGTCAGGAAATTGAGACCATCCTGGCTAACATGATGAAACCCCGTCTCTACTAAAAATACAAAAAATTAGCTGGGCGTGGTGGCGGGTGCCTGTAGTCCCAGCTACTCAGGAGGCTGAGGCAGGAGAATGGCGTGAACCTGGGAGGCGGAGTTTGCAGAGAGCCGAGATGTTGCCACTGCTCCAGCCTGGGCGGCAGAGAGAGACTGTCTCAAAAAAACAAAACAAACAAACAAACAAAAAACAGGAAACTCTGTCGTTTGTGACAACACAGATGAACCTAGAGGACATTATATTAAGTGAAATAAGCCAGGTAAAGAGAAAAAAATACTACATGAGCTCACTTATATATGGAATCTAAAAAAGTCAAACTCATAGCAGTAGAGAGTAGAGTGCGGTTTCAGAGGCTGCGTGGGACAGGAGTGGAGGGGAAAAGGGAGGCGCTGGTTAACGGGTACAAAACTTCAATTAAACAGGAGGAATAAGTTTTCATGTCTGATTGCACAACTCGATGACTGTAGTTAATAACAATGTATTGTATATCTCAAAATAACAAAAAGAAAGGATTTTAAATGTCTTACCACAAAGAAATGATAAATATTTGAGGCAATAGGTATGCGAATTATCCTGACTTAATCATTCCACCAATGTGTACAACCATCGAAACATCGCATTGTACCCATACATGAATACAATTATTATGTCAATTAAAAATAAAATAAAATGTAAAAAACCCCCTCACACATGTATATTCTAATTCCAGATGTTTATTTCTCACTGATCACAGATGTGGCCAGTAAATGGTTCTCTCTGTGTTTTGAGTTTCCGTTGCCCTGTAGTACAGTTCGAAATCGGGTAACATGATGCCTCCAGCTTTATTCTTTTTGCTTAGGATTGCCTTGGCTAATCGAGCTCTTTTTTGGTTCCATATGAATTTTAAAGTGGTTTTTTCTGGTTTGTGAAGAATGTCATTGGTAGTTTGATAGGAATAGCATTGAATCTGTAAATTGCTTAGGCAGTATTAGCCAAGATTTTCTAATCAACTTCTGTTTTCCCACTCTACATCATGTTTATTGTTTCTTTGTTAAATGCATAGAACGTGTTCAAGGTTCGTCCAGAAGCTCCCGGGGTCTTATGCTTCTGAGTTGCACAATTGTCTGCCACGCAAATAAATATAAGACCTTGAGACATAGGCACCAGCTCTTCAGCGAGTTTGATATTAATAAACTGGAGCCAAGGTTTGATATTCTGTAAAGGGAGGTGGATGAGATAGTGGGAAGGGAGTGGAGGTGGATCTGGAAGCCTGAGCCTGGATGTTAGGCTTGCTCCTGCACGTGCTCCTCTGCGGTCTTGAGCCACTCAACTGTTCTGGTTCATCTTGTTAATTTAGGCATAATAACTTCTACTCCACCTATGTTATACACATGGAGATAAGATGTAACAAGATCAATGGCTACAGTGTACTTTCATTCACCAAAGATGATATACACATGCTCTGTGTTAAGTGCTTCCTAGCAGGAAGCAGGACTGCCTTGGTGGAACTTAGACTCTTATGTGAAGACAAACAATAAACAAGTAAACAATAGGAATTACAAATCAAGGCAAGTGCTATAAATCAAGGAAACTATATATTGCATTTGGGGAGGGGTGCTTAAATAGGAGGATCATTAAGAGGAATCGATGTGTAAGCCAAGGCTTAAAGGATGCTTGAGAACTGTGATATGTAATGTGTAATGTTAGTTCATGATTCTGATATCAAAAACCCTAGAGTGGATGTTTACACATGTATGAACATCATAATCATCTGAGGCACATCCTTCAAACTGCAGATTCATGGACCTTCCTCTGGCGGGGGTTGGGGGTGTCTAATTTAGTAGGACTGTGGTCAGGCTCTAGAATCTAGAATCTGCATTTTTTAAAAGCATCCAGATGATCCTGTTGATCTGTTAAGTTTGGAAACTATTGTCTTGGAGAAATCCTAGTGAGAAACAAGAGTTTCCTTCCAAAGGAAAGACTATGGCTTAGTCTTCCTTAATTATGCTTCTCATCTGCCATGCTTTGCTTCTGACACCAACCTCCACGATTTGGAAACTTCTGTGATCTAGGACCCTGAGCCTCCCCAACGCTGCTGTGGGACTTGTTCCCTTTTTCCCAGCAGGTGTATTATATGAAGAGAAACTTCTGGATGCTGTTAAGTGGGAGAAGGGGGCTGTATTTCTAGTGCATATATTGGAATTCTGGTGTATACCATTGTATGTTGAGTTGACTGCTGTGGCCTAGTTTGGCAATCTAAGTCTTTTTGTAATTTTATACCTGCAGGAAAAATGTTTGGAATTCCATAAAAGTAGGCATGAAGAATTCTCACACCATAATTCATTGTATCTTTGCCCTCTGCCTAGTTTTGATATAACTTTAATATGCTTTGTGTACATATTTAATATATTTAATGTAATTGAGTGGTTTCAAATTGAGTGGTTTCTTGAGTGGAACTAGAAATAGCTCTTGGGATCATAGGTTCTACCAAAGCCCATTTCAGTCTTGGGGAAAAGGTATCGAAGCTGGTTGCTCTCTTCTCTCTCCTTCCTGGGGTATTTCAGGGGAGCCAGTAGCAATTTATTTGAGAACATTAGAGTAGCCATTGGGATTTACCTGTGAGAGTTTTTGGTTTGTTTTAGAAATCCTCCTTTGCTCCAAGCTATGTTTTAAAAAGGTTGGTTGCTAGTAGTCCACTAGGCTAGTGGCTGGCAGGGTGTGGCTAGTGTCAAACAATGTTTTGGAACACAGCCTGTCACCTTCTGCTTCAATGGAGAATGGCCTGAATAGTGATTCTTAGTTATCTCGGATGTGCACTCCGTCGCTTTTTATGCTCAATCATTGCTGCCTATAGGACCACCCCAACCTGAATGATGACTGTCAGTCATTCTCTGATAAGAGGAAGGAGTTAACACCTGGTTTGTGAACATATTTATCTTAATAAAGCACAGGGAGGTGTTAGAGCTCACCCTCTTCTTTCATCCGGGAGAATCCAGAAGTGTCAAGGTTTCTCTGGCAGGAGCCCAGCCTGCAGGTTGGGTGAGAAACTCACGAATAGGACTCTGACATGTGTGTTCACCTCTCCCTTGGAATGTCTCACTTTTATTTCAGCACAATTCCCATGTTCACCTCTGAGGTGTAAGGTAGAGTGGGTAGCCTCCTGTTTGGTGTGCTAATAACCAAAAGAGATTACCAATCACCTTCCCTTTGTTTTCCTTGGCATGCTGAAAAAGGCATACACAAATACTAATAAGAGCATCAGAGAAATAAATAAACTCAGAAAATACAAGAAGCAGCTGGGCATGGTGGCTCATGCCTGTAACTTCAGCACTTTGGGAGGCCAAGGTGGGTGGATCACCTGAGGTCAGGAGTTTGAGAACAGCCTGGGCAACATGGTGAAACCCCGCCTCTACTAAAAATATAAAAATTAGCCAGGGGTGTGGTGGCCTGTGCCTGTAATCCAAGCTACTTGGGAGGCTGAGGCAGGAGAATTGCTTGAACCCGGGAGGTGGAGGTTGCAGTGAGCCGAGATTGTGCCACTGCACTACAGCCTGGGGGACAGAGTGAGTGAGACTCCTTCTCAAAACAAAAACAAAACAAAAACAACAAAAAAGAAAATACAAAAAGCTTAGAACTTGGGTAATTTTTAGGTATAGATTTTAGATTTTAGCAAAAATGTCTTGCTTCTAGGACTGATTTCATCTTATGCCCTTTCTTGAGAATTCTAATGTCTAGTCTCAGAGGACAGTGAAAAACTCACATATATCTAGTCAGACTTAACTTTTCACGGTCTCTCGCTTGCTCCCACAAGGAAGGCAACTCTTTCCTAACCTTCTTTTCCTATAGTTAGAATTCCTATTTTTCAAGATTTTTTTCCTGGCTGCTGTTTCAGATTTCTTCCTCTCCTTTCCCTCTCCCCAGTGGAGAAGTGAGGAAGGGAGTGTGGAACTCAAACTTTATTTTATTTTTTTTAGAGACAGAGTCTTGCTCTGTCACGCAGGCTGGAGTGCTGTGGCATGATCATAGCTCACTGCAGCCTCAAACTCTGGGGCTCAAGCGACCCTCTGGCTTCAGTGTAATTTTTCAATTTTGTGGAGACAGAATCTTGCTATGTTGCCCAGGTAGTCTTGAACTCCTGGCCTCAGCAGTTTTTCCACCGTGGCCTCCCAAAGTGTTGAGATTACAGGTGTGAGGCACCACACCCAGCCATACACTTTAAAGAGTTTCAGAATCACCTAAAGGGCTTGTTCAAACCCAGATTGCTGGGCTCCACCCCTAAGAAGGTAGATGGGAGCTGAGAATTTGCATTTCTAAAAAGGGTCCAGTGATGCTATGCTAATATCCCCGGCTTGGTAACAAGCCTTCGTGTTCTTTTTTTTTTTTTTTTTTTTGAGACAGAGTGCAGTGGCGTGATCTCAGCTCACAAGCGATTCTCTTGCCTCAGCCTCTCGAGTAGCTGGGATTACAGGAACCCGGCATTATGCAGGGCTAATTTTTTTTTTTGAGAGAGAGTCTCAGTCTGTCACCCAGGCTAGATGGTAGTGGCGCGGTCTTGGCTCATGGCAACCTCTGCCTCCCAGGTTCAAGTGATTCTCCTGCCTCAGCCTCCCGAGTAGTTGGGATTACAAGCATACACCACCATGCCCAGATAATTTTTTGTATTTTTAGTAGATATGGGGTTTCACCATGTTGGCCAGGCTGGTCTTGAACTGTCGACCTCAGATGATCCACCCACCTTGGCCTTCCAAAGTGCTGGGATTATAGGCGTGAGCTACTGCACCTGGCCAATTTTTTGTATTTTTAGTAGAGACGGGATTTCACCATGTCTCCCACGCTGGTCTGGGATTACAGGTTTGAGCCACTGCACCCAGCCAATAATACTGTATGTTCTATAGAACATGATGTTCACAGGCTTCATTCATTGGTTCATTAATTAATTCATTCAACAAATATTTACTCATTCCTGCCGTTCTCAGACAGTGCTGTGGGTGCTGGAGGTTATGCTGATGCACAAGATGAAGTTCTTGCCTCTGGGAGCCTCTATGCTGGGGCAAGAGGCAGACATAGATCATGTAATATTTGTCTGGGATAAGGGCTCTGAAGAAAATGCAAACAAAGCAGGTCTGTTTGTAGGAGAGGGGTGGCTAGGGAGGATCTCTTCGAGGAGATGAGGCCTCCAGGCAGGGGAGCGGCAGGGGTAAAGGCCTGAGGTAGGAAGACGTTTGGTGTGTTGGAGCCTCAGCAGGAAGAGGCTGGTCTTACTGGGAGTTGAGGGAGGGAGAGTGGTCAGAGCGGGCGGCACAATGTTGGTAAGAGTCATACACACAAATATTCCTGTGACCAGATACTTTCAGGAAATGTTCGTTTCAACCACATTAGAATTTTTTTTTTTTTTTAAGTGTTTTTTTGAAATAGGGTCTTGCTCTGTTGCTCAGGCTACAGAGCAAGCTTAGGTGCAATCCCAGCTCACTGCAGCCTTGACTTCGGGGTTCAAGCGATCCTCCCACCTCCGCCTTCCGAGTAGCTGGGACTGCAGGCATGCGCCACCACGCCTGGCTAATTCCGTTCATTATTTTTGTAGAGATGAGGTCTCACTATGTTGCCCAGACTGGTCTTGAACTCCTGGACTCAAGTGATCCTCCCACCTCGGCCTCCCAAAGTGCTGGGATTACAGGTGTGAGCCACTGCGCCCAGCTGACGTTAAACGTTTTTCTTTATTGAAGAATTTTCCTAAGCCTTTTATTGTGCTGATCCCCATATTAATCTCCAGGAGAAGGATAAGGTATTTTTTTCTCAAATTTACGTGACCGTGAAAATTTTACTGCCGCAATCACCTCGTAGACTGATGTTCTTTGAAACACATTTGGGAAATCTCTATCTAGCAAGTCCTACTCTCTCATTCTCTAACTGGGAAAACTGAGGAGCAGAGAAATCAAATAGCCTGTTCCAAGTAATAAAGCTTGAGGCGACATGAGGTGGTGGAAGGAACACAGAGTTTGCAGGTGGAAGATGAGGTTTGAGACTTTGCTCTTGCATTTTGTGAATGTGGGACCTGGCCTCCGTTGCCTGAACTCGGTGGGTCTTAGTTTCCTCAGCCAAAGTGAGAGATTGCACTGTTTGATTTCTGAGGATCCTGGAGTCACTCTGGGTGAGTGACTACTGATTTTTTTTGACCAGGGAGCCTTGTGTCAGCTAAGCCAAAGGAAAAGCACTGGGAAATGTACATAAATACATTTATCAAATACCACCATCTAGGTTATTTTTGCTTTCAAATGAATATACTTCCCAGGCAAGTAATTAAAATAAAATCTGTCAGAGAATGTAAAACTCTAAATCATAAAATGTTCGTTAAAAAAAAAGAAGCAATGGAGAAAGACTAAGATCTATGGTAATGTACTTTGCTGTAAAATATTTTAGCATTGATTTCCATTTTTATGAAATTCATAGTTGATTTGAATACAAACAGTAAATCTCACCACAGGTGAAATCTATCTTTTTCTTGTTTGCTTTCCGAGGAATTGTTGAGGAAAAAATTAGGAAAAAAAAAAGACTCCTGGATTTTAGTTTTTTACTAGCTGTAAGAGTTACTTTGAGTTGATGTTTCTTTATCTATAGGAGGGATCCAAATATTCCTTAAGGTCTTTACAGCTCTACTAATTTAAGATACCTATATTTGACAATTTTTTCCTTGAAGGGATGTTAGCAATAGAATCTTGGTCAAGGTGTGGCTGGGACCTGAGGGTTCTGAGGACTTAGGATGTGAGCTGTGTACAGGTAAGGTAAAGTCATGGTAAATAATTATGTTAAAGAGAAGATGCCAGTTGGGAGCTCTTTGGTGAGATTTTCCTAAGGAATTCTGCTGTTCCTACAGAGCAGCAAAGTTTGGGGATTGTTTAAAGAAAGAATGAAGGTGTATAAGTTCCATTATTATCTGTTCACCAGTTTGGGTTCTCCTCATTCTGGGCCCAGGGTAGGAATGTACTTTCTGGCCCCCTTGGGGTTGGATGGGGCCATGTGACAAATTGTGGCCAAACAGTCCCATGTAGTTCTGCAAGGGATATATCCAGGCCAGAACACTTAACTGCCAGGGGAACACCCTTTTCCTCTGTCACAGGGGTGGCAACATTCTGGTGCCATCAGCCTGGGTTCTGGAATCAGAAGTCATGGATCAGATATGCCAGATGACTCTTGAATGGATTATGAATTGTGACCAAGGAATAAACCTTTCTGATTATAAATGCTAAGATATTTAAGCCTGCTTGTTACTGCAGCGTAATGTAGCCTATGCTGACTACTGGATTCAATAAGTTGAGAAATCCCAATGAATCAAAGGGAGAGCAGCTATCTGGTAAATAATTATGTTAAAGAAACGATGCCAGTTGGTAGCCCTTTGGTGAGATTTTCCTAAGGAATTCTGCTGTTCATATACAGTAGCAAAGTTTAGAGATTTGGCTAAAGAATGAATGAATGAATGTGTTCCACTGTTACCTGTTCAAACTGGGATAAGCTATAAAGCACATCATGCAAGAGGCAGTATGCTAGTTTGGGCAGGCCTCTCCTCCTCCTCCTTCTCCTGGGAGGTCAAGGCTGCAGTGATTTGTGATGGTGCTACTGCATTCCAGGATGAGTGACAGAGCAAGACCTTGTCTCAAAAAAAAAAAAAAAAAAGTCAAGCATCTGTGAATTTTCAAAATGTAAAATACCAAGGTTTTTCCAAATCAGATAAATCAGGAATGTTCACCTTTACATCCAAAAAAGAAAAGTGACAAAAAATTCAAGTATAAGTTCAGCAGAATAATATAAAATCTGAAATAGGTGACCAAAATTTCAAATTATTAACAGATAGTTCAATTTGATGGATCTTTCAGTAAACTTTAGTTTGAAACAACAACGAAAAATACCATTTACCAAATGGTATTTTGTTATTTTCAGGAAATTATTATCTAATTTGAAAAATAAAAAATGGAATCCATAGCAAATAAGAAAAATACAAAAAAGGAAATCAAGCTTTGATATGGTTTGGCTGTGTCCCCACCCAAATTTCATCTTAAATTATAGTTCCCATAATCTCCACATGTTGTGGGAGAGACCCAGTGGGAGGTAACTGATCATTGGTTATCCTCATGCTGTTCTTGTGATAGTGAGTTCTCACAAGATCTGATGGTTTTATAAGGGGCTTTTCCCCCTTTTGCTCAGTACCTCTCTTTGCTGTTCCCATGTGAAGAAGGAGGTTTTTGCTTCCCCTTCTGCCATGATTGTAAGTTTCTTGAGACCTTCCCTGCCATGCTGAACTGTGAATTAATTAAACCTTTTTCCTTTATAAATTACTCAGTCTCAGGTAAGTCCTTATAACAGTGGGAGAACGGACTAATACAACCTTTATAGGAATCAAGAGAATATTATGGACAAATAAAAACTTCTTAAATCAATAGCATATCCTGCATTACTGTGTGTAGAAAACTGTAATTAATATAAGGTAGTTTTTGTTAGTTGCATAATCTAAAAGTATGAAAAAAATTTGATTATATCTCTAAAAAGACCACAGAGTTGTCATTGAAATACACATTACTTGAGACAATGGGCAAAGTTCCCATTTGTGGGATATTTCTTTTTATTTGTGGGAAATATCTTCTTCTTTTCATACAGTGAAACAAAGAAAAATTGTACCAGGTGAGAAATCTTTTTCTCTAAAGTAAGCTTCTTAAATACCTCCAATAATGTAATACTTGTAAAATATAAATTTTCAAAACTCAGACTTGCAACAGGTTATTATTAAACAAATGCACACAAATCTTATTGCTTGGCACCAGATTTTTCAAAAGTTAAAGAACTATTTAAACCACCAAACTGTGCTTAAATCATATTTCAAACTTTTATACTTAGTGCTTTTATATTCTGAATGTAGACTCTCAATCTAATGACAGTTTAGTCTGAGCCCTGCAATATATATACAAGCAAGTAATATTTCACTTCAAACCAAAAGAAATGATTAATCTTCTATTTTTGTCAAAATCATAATATTAAGATAACTATAAAAGTTAGGATTTATCCATGGCCAATGTATGGCATTCTATGGAAAGCCTTTGTTTATTCCTTCTTTACTTTCAGCTTCCTCTTTGAAACTTCTTCATCCACCTCGTGTTCCTCTTCCACATTGTTCAAAGGTTGAGAAGATTCTGGTAATAATTTTTTGGACTGGTGCTATGGCTTGGATCTGTGTCCCTGCCCAAATCTCATGTCAAATTGTAATCCCCAGTGTTGGAGGTGGAGCTTGGTGGGAGGTGATTAAATCACGGGGGTGGTCACTCATGAATGGTTTAACACCATCCACTCTGTGGTGTTCTTGTGATAGTGAGTGGGTGAGTTATAATGAGATCTGTTTATTTAAAAGTGTGTAGCACCTCTTCCCTCTCTCTCTTCCTCCCGTGTTGGCCATGTGAAGTGCCAGCTTCCCCTTTGCTTTTCACTGTAATTGTAACTTTCCTGAGGCCTCATCAGAAGCCAAGCAGAAGCCGTCATGCTTCCTCTACACCTGTAGAACCATGAGCCAATTAAGGCTCTTTTCTTTATAAATTACCCAGTCTCAGGTATTTCTTCAGAGCAGTGCAAGAAAGGACAAATACAGAAAATTGGTACTGAGGAGTGGGGCATTGCCATACAGATACCTGAAAACGTGGAAGTAACTTTAGAGCTGGGTAATAGGTAGAGGTTGAAAGAGTATGGAGGGCTCAGAAGAAGACAGGAAAATGATGGAAAGTTTGGAACTTCCTAGAGACTTGTTAAATGGTTGTGACCAAAATGCTGATAGTGATATGTACAATAAAGTCAAGGCTGATGAGGTCTCAGATGGAGATAAGGAACTTATTAGAAACTAGAGTAAAGGTCACTTTTGCTATGCATTAGCAAAGAGTCTGGCTGCATTGTGCCTGTGCTCTAGGAATCTGTGGAATTTTGAACTTGAGAGAGATGATTTAGGGTATCTAGTGGAAGTCATTTCTAATCAGCAAAGTGTTCAACGTATGGACTGGCTGCTTCTAACATTTTATGCTCATATGTGTGAGCAAAGAAATGACCTGAAACTTGAATATATATATATATATATATATATATATATATATATATATATATACACACACACATACACACACACACACAAACACACACATATATATACATATATAATATATATACATGTATATGTGTGTGTGTGTATATATATAAAATGTTTGAGACAGAATCTTGCTTTGTTCCCCAGGTTGGAGTGCAGTGGCATGATCATGGCTCACTGTAGACCTCTGCCTCCCAGGCTCAGGTGATCCTCCCACCACAGCCTCCTAAGTAGATGGGTTTATAGGCGTATGCCACCACACATGGCTAATTTTCTTGTATTTTTAGTAGAGGCAGGGTCTTGCTGTGTTGCTCAGGCTGGTCTCGAACTCCTGGTCTCAGGTGATCCTCCTGCCTCAGCCTACCAAAATGCTGTGATTACAGGTGTGAGCCACTGCACCTGGCCCTGGAATTTATATTTAAAAAGGAAGCAGAACACAAAAGTTTGGTAAATTTGCAGCCTGGCCATGTGGTAGGAAAAAAAAAAACTCTCATTTTCTGGGGAGGATTTCAGTCAGGATGGATAAATTTGCAAAGTTAAAAGTAAGACAAATACTAATAGATAAGACAATGGGAAAAAGGCCTTGAAGGCACTTCAGAGACCTTCATGACAGCTCCTCCCATCACAGGCCCAGAGGCCTAGAAGGGAAGAGTGATTTCATGGGCCAGACCCAGGGCCCCCCTGCCCTTCACAATCTTGGGACACTGCTTTCCACATCCCAGCTGCTCCAACTTCAGCCATGCCTCAAAGGGTCCCAGGTACAGTTTGGGCTGATGCTTCAGAGGGTGTAAGCTGTAAGCCTTGGAGGCTTCCATACAGTGTTAACCCTGTTGGTGCACAGAGCACAAGAGCTGAGGCTTGGGAGCCTCCACCTAGATTTCAGAGGATGTATAGTAAAGCCTGAATGTCCAGGTAGAAGCCTGCTGCAGGGTCGGAGCCCTCATGGAGACCATTTACTAGGGCAGTGCAGAGGAGACATGTGGGGTTGGAGCCCCCAGACAAAGTCCCCATTGGGGCACTGCCTAGTGGAGCTGTGAGAAGAGGGCCACCATCCTCCAGACCCCAGAATAGTTGATCCACTGTCATCTTGTACCCTCAGCCTGGAAAACCCACAGGCACTCAATGCCATACCATGAGAGCAGCTTTGGGGACTGAACCCTTTAAAGTCACAGGGCAGAGCTGCTCAAGGCCTTGGGAGCCCACCCCTTGCATTGCAGTGCCTTGGATGTGGGACATGGAGTCAAAGGAGATTCTTTTGGAGCTTGTGATTTAATGACTGCCCTGCTGGATTTCGGACTTGTTGGACTTGTAAGGGGTCTGTAGCCCCTTTTACTGAATTTATCTCTTTTGGAATGGGAGTATTTACCCAATTCCTGTTCCCTATTGTGTTTTGGAAGTAACTAACTTGTTTTTGATTTTACAGGTTCATAGGCTGAAGGGATTTGCCTTGTCTCAGATGAGACTTTGGGCTTTGGACTTTTGAGTTAATGCTGTAATAAGTTAAGACTTTGGGGGGACTGTTGGAAAGGGATAATTGTATTTTGCAATGTGAGAAGGATGTGAGATTTGGGAAGGGCCAGAGGTGGAGTGATATGGCTTGGATCTGTGTCTTCACCCAAATCCCATGTCGAATTGTAATCCCCAATGTTGGAGGTGGGGCCTGGTGGGAAGTAATTGGATCACAGGGGTTGTCCCTCATGAATGGTTTAGCACCATCCCCTCAGCGCTGTTCTCATGATAGTGAGTGAGTGAGTTATTGTGAGATTTGGTTGTTTAAAAGTGTATAGCACCTCTTCCCTCTCTCTCTTCCTCCTGCTCTGGCTATGTGAAGAACCAGCTTCTCCTTTGCCTTACAATGGTAAGTTTCTTGAGGCCTCCCCCAAAGCTAAGCAGAAGCTGTCATGCTTCCTATAGAGCCTGCAGAACGGTGAGCCACTTAAACCTCTTCTCTTTATAAATTACCCAGTCTCAGCTATTTCTTTAGAGCAGTGCAAGAATGAACTAATATAACAAGTATGGCTGCAGTCTGTGCCTTTTTGAAGGACAAAGGCAATCTGCCACAAATATCATAAAGAGTCCTAACAACAGCCCTGAAAGCAGAATTGCTAAAGCAAAAACTGTATACGATTTCCAAACCGGTAATCTAAGGTCTTCAATAAAATAGTTATGACAAATCTTGATCCACATAGAGAGCTGAAAGAGTGCTGACCCTACTGCTCATCAGAAAAGAACCTGAACCAAACCATGATGGAATTGGTTCAATACTCTTCCACTTTTCATCATTTATAAAGTTTCTGAAGTCCTTCTTAGTCCTTGGACCCTGATGGTGTCTAAATTCACCATCTTTACAATGATAAATAGTAGGAGAGCAGTTATGATGAACTGTCTACTCAGTCCTGGCTGCCCTGTGACATCTACTTTTGCTACATTAACCTCAAGAACTTCTCTCCATTCAGCAAAACTTTCCCACTCTAGTGGAAGCTTTTGACAAGCAGGGTACCACAGGGCACAAAATTCTATCATCCAGTCTCCTTCCAGCAACTGTCTTCAGTTCTCATCCATGAAAATGCATACATCTCTCTGCCACCTGTTCTGTTTCTTTCCATGCCCTCTAAAGCAATAGCACCAGGACTGCCAGGGAAACCATGACTCCCAGGGGGCGCCATGTCTGCTGCTTGCCCACCTCACAACAAGTGAGACAGCCTCGGCAGACTTGATCTCTCTGGGCCCTGGTTTCTCCATCTGCATAAAGGGATGGTAATATTATCTAGCTCATAGGGTTGTTGCAAAGAATAACTGTTAAGATATGTCAAGACCTTAGACTAATGCTTGGAATGTAATAGGCAGTCAATAACTCTTAGCCATTCTTCTCTCTCCCCTACTCCCTTTCCCTCTCATTTTTTAAAATTTTATTTATTTATTTATTTAGAGACAGAGTCTCACTCTGTCACCCAGGCTGGAGTGCAGCAGGGTGATCTCAGCTCACTGCAACCTCTGCCTCCTGGGTTCAAGTGATTCTCGTGCCTCAGCCTCCCGAGTAGCTGGGATTACGGGTGTGAGCCACCACACCCGGCTAATTTTTGTATTTTTAGTAGAGAGGGGTTTTGCCATGTTGGCCAGGCTGGTCTCAAACTCCTGACCTCAAGAGGATAGGCCAAGGCTGATCTGTCTGCCTCAGCCTTCCAAAGTGTTGAGATAACAGGCATGAGCCACCACGTCGGCTCTGTTATTATTATTTTTATTGACGTAGGAAAAAAATAAGACTCAAAGGATAAACATGTGTGAAAGTAGCCATCTCTGGGTAGTAGGGTTCTGAATGACTTTTATTTCTTTGGATTTTTTTTTGATACCAAATTTGTGTGCACTGAACTTAAGTTACTTTATAGTTAGAAAAAAATATTATTTAAAAACAGTATATTGGCTGGGCACAATGGCTCGTGCCTGTAATCCCAGCACTTTGGGAGGCTGAGGCAGGTGGATCACTTGAGGTCAGGAGTGTGAGACCAGCCTGGCCAGTATGGTGAAACCCCGTTTCTACTAAAAACACACAGAAAGTGGCTGGGTGTGGTGGTGCGCGCCTGTAGTCCCAGATACTTGGGAGGCTGAGGCAGGAAAATCGCTTGAACCCAGGAGGCAGAGGCTGCAGTGAGCCGAGATCATGCCACTGCACTCCATCCAGCCTGGGCAGAGAGCGAGATTCCGTCTCAAAACAAAAAACAAAAAACAAAAACAAACAAACAACAACAACAAAAACAAACAAAAACCTGAAAAAAAACCCCAAACAGTATATTTACTATGATTTTTTTTCCAAAGAATGTATACCACTCACTACATTAAGTCCTATGATTAGTGCTTTTACCTCAGTTTTATGACCTATTTCCATTAGCTTTCATCTACTTTGAAACATCTTGCATCTTGACTTTAATTTCATTAATGATTTTTTTTCCCTTGTCCACCTATTCTTGAGACCAGCGAATCTCCTGATCTCTAATAACTTATCAAGTCTTATGAATCTTTTCTCCTAAACCTCTCACACTACTGTCCACTGTCCCAGCCTACTTCTGATCCTTACCACTTCATGTCTGGACTGTCGAGTTTTCTTATCCACCAGCTTCCTTTCAATTCTTACATAGTAAAGCCAGACAAATACTCTTAAAATACCACCTTATGTCATTCCTTTGCTCAAACACTGGCATAGGCTCCTTATATTCCCCATTGCCAAGGATAAAATCCAATTTCCTGGCTCGACGTTGAAAGCTGTCCACGTTACTCTATCTCTGCTATCTCAAATAATTTACCCCTTACCTTATTTATGGTCTTTTCCTACCATATTTCTGTACAGGAGCACTTTTGCCCTCCTGCCTCCTTTATGTCCAAATTTTACTTGTCCTTCAAGACCTTACCTAAATATATACTTGTCTGAAATGTTCGTTTTTTTTCCTTTGTAAATTGCAATAGCACTGCTCTGTTTGGCCATTAATCACACACTGGCTTGAGATTTTCTTATGTTGAAATGGAATTAATCTATATCTTTTAACATTTCTGTTGTCTGTTTCTCCTCTCCAACTAAATTATAGTATTTCTAAGGGTGCTTACATTTTCTAACAACCCAGTGCTCTACAGAAGAAGAGGGATAATAGCTAGGATATTGACAGATGAATTAATATATCTAATATTTGATAAAAATAGATGCTAGAATAAAAATACTTCATTTTATTTAAAAGCAAAGACAGAATTTTGACTTGGATCTTTTCCTTGTTGACTTTGTTTTGACTTTACTATTTATAATGTTGTTTATCCTGATAGTCTGAGCTTCTTTTAATGGTCAGATCAATATTTGCTTGAATATCTCCCAAAGCAAGCCTTCTGTAATTCACTTATTAGAGAAGGTCTTTAAATTCTTGGGTATAGGATTTTAAAAATGAAATAACACTTCAGTTAGTAAAATCCTAGTTTCAGAGCAAATGCTTCTGTTGTTAATGACCTGGATGCTGTTACACTGGACTCTGGGCTTCTTGAGGGAAGTAACTATTTCTCAGATGTCTCCATGATCTCAGTGCCTAACACAGCCTCTGGCACATGCTGTGCACTTGCCGTGTCAAATGAAAACTGCAGAGCAGCACTGCAGACTTGGAAGGAGGGAAACATCATATCTCAGATATTTTTAAATGTATTAAATATTTGTCATGAATGTAATATTTTTCTTCTAAACAAACAAAGCACAATTTTTAATGACTGTAATTTAACAATATAGTGTCCCTCTCTCAGATCTCTTATCTCCTGACTCAGTACATCCATGTCCTGGATTTACAGTATCTGCTCATTTTATCATGATTGCTGCCATTCTGGTTTTGCAGAGGTTTCACGTTTCTCTGTCCCTGCAGAGTGATCATGCTGGGATGGCTCCGTGCATGTTCTTGCCCCCAGTTTCTGCTCCTTTGAAATGTACCCTAGAACACCCAGGTGGTGGGTGGTGATGGGAGCTCAGCTAGCCAAGAATGAGGGAGCAAGGGGATGTGATCAGAGGACCTTTAGGCTGCAGGAACAGAGGGACAGGTACAAGAAGCCTCAGCTCTGCACCCTCTGGCTGCCAGCAGAATGGGGAAATTCCAGCCCTTTATTCTTTTCCCTCCTCCTTTCCTTCCTTTCTCCCCTCCTCCCTCCATTCCTCCCTCCTTTCCTTCTTTCTATGTAAGTAACATTGGAAGGGAATATGCTGTTTGTACAATGGCAGTCCTGGCAACAGCTCTCTGTTCTCTTCAAATCCCCTGAAGTCATGATGTGCCTCTGGCCTTTGTTCTTTCTGGTTCTACTCACCCAGTTGTTGCTCAGTCTTCCTGGGCAGCAGTTGTGTTTATGATGCCCTCAGAATGTCAGCAGGCTCCCTTCACCAGTCCTTGATTCGTGTGACTGCTGATCTTCACCTTCACTGTCCTTGATTCTTTTTGTTTTTAGTTTATACTGCTCTTGTTTATTGTAGTTTAAAACTGCATATTATTTTGATGTGTGCATGTATCATAGTTTCTTTCCTCAATTATTATTTTTTTTATTTTAGAGATAGGGTCTCATTATATTGCCTAGGTTGGAATGCAGTGGCTATTCACAGGCACAAGCATAGCTCACTGCAGCCTCACACTCCTGGGCTCAAATGATTCTCCCAGCTCAGCCTCCCAAGTAGCTGGGACTACACGTGTGTGCCACCACACCTGGCTCTCTTTCCTCAATTTTAATAGTTAAAATTTATTAGGGATATTAAGTCTTTAGGTGAGATAAATGTTACAAATATGTTTCTCCCACTTTTTAAGTATTTATTATTATTATTATTACATTTTTTAATTTTTAATTTTTGTGGGTACATAGTAGGTGTATATATTTATGGGGTACATGAGATGCTTTGGTACAGGCATGCAGTGTGAAATAAGCACATCATGGAGAATGGGGTATTCATCCCCTCAAGCATTTATCCTTTGAGTTACAAACAATCCAATTACACTCCTTTTTTTTTTTTGAGAAGGAGTCTCACTCTGTTGCCCAGGCTGGAGTGCAGTGGCATGATCTCGGCTCACTGCAACCCCACCTCCTGGGTTCAAGTGATTCTTCTGCCTCAGCCTCCCGAGTAGCTGGGATTACAGGCATCTACCACCATGCCCAGCTAATTTTTGTATTTTTAGTATAGACAGAGTTTCACCATATTGGCCAGACTGGTCTCAACTCCTGATCTCAGGTGATCCACCCGCCTCAGCCTCCCAAAGTGCTGGGATTACAGGCATGAGCCACCATGCCCAGCCCAATTACACTGTTTTAGTTATTTTAAAATGTACAGTTAAGTTATTATTGACTATAGTTACTCTGTTGTACTATCAATATTTTTATTTTTTAAAAATAAATTTTATTGTATATATTTGAGGTTTACAACATGTTGTGGGATACATATATCAATAGATAGTAGAAAAGTTATGGTAGTGAAGGATATTCACATATCCATCATCTCAGATAGTCAATTTTTGGTGATAAGACAGCAGCTAAAATCCACTTATTTAACAAAAAACCCTGATATACAATATAATTTTATTAACTTTAGTTCTCATGTTGTACGATAGATGTCTAAACTTGTTCATCATACACATCTGCTCTTTTGAATTCTTTGACCTGCATTTCCCATTCCCCGACCACTCCCCCACCCAACAGGTGGTAACCACTGTTTCATTCTCTTTCTGATATTTTATCTCTTTTTATGATCCCACATAGAAGACACTTACTGTCTTTGACCACTTACTTGATGATGCCTCAAGGGAGATAACACTTCTTGCCTAGGGAGCTAAAACGTCTTGCCTTTCAACGTTCAGGTTGATTCTCCTAGGTTTTAATTTTTGTCACACATCCAGCACTGTTACTTGCATACTGATTTTTGGGACAGTATTGGTCAAAATTGTTCGCAAAACACAAAATAAATGGACAAAAGAGAAGCCAACAATATGGAGACATATTTGCCTTGGTAGATGGGCTGAAGGTGATGGTGCTCTATGGTAGCTAAGGCCCATTAGCCGAGAGGCACGGTGCTGTGTCCTGGGCCAGTTTTACTGCTTGAGAATGCGTTCTGTTTCTTGGGGGATGAACACACACACAATACTGAAACAGATGACTATATGTGTGGAAATACATATACATGTTTGGGGATATTTCAGAGACAGATAGTATTTAGATGAATCAGCACAGGGTGTGGTATCCTTAAGCACAGTAGACATGGATTCCAGAATCATGCCAAATTACTTGCATTCAAATCTTTTAGGTTTGGCTTCTGAAGGAACTCAACTTAAGACATTTGCGATAGCAAAGACTTTCATATTTGTGAGAAGATAATTTTAGATTATACTAAGACAATAAATTTAGTTGGGATGCTTTCCTTGTTCCTTAATTAAGGTACACAGTAGGGAAGCATCTTAAAGAGTAAAATGCTAATGCATTATATTGTTATAGTATCTAATTCATTGTTTGAACAAGATGAACATTAAAAATGATAATTATATGTATAATCAGTTTATATCAAGGTTGTTAGAGTGAATTGTTTACTGGAGATATGAGGAGTGATTATCATATCACTCTAGCCTCATATACTATGATGTTAGTAATTCTTAGAGTAATATGTTTATAAAAACTCCACAAAATGTAAGCTGGGGCGAGGAGTTTGCAAGCTGAGTTGGCATGATTTGGATAAGACCGAATCCAAATTAATAAGTTAAATGTAGAATACACAGATAGGAAGACTGAGGGCCACTTGAGCTGCATAGGGGGATGGTGGGATAAGATAGCTAATGAGATTTTCACAGGTCTCAGTATACAAGTCCTAGACTCAGCAGATTACCATCCAATTCTGTATTAACACCTTGAGCTCTCGTACAGTCTTTTATTTTTTTTAAATCAAGTTTTCCCTTGTAATGGTAAACATAAATTTCACACTTATGGGATGAGCATGCTTCACAAAAGGAAGCAAAGCTCCTTAATGGGGTAATTGTTAGTGTGTAATTTTGGTTTGAGTTGCTGAACTAGTGAGTAACCTCAGGGTTGCCCTCCTGAAATAATTTGAAATTCCGTGATTTTTTTCTTTTAAATCTACCTCTGGATTTGTTATGTAGGACTCTAATGAGATTAAAATCCTATAATCAAGAACAGAAATGTCATTCTAAATGAGAAAGCCAATAAAAGAATGGGCTAATAACAATATTGGGTTTGATTCATGATTTGGGAGAGCGATGTAAAACATTTCTATATCATATACATTGTAAAAAGAGTGTTTTTAAGTCAGTTGGTGTAAAACACCCTCTTGAAAGTAGTTTTGACCTCAAGGTTGTTGGGGAGATTAAGGAGATCATTTATAGCTAGTGCCTGGCATCTGTTTGCATATACCAGTTCTCATAATTATTTTCCACTGCTACTATTCCTCTGCTATTACTTCTATATTCTGCTAAAAGCTTTGAGATCCAATAGTTAGTTCATAACTCACGTGATGGCAAAGCCTGATCTGATCTGATTTGAGGCTATTTTCAAAATCATACTTAGTGTGAATACTCGTTTGTTTGTTGCAGAAATGTTAGTGTGCTTGATTCTGGAATGCCATTCCAAACTTCATTGGGATGTTACATAATATACAGCCTCAGGCACCATTTTACTTTTGTAAAATGTGAAAAATTCTTAATTCCAAGACACATCCAGCTTTAAGGGTTTAGGCTGAGGGATTGTGGACATGAAGCCATGTTATCATCCAATCCGGGCAACCTTGATTAATTACCATGGTGCATAAGCACATGTGGATGCTGATAACTAGGGCTGTCTGCAAAACTAACAGCTTCTTTCGGGTCAGTGGCTGGATACTACTCAATTGCAACGATTATGTGGCATAAAGAGAAAGTTATGTATTTGAAGCACTTCCAGTGCGGGAAAATGGTATATCAATTTAGGGCACGTGTAGGTCTGAATCTTGATTGGTCAGAAATGTATCAGAAGTTGGAAAGAATAAAGTTACTCTTTGTAAGAAGAAGTTGATATGTCAGTGCTAGATGCCACGAGTTGAAATGACGTAAGGCTTCTTCTGATTTCATGCTGTGGGTGATGATGTGGGACTCTGGCTGCATTTGTGGGGAAGGGATGATGACAAGTCAGCAGGGGACAGCTGCTCAGCCCTGGGTTACAAACGGGTTCCCTTGCCTTCTGCCATGCAGACAGCTTTGCAAATTCAATCTACTAATGTTTTAAATGCATCTTCACTCTTTCTTCCAAAATTATTGGAATGGATCCTTAACTATTCCCTATTTTGTTAGACTGAGTTTTCAAGGCTTTTACTTAATTTCTTTCGGGCTGTTTAAGTAATCAAAGTATTCATTAATTTTGAGCTTTCTCCAAATATTTGACATAGACATCATTTTCCTCAATTATCTAGACAGTTCTATGCAAGATAATTTTTTGAGGGATTCTAGATGACCAAATATGTACTTTAGCTCTCCATTTTCTAGATGACTACAAAAACAACTATGAAGTTGTTGCTGCGTGTGTGTGTGTGTGTGTGTGTGTGTGTGTGTGTGTGTGCCCACATTTGCCAAATCATGAAAAGATCACTTTCTTGGGGAGAACAAAATCATGGATTGTTTCTAAGGGTTCTTACTAATGAATAGTATCACCCAGACTCCGTTAGATGAGCTGCTAAGATGCATTGCACTTGTGAAAATTTGGTACATCACATTAATTGTTGTAGCTTAAGCACTAAAGCCTGCTAGGGACAGCATATAATTATTTTTTAAAATGCTTCTAGTATTTGTTTTTTTGTCCCTCAGCATATTTGCCTATTGGTGAAACTTCCTGAAAGTAGTTAAAAATTGAGGGATTGGATGGATCATGAGGTTTATAAGATCATGATAAATCTGTATCATTGACAATAAGCTAAACAGTTGTCACATATGAAATAATGTTACTTATTCAGGCCATCCCTGATATGAAATGCAGAACTCTTAAAGAGAGTATGAGATAATTAGATACAACTAGAAGCAATTTTTGGTGATCACAGTTGACATTTTTATATACTAGTTTCTTTGGTATTTTTAGAAGTATATTAACTTCCCATTTTGAACTATTAAATATTACATAATAACCATATCATCTGTAGTCAGGCATCAGAATTAATGCTCTATAAGTGATGAGATTACTCCAGAAATGTCCTTGAGAATTTGATAAAATGTATAAGTAAATTGGAAAATTTCACATAGTGTATTTATGCAAACATCTCTATAATAACTTTGCTCTGAAAATTATAATAGCTTCTATGACTATTCAGGATTCTCTATTTAAAAGATTAAGACTTGGTGTTGAGATTTCTTATGTATTATTTGGCCGTTGCACATATTAATATCCTTCTTTTAGGAGAACAGCAATGGTGGTTTGATTTCTTTTGGATGGTTTGCTCTTGATACTTGTTGGGTTAAAGTGTGATTTCATTTGTGGCTCTATTTAAATTACTTGGGAAGCCATGTGGTGTAGTGTAGTACTTGGATTTCAAAATCAGACATACTTGGGCTTGAATCTACTGCTTACTAGTTTTGTGACTTGGGTACACTTCTTACTATTTCAAAGATCAGACAGCTTCTTCAAAGTGCAAACTAACTAAACTTATCTTTCAGATAACTTGTTGGCAGGATTTACTATTGTGTTTAAGAAGCAGACAGGAAGCACTTTATAAGTATTCATTCTCTTCTTCCTTTTCTGTCTCCTGAAGTCTATAGTTATTGGAACCACTGTTAGGCATTTATCATAGAATAACTTATGTCAATAATTATATTTTTTGCATCAATTTTATTGAGATATAATTTTAACTACAATAAGATTTACTAAATTTAAGTATAGAATTTGGTTGCTTTGACAAATATCTATAGTCCTATATTTACCACTACTATCATGATAATGTTTCCATCACCCAAAATGTCTGCTTGTGCCATTATGCAATCTCCACCCACTTCTTGCCTCCAAAACCACTTGAGATGCTCTCTAGCACTAGTTGTGTGAACATGTATTTTAATTTGTCTTGGGTAATCTAAGAATGGAATTGCTGGGTCATATGGTAAATTTCTTTCTTTCTCTCTGTCTCTCCTTCCTTCCCTCCCTCCCTCCCTTCCTTCCTTTCTTCCTTTCTCTCTCTCTCCCCTTCCTTCCTTCCTTTCCTTCTTTCTTTCCTTCCTTGCTTCCATCCTTCCTCCCTCCCTCCCTCCTTTCTTTCTTTCTTTCTTTCTTCCTTCCTTTCTTTCTTTCTTTCTTTCTTTCTTTCTTTCTTTCTTTCTTTCTTTCTTTCTTTCTCTCTTTCTCTCTCTCTTTCTTTCTCTCTTTCTCCCTTTCTTTCTTTCTCTCTCTTTCTTTCTTTCTTCCTTCCTTCCTTCCTTCCTTCCTTCCTTCCCTTCCTTCCTTCCTTCCTTCCTTCCTTCCTTCCTTCTTTTTCCTTTCTTTCTTTCTTTCTTTCTTTCTTTCTTTCTTTCTTTCTTTCTTTCTTTCACAGAGTCTTGCTCTGTCGCCCAGGCTGGAATGCAGTGGCACAGTCTTGGCTCACTGTAGCCTCTGTCTGCCAGGTTCCAGTGATTCTCCTGTCTCAGCCTCCTGGGTAGTGGGGATTATAAGCGCACACCACCATGCCTGTCTAATTTTTGTATTTTTAGTAGAGATGGGGTTTCACCATGTTGGCCAGGCTGGTCTCAAACTCCTGACCTCAGGTGATCCACCCGCCTCAGCCTCCCAAAGTGCTGGGATTATAGGCGTGAGCCACCACGCCTGGCCTGTATGTTTAACTTTCTAAGAAACTACCAAACTATTTTCCATCATGTCTATACTTTTTTGCATTCCCACCAGCGATGTATGAGAGTTCTAGTTGCTCCACAACCTTGCTACTACTTGATATGGTCAGTCTTTCTAATTTTAGTCATTCTAGTGATAGTGGTATCTCACTGCTTTTATTTGCACTTATCCAATGATCAATGGTGTTAAATATTTTTGCATAGACTATTTTCCATCTTGATACCTTCTTTGGTGATACAACTGTCCAAAATTTTTGCCCTTTCTCTATTAGTGTTTTAATCTTCTAATTATTGAATTGTAAGAACTCTTTAGGTATTCTGGGTATGAGTCTTTGCAAATATTTTCTCCCAAACTTTGGTCTTGCCTTTCTAAAAAATAGACTTTAATCTAGGTGTAGCTTTTTAGGTTAAAAAAAAGATCTTATTTTTTAGAGTTTTAGGTTCACAGCAACATTGAGAGAAAGGTACAAAGATTTCCCATGTATTCCCCGCCTCACACATGCATAGCCTCCTCCATTATGAAGAGTCCCACCAGAGAAGTAGATTCATTACAAGTGATGAACTTACATTGCCACATCCTTGTCATCCAGGGTTCATAATTTACATTAGGATTCATTCTTGGTGTACATCTTATGGGCTTGCACAAATGTATAATGATGTATCTCCACCGCAATTATCATTTCATTCTCCATATAGGTCACACACTCTTTTTAGGAAGGGGCATGGCCCTCTTTTTCACTCATAATATTTAACATAAGACATTTTAAAAGTATAACTTCACCAAATAACTACTGATTGATTAATGATTAGGGAATAGAGTGTTTTGGGTAATTCCAACTATCTGACAACTAGATATGAAAATTCCATTTTTAAAGACTTTGGTAAAAAAAAAAAAAAACTTAACCATAAAATTGACATCATCATCATCATCCTTTTATGAAGATACCTTTTTTAATTTTTAAAATTTAAAAATTACAATTTAATTACAATTTAAATTTAAACTTTTTATTTTAAAAAAATTAATTAAAATTTTTTTTGTGGGTACAGGGTAGGTGTATATATTTATGGAGTACATGAGATGTTTTGCTACAGGCATGCAATGTGAAATAAGCACACAATGGAGAATGGGGTATCCCCTCAAGCATTTATCCTTTGCGTTACAAATAATCTAATTACATTTTAAAAGTTATTTTAAAATATACGATTAAGTTATTATTGACTATAGTCATCCTATTGTGCTATCAAATAGTAGGTCTTATTCATTCTTTCTGTATTTTTTTGGTACTCATTAATCTGAAGACACTTTAAAGTCTGGTATGGTCTCAGAATAATAATTTTAACTATAAAGTTATATATAATCATAGAAGTAAGAATAATGATCATTGTTATAGCTGACATTGATGAGCATTTAGTGTGAAGGGCTTTATGTACATTGTCTCATTTACTCCCCTTAATAATTCTTGGAAGTAGGTAAATTATGATCTACTATTTATAGATGAGGAAGCACATCCAGTGGGATTAAGTAACTTGTCTAGGATCACAGAGCCAGTCCCTGATAGAGACCTACATAGACATCTGATGCTGAAGCCAATACTCTTACGAACCTCTTGAATATGAGTTGAGTCATAATTGCCCCAAGGAAACTGAATATTACATAAAAAATTTTAAAACAAAATGCCTGGTATTAGATGGGTCATTTGGCACTTTTGTCTTTTTCATAAGAGTAGACTGTAGACTACTCCACCTTTCCAAATGAGAATTTTTTTCTACTACTGTAAATTGAAGTGTTGTATGTTAGAAAAAATACAAAAAGCTTACGCATGTTAACTTAGTAAGTAAAACTGTATTTATAAGTTATCTTTCTTATTGTTAGATAACAAAAATACAGGGATTACTTTTTTTGTGTGTGTGTGAGACAGGGTCTTGCTCTGTCTCCCAGGCTGGAGTGCAGTGGCAAGAACATGGCTCACTGCAGCCTTGACCTCCTGGGCCCAAGATCTCCTCCCATCTCAGCCTCCTGAGTAGTTGGGACCATAGGTGGATGCCACCACACCCAGCTAATTTTTTAATTCTGTAGAGATGGGGTCTTGCCATATTGCCCAGGCTGGTCTTGAACTCCTGGGCTCAAGCAATCCTCCCACCTTGGCCTCCCAAGGTCTTGGGATTACAGGTGTGAGCCACTGTGCTAGGCTGGATTATCAATTTTTTTAACCTTTTTATATAACTTATAATTTTTGATGTTTATTTATTTATTTATTATACTTTAAGTTCTGGGATACATGTGCATAATGTGCAGGTTTGTTATGTAGGTATACATGTGCCATGGTGGTTTGCTGCACCCATCCACCCATCATCTAGGTTTTAAGCCCCGCATGCATTAGGTATTTGTCCTATTGCTCTCCCTCCCCTTGCCCCCCACCCCCTCACAGGCCCTGGTGTTTGATGTTATCTATTCTTAATTCAGATGAATTTATTATATTATTTCATTGATGAAGTGGTGACAAAGGAAAATGCTTTAAGTTAGGATAATAGGCCGGGTGCAGTGGCTCATGCCTGTAATCCCAGCACTGTGGGAGGCTGAGGCAGGCAGATCGCCTGAGGTCAGGAGTGCAAGACCAGCCTGACCAACATGGAGAAACCCTGTCTCTACTAAAAATACAAAATTAGCTGGGTGTGGTGGTGCACGCCTGTAATCCCAGCTATTTGGGAGGCTGAGGCAGGAGAATCGCTTGAACCTGGGAGGTGGAGGTTGTGGTGAGCCGAGATTGCGCCATTGCACTCCAGCCTGGGCAATAAGAGTGAAACTCCGTCTCAAAAAAAACAAAAACAAAAAACAAAAAACAAACAAACAAAAAAGGATAATAATAGTATCTACTACATAAGGTTGAAGTGAAGATTAAATAAGAAAATACATATAAAGGCCTTAGCACAGTATCTTGCAGACAACAAATGCCCAATGTTATCTTATAGTAACAGTTCTATTCTCAATGACTGTTGACTTTGACTACTAATATGTCTTTGAATTCAAGAATAAACTTTACAAGGAACCCTAGTGCAGGCAGCCTTACTTAAAGTGTACCAAGACTAATTCCTGTGGATTGATGCAAAAAACAGGGTAGCGTTAAAGGTGTCCTAAAGGGTTTATATCACTCAAATGTCTATAAAATCCAGTGGATGGCCATGGTGATGCCAATGACTGTAGGGACTTTGCACAAGACATTGTTCCAGTTGTGCTTTGGTATTGCTCTGAACTTGGATCTCTCCAATGGAAATCATGCTTCTTCAAGTGCCTGAAAAGTATAGTGTGTCACACAGATGCCTGTTTACCTGGAAGGTGCTTCCTGGCAGTGACTTAGCCTTGCCAGGAGGTAAGTTGAAGCTGCTCTTAACAGCTGGTATGCTCTTCTGAGGCTTCACCATAATTACTGAAGTAAATGGCATGCAACATATTTGGCATGTATTTTCCAGATAATGTACATTTCCCTGCCGTCCTTATGGAAGCCTATTAGTGATAAACTGGAAAAGGAAATCTAATAATGAGCTTCTTTTTCATTTAGAATGCTTTTAAGCCTCCTGCTACTAACAGCTCCAAAAATATTTTGAGATTTTCAGCTCTGATGTGATTTTTTTTTTAGTAACAGAGCCCCATATGCTTCTTTTTTATTTGTATAAATTTATGGGGTACAAGCATAATTTTATGATGTCTTAGGTAATTGGGTAATACCATGGATAGATGGCATAGTGATGAAATTAGGGCTTTTAGGGTATCCATTACCCAAATAACATACATTGTACCCATTAAGTAATCGCTCATCATCCACCACCCACCCTTACCCTTCCAAGTCTGCATTGTCTATCATTCCACAATCTACATCCATGTGTACACATTATTTGGCTCCCATTTATAAGTTAGAACATATGCTATTTGTCTTTCTGTGTCTGGCTTGTTCCACTTAGGATAATGGACTCCAGTTGCATTCACGTTGCTGCAAAAGATATATTATTTTTTATGGCTGAGTAGTATTCCATTGTGTATATGTAGCACATTTTCTTTATCCAGTCCTCCATTGATAAGCACTTTGGTTGATTCCGTATCTTTGCTATTGTGAATAGTGCAATGATAAATGTGCAAAGGCAAATATCCCTTTGATATACTGATTTCCTTTCCTTTGGATAGATACCCCAGTAATGGGATTGCTAGATCAAATGTTAGTTTTATTTTTAGTTCTTTGAGAAATCTCCATACTGTTTCCCATAGTGGCTATACTAATTTATATTCCATCAACAGTGTATAAGAGTTCCCTTTTCTCTGTATCCTTGCCAACATCTGTTATTTTTTGTCTTTTTAATAATAGCCATTCTGGCTGGTGTAAGATGATATCTCATTTTGGTTTTAAATTGCATTTCTCTGATTATTAATGATGTTGAGCATTTTTTTCATATGCCTGTAGGCCATTTGTATGCCTTCTGTTGAAAATTATCTATTCATGTCCTTTGCCCACTTTTTAATAGAATTATTTTTGTTGTTGAGTAGAGTTCCTTATAAATTCTGGATATCAGTCCCCTGTTGTATATATAATTTTGCAAATATTTTCTCCTATTCTGAAGGTTGACTGTTCACTCTGTTGACTATTTCTTTTGCTGTGCAGAAGCTTTTTAGTTTAATTAAGCTTCTTATAATTAAAGTTTTGATACCTTTTTGTGTTTTGGAGAAATGTGCCCTCAAATGAAAAGAGGACAGGCTTTGGGTTCAGATAGAGTCAAGTTCTAATTTGGGTTCTACCACTTAACTAATTGCTTATCTCCTTAACTTCTCAGGGACTCAGCTTTCTCATTTGTAAATTGAAAATGACAGTATGCTTTTTTCCATAAGGTTGTTAGTGTTGATGGCACAAGTAAGTAGTACCTAGTGTAGTTTCTGAAAGGTAGTCATTAAATAACAGTTATGATTCTATTTTACTTCGGCATGAATTATAGTTCAATTAAAATACTGCTTTGGGTTTATGCCTTTGTAAGTTGAACCTTTGAGATACTGCCAGCTCTGGAAAAATTGATTTTACAAATAAATTTTCTTTTTATGCAAATAGTCTTTTGATTTCCATGCATAATTTTATTCTACATAGTTAACATGTTAAAACTATAAACTTTATAGAGAAATGGCTTTTTCAGATATGCATCTAAACAAAAATTTACCCATACTTTTGTGGTTTATAGTCATAGCTTAAATAATTATAACTACCTTAGGGGTGAAAATTAAAATAATGTATGCAAACATTTTGCTGATACCTGGAACACAGTAAATGCTTAATAGAAGACTGCCATGGTTTATTATAAGGGCCAGCAAACTTTTTATATAAAGGCTCAGATAGTAAATATCTTAAGCTTTGTGGGCTGTACCATGTCTGTTGCAGTTGCTCAACTCTGCCATTTTGGTGTAAGTAGCCATACACAATACATAAATGAATCCATATAGCTGTTTTCTAATAAAACTGTATTTACCAGATCTGCTGGTAGTTTGTTAATCCTTGACTTGTTATAATAGTTTGGCCTATAAGAAGTCATCTTGAAGTACTAGGCAGATCAATCTTATAGAAAATGGCAGGATTGCTTTACAAATACTGTCCTGTACATACATTCCTCAGAGATTATTGATGTTCAGGATGTGTCAGGTGCCCCTGCAAGAAATGCTATAAACATAAGAACAAATAAAACAAGTCTATTGACTTGTAAAGGCCTCCTTCAAGTTAAAAAATACTGATTTGTCCTAACTTTATACAAAGATAGTATATTTGATGGCTGGAGTATTAGCAGCTGAATAATATAAAGGTACTACTAATTCCCAAAGATATGTTTAATTTTTTTGCTTATTTTAATATGTATTCAATTAGAAAAACCTGAAAAGATGAACAGTTACAAGGAAAACACCAAAAAACCCCCACTGTAATTTCACTAACCTGAGCTAACAACTTTTGACACATGGATGCGTTTCCTTCTAGTCTATTTTGTTTTTTTAATGACTTTTTGGAAGCATATTTTACCTACCATGTTTACCTACTCTAAGTATACAACTCAGTGATGTAAATGTATAGAGTTGTGCAACCACTTCCAGAATTCATTTTTAGATCTCTGGTCCTTCCTTTTATTCCTGAGATAAAATTGACATAAAATAAACTGTACATAATTAAATATACAATTTGAAAAGGTTTAACACATAGACGCACACACACACACACACACACACACCCATACATATACGTAAATATGCAATAGTCCCCCATTGTCTGCAGGGGATACCCCCGAACCCTCAATTCATGCCTAAAATCTCATATAGAACTGAACCCTACTTATACTGTCTTTTCCTATGTATACACACCTTTAACAAAGTTTAATTTATAAATTAGTCACAGTAGGAGATTAACAACAATAATAATAAAATGGAGCAATAGCAAGAATATACTATAATAAAATTTATGTGAATGTGGTCTCTCTCTCAAAATATCTTATTGTACTGTACTCAACCTTTTTTTGGTGATGTGAGATAATAAAATGTCTATGTGATGAGATGAAGGGAGATGAATGACGTAGGCACAGTTGACAGTTGTGGACAGTTGACCTTCTAATGACACTCAGAGGAAGGACCGTCTGCTTCTGGCATCCAATCATGATGACGTCGGTGGCTGGATGTCAGGAGCAGATGATGTTGATGACTAACGCGTGGGTAGCGTAGACAGCGTCGGGACGCTGGACAAAGGAGGATTCACATCCCTGGTGGGGACAGAGCTGAACAATGTGAAGTTTCACCAGGCTACTCAGAATGGCGTGCAATTTAAAACTTAAGAATTGTTGATTTCTGGAATTTTCCATTTAATATGTTTGGACTGCAATTGGCTGCAGGTAACTGATGCATCGGAAAGTGAAACCAAGGATAAATGGGGACTACTACTACCACTACCACCACACACACACACACACACACACACACACACACACACACACACACACCCCAGTGAAGTCATCACCACAATCGAGATGGCAAACAGATCCAGATCCAGCATTGCCAAGAGCGTTCTTGGGCCTCTTTTAAATCCCTCCTTCTGCCTGACCTCCTTAGTCCCCGGTTAACAGTGTTCTGGTTTCTTATTACTATGGGATAGTTCACGTTTTCTAGAATTTCATAAATTGAATCATCCAGTGTGTACTCTTTTATGTCTGCTTTCTTTCACTCAACATAATTATTTTGAGATTTCTCCACATTTCAGCAAGTATCAATAGTTCATTTCTTTGTATTGCTAAGTAGTATTCCATCGTATGACCATATACTATAATTTGTTTATCCCTCTATCTCTAGATAGATGTTTTGGATGTTTCCAGTTTTTCACTACTACAAATAAGGCTTCTGTGAACATTTGTATAGACATATGTTTTTATTTCTTTTGTGATCATACCTGGGTGTGGAATGGTTGAATCATGTAATATGTATATGTTTGACTCCTTAAGACACTACTGAATTGTTCTCCAAAGTGGTTGTACCAATTTACATTCCCGCTAGCAGGGTATGACAGTTCTAGTTTGCATCACATCCTCAAGAACACTTGGTATGGTCTGTCTTTTTAATTTCAACCATTCAAATAGGTGTTTAGTGGTATTCCATTGTGGTTTTAATTTGCACTTTACTGATGACTAATGATGCTGAATATCTTTCATGTGCTTAGTTGCCGTTTATGTATCTTTTTTGGTAAAGTGCCTGTTCAGAAATATTTTCTACAATTGTTTCCTGCTAGATTTTTTTTTTCTTTGGTTGGTTTGTTTTTTTGAGACAGGGTCTCACTCTGTTGTCCAGGCTGGAGTGCAGTGGCATGATCACGGCTCACTGCAGCCTGAAACTCCTGGACTGAAGTGATCCTCTCACTTCAGCCTCTCGAGTAGCCGGGACTACAGGTGCATATCATCACGCTCAGCTAATTTTTGTATTTTTTGTAGAGATGGGTTCTTGCTGTGTTGCCCAGGCTGGTCCTGAACTGAGCTCAAGCAATCTGCCAGCCTTGGCCTTGCAAAATGCTGAGATTACAGGTCTGAGCACCCAGCCCAGTCTTTTTCTTGAAGGTTTATATAATCGTGACCACATTATTAAAAGAATTTTGTATCCTTCATTTTCACTTAAAATTTAAAATAAGTATTTCTTCAAGCTATAAAAATTCTTCATAAACATTAAAATTAATAGCCACATTGTGTCTCAAAATTTAGTTAACACTTTATTATTAATGTTGTTTCTATTATATACATAATATAGTGATAAATATTACCATGATATATATATATATATATAGGAATTACTGTCCAAAAACTTGATCGTGTAACTTTGTACCAGCAGTGAATAAGAATAACTAACTCACTTATTTTGTTTCTGCACTGAGTATTATTTCAGACGTTGTGAGTTTATTAAATTAGAATTGTATCTCATTGTTTGCAGCTTTTTTTCTTTTTCTTTTTTTGAGATGGAGTCTTGGTCACCCAGGCTGGATTGCAGTGGCACAATCATGGCAAACTGCAGCCTAGTCTGCTAGGCTCAAGCCATCTTCCTGCCTCAACCTCCCAAGTAGCTGGGACTACAGGCATGCACCACCACACCTGGCTAATTTTTAATTTTTTTGTAGAGAACTAGGTCTCACTATGTTGCCCAGCTTGGTCTCCAACTGCTGAGCTCAAGTGATCTTCCTGCCGTGGCCTCCCAAAGTGCTAGGATTATAAGCATGAGCCACTGTGTCCAGCTGCAGCTTCTATTTCTTTGATAACTTGTGAGGTTAAAGTTTTTCATGAGTTCATTTATGTTTTGTTAAGTCCCATCCATTTTCTGTTTGTGTTCTAAGGGGATTCATTCTTAACTTTTTATGAAAAATTTTTTTGTTCCAAAATATACTTTAAAAAATTTGGCCTATATTTTTCATGCCTTCCTGATAACAGCCTGTGCTCCTTCTTGAGGATCTGCTGAAGTGTATAGACAGTGGTCACTCACAGGTGGCCATCTGATTTTTTTTTATTATTATACTTTAAGTTCTAGGGTACATGTGCACAACGTGCAGGTTTGTTACATATGGATACATGTGCCAATCTGATGTTTTAAAGCCACAGCACGTTAAACCCATTCCCCTTCCATGCCCCAGATGCTAATTAAGCACAACTGGCTGCTTCTTATACATTTGTATGTTCCTTTTTAGGGAACACATTATTCTCTAAATAATTTTCAAATTACTTTGAAAATATTTCTAAAGGAAGTTAGTGAATTTCAACCAACGATTTCTCTCTATGGCAGCGAGGAGAAAGCTCTCCAAATCTACTGAAACCCTCTTCCCCTCTCATTTGTGACCTGAGATGCTCTCTGGATGTTTCAGCAAAGTGATAGACTATTCCCTGACTGCCGTGGCAGCTGTTCTTTTGCTGTCAGGCCTGTGTCAAAATAACGGAATCACTTAAAAAAAAAAAAAATTGCTGCTCAAAATAACTGAGATCAAAGGCCTCTTATCTGCCTGTGCTTGTGAGTGGAAGGAATGAGTTGGAATAATTTTCTTTAAATACAGTGCTCTGGTGCTTTAAAGTACTTTGGCTATTTTTCAGGGAATATGCAAGTTGAAAGAGAGTTGGTATCACTGTTGTGGTATCATGGCGGCGTGGATTGTTCTTCATGTCCTCTTGTTATCTGCAGTGCTGTGTCACCAAACACACACAAGAAGGTGGCCTCCTACCATTATGCCACACACCAGGGTTAATAGTCATTTGAGGACTTAGGCATGGGAATAAAATGGTTTTCTGTGGCACCATCCTGGGTGCAGTCCCAGACCCTGAGACTGAACCTATATTAAGCTTGTAACCTTAAGCCACTTTGGGCACGGTTCTAAGCAGGGTTCACTGCCATGTGTGGCAGCTGAGAAAGTGGGTTACACACCAGAGGGAATATGGGAGAGCCATGGGCAGTGAGCAGTGAGCTGGGGGTGGGGTGTGACTTGGAATCAGAGGGTGACAATTTAGAGACCGAGTTCAAATGAGGGAGCAGTAAATCCAGGTCAGTTATAAGGAGGCTCTGAGGACCCAGCAAACCCACCTCAGGATGGTAGTGGCCTGTGGAGAGCCTGGAGAAGGTAAGAGTCAGGGATCTGTGACTGTAAACCATAGGGGCCGACTGTGTAAATCAAGGACTCTATTGAGGTGGGATTGGAGGAGGTAGAGACGCTCACTGCAACAGGGCAGCCCTGAGGGTCTAGCACCAGGAGTCTATGGATGACTCTTCAAGGCTCTGCTGTAAGGACGAAGCTGCAGCTGCTTCTGTTATTTTACCCAAGATTCAAAGTCCATATGTTCATTCCTTCTCCATTCAATAAGGGCTTATTAGTGCTTACAGTCAATACTGCTTAGGCACTGATAATCCATCAGTGAGAAAAACGGTCCTTGTTCTCATTGAGCTGACATTCCAGTGGGAGAGGCAGATAATGAACAAATATATAAATGTATGCAGTGCAGTGATACTCACCTTAATGAAAACTGCAGCAGGGTGGGTGACAGCAGAATGGAAGCAGGTGGCCGGTGCCATGTGTAGATGTGTGGAACACTGTGGCTTCTGTAAGGGGTCATATTTGGGCAGAGATCTGGAAGAAGTAAGGGAGTGAGTGAGCCGTGGGCATCTGAGGAAAGATCTTCCAGGGAGAAGGGCATCTGAGTGGCCTGGGTTGGTCACTTGTCTACTGATGAATCATGGAGGATGGGGCCCTATGAATGACAGGCTATCAGGACTGTGTGCAATAGGGGTGACCCCCGAAGGAAAATGGAATCGCGTTTACTATAGAAATTCAATAGGCAGAAAGAAAAGATGTCCACCACAGTTGAGGGTGGTGTTTCTTTCACTGAATTCTGCCCCAAAACAGAGAGAACGAATGAGAAGGGGAACTGTTTCCACTTCCAAGAGATGGGGACAACAGGAATGAGGTGGACAGAGAGGCCTTGGACAGCCTCTGGTACGCTGGACTCTCAACTGAATCCCAATGACTGGTGCAAAAGCAGAGAGGGAAGAGGGTGTGGGAGGAAAGATCTAAGTGTTCAGGAGACCCGAGGATGCGCACCCGGACTCCCAGTTCTAGATGCTGGAGCCTGCCCTCAATAGCACAGTGGACGTGACTTGTTCTTCTACTGCCATCTGGGAAACAACAGAAGACCATTGCCAAATGCTATTGCATGGTAGAGGGAGCCAGTTCTGTACTGCCATCACCCTCTAGGGCACGCAGAGAATAGGGACTGGCAGCCTGCACACAGCTGTGTGTGCATTGAAGCCACAGGATGGGCCTAGGGTGCAGGCGATAGTGGTCACTCTTCTCTGCCTCTCCCTGAGTGTGGTCAGTTGCAATTCCCTGAATACATCATGCACTTTCAAATCTGTGTGCCTTTGCCCATGTGTGCTGCTCAGCCTTTAGTGTCTAGCGTCCATGAAGCCTTCTCTGTCCTCCCTCCCCAACTAATTACAACGTATCATTCCTTTCCCACAGTCCACACCATATTATTGGTGCTTGTTGCACCTACTCACTGAACCTTGGATCATGGTGAGTTTTACATGTTTCTTTCCTGGAAGACAATGCATCAGTTTTATTCACCTTTGCAGCGACCCCTCCCTGTCCCAGTGCCTTGCATCACAGAGTGCATGGATGAGTGAGTGATCTCTGACCTTGCAATGTGAATCTGTATTCAACCTTTTAGGGCATGAGGCCAGGAAGGAGGTGACTATGCAGCCCTACATGATGCTGGTTTTGATTGGGCCCCTCAGTTTCCCAGGTCCAGGGAGGCCCATGGCTCCCTGGCTGACCACAGTTGGGAGCTCCAGAATCATTTCTTTCGCTTCCCTTCCCTTCCCTTCCCTCCCCTCCCCTCCCCCCCTCCCCTCCCTCCCTTCCTTCCTTCCTTCCTTCCTTTCCTCTCCTCTCCTCTCCTCTCCTCTCCTCCCCTCTCCTCCCCTCCCCTCCCCTCCCCTCCCCCTTCCCCTCACCTCCCCTCCTCTCCTCTCCTTTCCTTTCTCCTCCCTCCCTCCTTCCCTCCTTTTTCTTTTCTTTTCTTTTCTCTCACTCTGTCACCCAGGCTGAAGTACAGTGCTGCAATTACAGCTCACTGCAGCCTCAACCCCCATCACCCCACGGGCTGGAGGGATCCTTCCACTTCAGCCTCCCAAATAGCTGGGACTACAGGCATGTGCCACCACATCTGTCTAATTTTTAAATTTTTTGTAGAGACAAAGTCTCACTATGTTGCCCAGGGTGGTCTTGAACTCCTGGACTCAAGTGATCCTCCTGCCTTGACCTCCTAGAGTGCTGGGATTATATGCCAGAACTATTTCTTGTGATTCAGGGGCATAGATTTCCAGGCAGGTTGAATTATTCAATATAGATTGTAGAGTTCAGAGAGTTGTTCCCCGAGGTTGCAACTGATCCCATGGAACAACCCTGTTTGAGATAATCCCTGATGCAGCCCTGTTGGGTTTTTGTGATGAAGAAGGAGGAGCGTCTCTGAATTCTGCCAGGAATGGGGGTGGCAGCCTTGATGAGTGGTGAAGTAGCTCCCAGAGAATGTTGCACGGTGCAATTTCTCCCCATCTCTGGAGAAGCCATTGGGAAGGTCAACCCATAGGACCCTCCCCAGGGCCAGGCTGGAGCTGAATAAAGAGCCCTCTGGCTCGTCTTAGTGTCAGCAGTTATTCATCAGAGAACTTGGATTAGAACTCACATTTCTCATTACTGGATAACGTGAGAGAGCAAGCATGGGTTCCAGCTAATCAAACATGCCATGTGCTGAGTGAGCTTGAGTCCTGGAGAGAATTAACTCTAAGCCTCTTAGGCTACCATCCTTCACCCACTGGATGAGCCCGAGGGGCAGCTGGGGCAGCAGCAACAGAGACCTCTGGGCAAGATATGCCCAGCAGAGGTGTGATGCTGCGTCCAGCTTCTCATGAGCGATCACCAAAACTGATCACAAAATATGCACCACATAAGAGAAGAGTAAGATAAACACTGTTAAACAAGATCATGTAAGAAGACTAAAAAAGGAAAGAAAAACCATTCAACACTAAAAATAAGGTAAAATTAAGGAATATAACAAAGGTTTAAAGTTCTAAAATCAAGATAATTGCTACAAATAAATTTAGCCTAATACAAACAGCACTAAAAAAGTAGGCAAACTTAAAAGTATGAGAGACAGTAATAACACATTTAAAAGAAAAGCATGAAAGTTGATTTTTAAAATATAACACCCCATGAAATGTTTTAAAAGATAAAATACATTTAAAATAATGTAAGATCAGGTGGGGCGTGGTGGTTCACACCTGTAATCCCAGGACTTTGGGAGGGTGAGGTGGGCAGATCACTTGAGGTCAGAAGTTCAAGACCAGCCTGGCCAACATGGTGAAACCCCCTCTCTACTAAAAATACAAAATTAGCCGGGCATGGTGGTGGGCACCTGTGATCCCAGCTACTCAGGAGGCTGAGGCAGGAGAATCGCTTGAACCCGGGAGGTGGAGGTTACAGTGAGCCAAGGTAGTACCACTGCACTCCAGCCTGGGTGACAAGAGTGTAACTCCATCTAAAATAGAATAAAGTAAGATCAAAAGCTAAAAGTGAAAGAGAGATTAGAGTATAAGAAAGGTTAAATCTGCAGGGGAAAGTTAAAAATGTGATGGTAAATGGGATTAAAAATAGCAGTTAATGTGCTTTAATGTCAAAAGCAGAAGTGATCATAGAATAAAGGGAAGAGTAATTTAAGAAGAAAATGAAACACGAGTTCTGAAGGTCCAGGAGCTTGGGGCAGATCAGTGCAGGAAACACTGGCGGGGGCAGTGAGGAGGCAGCTAGGAAGCTGTGGCAGGGCCAGGCTTCTTGAGAGCCACCTCTCAGCTGAGGCAGCTGTGATGTCCAAGGCCAGGGTGAGATGGAGAGCTGGCTTCCCCTTGAAGGTGACCTTTTTGGAAGGGTCTGAAAAGATCAGAAACCCTTCCCAGCATAAGTGGCTTCTTAACTCCACGAAAGTACACAGCTGAGCTGGGAATGGATTTGCGGCAGGGGCGGGGTGTGTATATGTGGGTGGATGTCGCAATCTTTATGTTGGGATCTGCTTCATTAAAAAAATTTAATTAACCAATTAATTAATTATAAAATAATAAAGATGGGGTCTCACTATATTGCCCTGGCTAGTCTTGAACTCATGGGCTCAAGTGATCCTCCCACTTCGGCTTCCCAAAGTATTGGGATTACAGGTGTGGGATACGGTGCCCGGCCCGGATCTGGTTCTTTGCAGCATATGCATAATAAAGCTTCAAATAAGCCATACAATCTTCAGATCAATAATCTCAGCTAGATATTTGTAACAGCATAAAGCTGGCGTCCATAGGGGATTGGCTACGAAGTATGAGATAACCACTCGATGAGGCACCATTTAGACATAGCAAATGTTATAGAAGAATATTAATTGACATAGAAAAAGCTTGAGATAGTTACATGAAAAAACATAATTATAGAACAATAATTACTGTGTAATTCTAACTATTTAAAAAGTTTATACAGTAGATGAATATATGAATAGTATGAAATATTTATTACTATTGTTATTGTTACTATGGTATTATTTGGGTAGTGGAGATTATGGTGATATTTTAAAAATTATTTTTTGTGCTCTTGAGAGTTCTCCCTAAATAAATCCATCTTATATTTAGTAATCATTAGGAAAAACCCTAAAGTTTAATTTAAAATAATTATAGCAACAGGCATAGACACACACGTGTTCAACTCCAGAAAGATACCCTACACTGGCCCTTCTGCAAGGAAAGAAAGGCCAGATGTTCACTTTCCCAACTCCCATCTCCCCAGCCTGTCACAAAAACCAGTTCCTGGATCAAAAATAATGAATCCAGAAGAGATAACTTACTAAGATAACCTAAAGGTGTTAAGTATGTCATGTATTAAATAATGTATGTATGTGATCTATATAAAATTAATATTTAATAATAATTATTACAGAATTAATAGGTAATTATTCAACATAAAAATCCAACTTAATATTTCTTCTATGTTTATTATATTAAGCAGGTTATATGCATAATCTTATTAGGGCTCAGAGAGAGTAACTTTTGACATGGCACAGGTGTGGGGGCTGGGGTCTGATCTGATGTTCACTTCAGTGCTTCCTATGTCAATAGTTCAGTATTTTAGGTTTTGGGGCAGATTCAGAAAAGTGTGATTCATGTTGCCTGCCCTCAAAGTCTGTCTAACCTAGCTGGAAAGATGAAAAAATTGATGAATGGGTGTGTAGTGATAATACACAACATAATAAAGTGGGCAGTGCAGATAATACTTGATGTGAGCACCTAGGACAGACATTCCTATGGCCTGTGTGGGTCAGGCGAGTCCTCAGTGAAGCACTGGGCTTTCAAGGATGGGGAGTGTAGCCCATGTGGGTCACCGAGCTAGCTCTAGGTCAAGTGTACACAGGATGTTCTGGAGAAAGAATGACCATGCAACCAGCACATAGACAGCAGACTCTGGGGACTCAGTCAAGCTTGAAGGGATGGTACCAGAAGATGTCAATGTGCTGACTGAGTGAACGAGGTGGAAACACAGTCAGCAGAGAAATCATGTCCAAGGCCAAGGGAGGCAGGCTGTGGTCAAGGTGAGGACAGACATGTTAGATGAGCAGTGAAGTAATAGCAAGAGAAGGGAAAGAGGAATGATACGACTTTAGATGGGTCGGTATCTGCTAGGGACTGAATTGTGTCCCCCAAGGATTCATATGTCAAAGCCTTGACCCCCAGTGTGATTGTATGTGGAGAGGGAGCCTTTAGGGAAGTTGTTCAGGCGAGATGAGGTCATGTGCCTGGTCCCTAATATATGAGGTCTTTATAAGAAGAGGAAGAGACACCAGAACGCTCTCTTCCTGCTCATGTAGAGAGAGGCCAGGTGAGGATGCAGCAAGAAGGTAGCCATCCACAAGCCAGGAAGAGAGGCCTCCTCAGAAGCCAGTGCCGATGGCACCTTGATCTTAGACTCCACCCTCTTAAACTGAGGAAATCAGTGTCAGTTTCTTAAGCCACCCAGCATGTGGCATTTTGTCATGGCAGCCTGAGATGGCCAATACAGTCTAAGTCTGTGACTATGGGCAAGTGATGGGCATTCCTTTGATGTGTAACCTGTTCATCTTGCCAAGGTTGGGAGGAGGTACATCCAGACAAATGAGCAACCAGAGACATAGGATAAGAAATAAGGGTCATGGTCATTCTTTTGATCATGATATGTAATCAATCCATAAAAAATTCATGTTGAATGCCTCCCATGTCCAAAGAGGCAAGGTCTTACTCTGTTGCACAGGCTGGAGTGCAGTGGCATGATCATGACTCATGCAGCCTTGACCTCCCAAACTCAGGTGATCCTCCCACTTCCGCCTCCCAAGTAGCTGGGACTACAGGTGCATGCCACCATGCCTGGCTAATATTTGTATTTTTGGTAGAGATGGGGTTTTGCCATGTTGCCCAGGCTGGTCTTGAGCTCCTCAGCTCAAGCAATCAGCCTGCCTCGGCCTCCCAAAGTGCTGGGATTACAGGCATGGGACACCTAAAACAGCTTATTCTCTTTTTTTTTTTTTTTTTTTTGAGATGGAGTCTCGCTCTGTCACCCAGGCTGGAGTGCAATGGCACAATCTTGGCTCACTGCAACCTCTGCCTCTTGGGTTCAAGTGATTGTCCTGCCTCAGCCTCTTGAATAGCTGGGACTACAGGCGCCTGCCACCATGCCTGACTAATTTTTGTATTTTTAGTAGAGATGGGGTTTCACCATGTTGGTCAGGCTAGTCTCGAACTCCTGACCTCATGATCAGCCTGCCTTGGCCTCCCAAAGTGCTGGGATTACAGGCATGAGCCACCATGCGTGGTCTAAAACAGCTTATTCTTATATAGCCTGTGTGCCAGGCATTCCACACCCTTTACAGGTATTAACTCCTTTCATGCCTATGATAACCCTGTGAATAAATACTTCTACCATCTCAGCTTTACAGATGAGGAAACGGGCTCAGAGAGCTTAAGCAACTTGCTCGAGGTCCTAAGATTGTTGAGAATTGGAGCTGAGATTTGAACACATGATTTTGGAGTCTGTGCTTTATCCACTATGTAGTACTATGTAGGATGTGATTCCTGCTGTCAAGGATGCAGAGTTTCTTGAAAAGATAAGATATAAATATTTGACAGGATAAATAGAAATAAAAAGTAGGTCACATTTAATCTCAGATGAATGGAATGATTTAGCGTGCTCTCAGAGGGGAGTGGGCACTCCATTGCCTGTAAGATAATCCAATGGGGTGCAGGAAGGACAGATTGGGACTTCTATTTATATTTATATTACTGGTTCATTGAATAGCCCAAACTTCCAAGTTCTTCACCAAGAGAGGAAACCAATGACGGTGTAATCAGATCTGTTGGGACACAGTCAAAAAACATGAAATTTATCAAGTTCACTGCATGAAATATGGGTTGCTATCTGCTGTTATTAGCTAAGATGTCAGGAGCTGGTGTACACTGAGGAAGAGTTTCATCATGACATCTACTGTTGTTCATGACAGTAGAGCGTTCACTGGCTGAATGGGAGCAGAGAGAGTAACGAGCATGTGAGTGCAGAGGGCTGTGTGCCTCCTTCACGCACGGGGCACTGGGGACACAGCAGTGAGCACCACTGACCAGCATCTCTTGAGGAGCTTATGTTCCAGTTGGGGAAGACAGATGATAAACAAGATGGACAAAGGAAATATGTAGTGTTAGGTGGCAATATATACTAAGGAGAAAAATAAAGCAGGAAGAGGGGTGGTAAGAATTGGTCAAAGAGTCTTTAATTTTTAGATGAGGTGGTCATGTCAGGCATCAGTGAGAAGGAACCGTTTGAGTAACTACCTGGAGGGAGTGAGTGAAGGAACCGTGTGGCCACGTGGCGGAAGAGCATCCAAAACACGCACACACACACACATGCATACACGCACACACACACGCATGCATACACGCACACACACATGCATACGCACACACACACGCATGCATACACACACGCATGCATACATACACACACATGCATACATGCGCACACACATGCATACACACACGCATGCATGCACGCACACACACATGCATACACACGCACACACACATGCATACACGCACACACACACATGCATGCACGCACACACACATGCATACATGCACACACACATGCATACACACACGCATGCATACACACACATGCATACACGCACACACACACGCATGCATACACACACACACACATGTGCACACAGAGCAACTGCTAAGACCCTAAGGTGGAGATGTGCCTGGAAGGCTAAAGAACGAGGAGACCAGTGTGACTGGAGCCCAGGGAACAGGGAGTGATGAGAGATGAAGCGGGGAGACAAAGCAGCGGGTGCCAATGTGTCAGCAGGTCCCTGTAGCTACACGTGGGTTTCATGCTGTGAGTGGGACGGGAAGGCACTGGGGGGTGTGAGCCAAGAAGTGACATGATCTGGCTCATGTTTCTAGAGGATATTAAGGCTGCTGTGTGGAAATACACTGTAGGGAAGTAAGGGCAGAAGCCAGGAGACCAGCTGGAAGGCCTAGGGCAGTTTTCCAGATGAGCCTGGACCAGAGTATTAGCTATGGAGGTGAGGAGAAGGGGCTGGATGCTAGATATAATTTGATGGGAGAACCAACAGGATTTACTGATGCATTCGAAGTCAGCTGTGAGAGAGAGACTAATAGTACCTACGCGTTACACAGAAAACACTTCCATTTGAGATAAATGCTTAAAACCTTTTACTTCTAGAGATGCATGATGGAGTGTGAGGGCTGCTAGAAGAGACAAAGAAGAGTCTACAGGGATTCTGAGGAGAGAGGCCACTTAGAGGAGGACAGTCAGGGCTGGACTTGGTTGGACCTTGAAGAATAGGTAGGATCCAGAGAGTTGGAAAGGCCCAGGCAGAGTATGGTGAGGTCAGCAAAGGAAGGGACCTGGTTCCACCTAGGCCTGTGCTGAGCATGGGGCCTGGAGTACAGGCTTTAGATCATACAGTTTTAAGATAGAATGGTAGCAGGAGGCCGGTTTGTCCTGCACTTGAACTCCAGGTAGGCCAGTTTAGACCTTTACCTTCAGTCAGTAGGAATGACTGAGAGTTTTCGACTGGGAGAGTTGAGTGGTACGGGTTTGCTTCAACAATTTACTTCTCTTATAAGCTCTAAATGAGAACCATTGGTTAATCCACTAATGTTAGTGCAGTAGCCAGAAAGGCTTCTTCTAGCCAGAAATACTTCTTCCCAGAGAATGACTTATTTACTAAATGGGACCAGGTCAAGAATTACATATGTATATGTGCCTCTGTGTGTGTGTGTATATATATAAAATACACATACAGAGTAACATGCATATACACACATTCTTATATAACTGTAATATACAGTTATATATGTATATGTATTCATATATAACTGCAATATACGGTAATATATACACATATACACGTATATGTAGTTGTATATGTATGTATATGTGTGCCTGTGTGTGTGTGTATATATATGTATCTGTATACACACAGGCACACATACATATACATACACACACAGGCACACATATACATACATATACATACACACACAGGCACACATATACATACCTATATATACACACAGGCACACAGATATATATGGGAGTGATTCCACTGGACTTGCTTGCTATATAATAGAAATAAATGTTTCTGGTTACCTTTCCGAATTTTAAAAAGCTTTATGTATATTTTAGGGGGTAGTTAAGGGTTTTTTTGGTGAATGCTATTTAATGAATTTTCCTCTCACTGGATATTGTGTGCCTGGCCAGTATACATCCTGCACAATCCCGCTTGCCACTCCGAGATGTTGCACTCAGGTGCCCCTGGCATAAACGCTATGGCGGAAATACCCTTTTCCCTGTCTGTGTTTGTAAGATAGCCTCTTTCGTGCCAGAAGAACTATTTTGGGAGAATGATTCATGTCACATTTTGGCCTCATTACAGTTTTAAGTTGTAAATGATGCCGGTTTGTCTGGAGGTGTAAACATAAGTGTTATCTTCATATGCATATGGGAGTACCTATAACAGAAAAAGTACTTTCTATTCTTGAGTTACAGTCTAGGCTATAAACAAAGAGATTAACAAGATCTTTATCAAAATTCTATTTTTATTGATGAGAAGCGTGCTTCTGAAAAAGTACGAATTACTTGTGGCTCTGCCTCCATTCTCCATTTCCAAACACAGATGGAGAGTCAAAGAACTTAATGTCTTATTGTTATGAGCAGATGATTCTGTAAAATAAACACTGTGCTTTCTCTTTTGAAATAGTGTGAAAAGTGAGAGCAGGTGTTAAATTACTGTCTTGCTGTTTGTGGTTAAAAGTAACAGGAAGTACAAAATCATTCAAAGTGTATTTAGGTGTGAATGATAAAGTAAGGTGAAGCCATTCTAATTATTCCAGTTTGCTTTCTGGTAACTTTAAAGGATATGGCAAAGCTTCCTTATGTACTCAGTGGCTAACCACGTATGATGACACTGGAAATGAGGAACATTTAACATCTGAGTTTGTTACCAGGCCTTGTACACAACAGTGCCTTAAAAGTGGTTATTGGCTGAGTGTGGTGACTCACGTCTGTAATCTCAGCACTTTGGGAGGCCGGGGTGGGTGGATCACGAGGTCAGGAGTTCGAGACCAGCATGGCCAACATGGTGAAACCCTGTCTCTACTAAAAATACAAAAATTAGCCCGGTGTGATGGCAGGCGCCTGTAATCCCAGCTACTGGGGAGGCTGAGGCAAGAGAATCGCTTGAACCGGGGCAGCGGAGGTTGCAGTGAGCCAAGATCACACCACTGCATTCCAGCCTGGGCAACAGAGAATCCGTCTCAAAAAAAAAAAAAAAGTGTTTATTGATTTGTCCCCAAATAACTGAGTTCAAATAGGAAAAAATTAGGTTTGGAATGTGGCTAGATTTTTCTATGATTCTCAAGGAATTCCATATCCTATCTTAAAATTTTAAAATTGACAAAATATTACTTGTTTTATAATTTTAAATTATGAAAGTGAAAATTGAAAAATAAAAAATTAAAGGAATGCTAATGAATTTGTTTTTGTTTGCTATACACCCTTTTTTTTTTTTTTTTTGGAGTCTTGCTCTGTTACCCAGCCTGGAGTGCAGTGGTGTGATCTCGCCTCACTGCAATCTCTGGCTACCAGGTTCAAGTGATTTTCCCACCTCAGCCTCCCGCATAGCTGGGATTACAGGTGCACATCATCATGCCCAGCTGATTTTTGTATTTTTAGTAGAAATGGGGTTTCACCATGTTGGCCAGGCTGGTCTTGAACTCCTAACCTCAAGTGATCCACCTGCCTCAGCCTCCCAAAGTTCTGGGATTACAGGCGTGAGCCACTGCGCCTGGCCTGTTTTTTTTTTTTTTTTTTTTTTTTGAGATGGAGTTTTGCTCTGTTGCCCAGACTGGAGAGTGAAGGCATCATCTTGGCTCTCTGCAACCTCCACCTCCCAGGTTCAAGCGATTCTCCTGCCTCAGCCTCTCAAGTAGCTAGGATTACAGGCATGTGCCACCACATCCGGCTAATTTTGTATTTTTAGTAGAGATGAGGTTTCACCATGTTGGCCAGGCTGCTCTCGAGCTCCTGACCTCAGGTGATCCACCAGCCTTGGCCTCTCAAAGTGTTGGGATTACAGGTGTGAGCCACCGTGCCCGGCCTATACACCCATTTTGATGGCAAGTTTTTTGGATACAGTGACAACCTTTTTGATCCACTGACAGTGAGACATACTCTCCCCACCCCCCTTGGGCATGTGCTTTAAAAAATTATTTTCTGGTTCATCTGTGGTTGGTGCTTTCCATTTGGAACTTTTGACCCATGCCATTTAGGCAGATTTATTCATATTTGAATAAGATACTTCAATTAACGGTAAACCAAATGCATTGTAACATCTTATTTAATTATAACATGGTGGTTTGAAAAAATATTAGCAATTTGAGGACACTTAAACAGTTTTGTCAATTCAGCTGAATCCAGCCTTATAGCAAAATCTGGCCTTGAATTCCTTCATCCTGCTAGAATCTTCTAGCTATGACAAGTGACACCTACTTTTTTCTTTTTTTTTCCTTATCTTAGACATAAAAAAAATCTTCTCTTGGTTATTCAGTGACTGCCTCATTAACTAGCCTAGGTCTGTATTTCTAGAAATTAGAATTTAGTGGTTCTGGAGTGGGGCCTGAACACTTACATTAAAAAACAGGGCCGGGCACAGTGACTCACGCCTGTAATCCCGGCACTTTGGGAGGCCGAGGCAGGCGGATCACGAGGTCAGGAGATCAAGACCATCCTGGCTGACACAGTGAAACCCCGTCTCTACTAAAAATACAAAAAATTAGCCGGGCGGGGTGGCGGGCGCCTGTAGTCGCAGCTACTCAGGAGGCTGAGGCAGGAGAATGGCATGAACCTGGGAGGTGGAGCTTGCAGTGAGCTGAGATCGCTCCACTGCACTCCAGCCTGGGTGACAGAGTGAGACTCTGTCTCAAAAAAGAAACAAACAAACAAAACAAAACCAAACAAAAGCCACCAAAAAGCTCTCCCAATGATTCTTGTGCTCTAGGAGGACAACGGGTAAATAAAGGGCAAGCTTCAAAACCAAGATGTAAACATGGACACAAATCTCCGAAGGTCCCCATTTCTGGAAGTTAACTGGATTGAACTGTGAGATGTCTATGGTATGAGAGTGAAATGAGAGAACTCCTAACATGTAATCAAACGTCGCTGTAGTTCACATTTCCCCTTCTGTCTTCTCAGCCATCATGTATGTCATGGGAGCACTTGGCCCTGCAGTGGGATATTTATTAGGTGGACTTCTTATTGGTTTTTATGTTGATCCCAGAAATCCTGTTCACCTTGACCAGAATGACCCTCGTTTCATTGGAAACTGGTAAGTTCTGTTTTCTAATTTTTAAATTTCACTTCTTACTAATAATGGTTAAAGTCATAGTACACTTGTATTTAACATTTTTCCAATGGGGAGACAAAAAATAGCTGAAAGGTGCCTGGGAAGGGGTGACAGGCAGGATAATAACATCCCAAAGAAAGCTACATCCTAATCCCCAGAACCTATGAATATGTTATCTTACATGGCAAAAGGGACTTTGCAGATGTGATTAAGGACTTTGAGATTATTTTAGATGACCTGGGTGGGGCCAGTGTAATCAAAGGAAAGAGGGAGGCAAGAGGGCAAGAATCAGAGAAGGAGATTCGATGATTGAAGCACAGGTTGGAGTGATGTGCCTTGAAGATGGAGGAAGGGGCTGCGAGCAAAGAATGCAGGTGGACTCTAGAAGCTGGAAAAGCAAGGAAATGGGTTCTTCCCCCAGCCTCCAGCCCTTTCAACCATTTTACACTTCTGACCTCCAGAATTGTGACATGAATCACATTGTGTTGCCTAAGGCCACAACGTGTGTGGTCACTTCTTATAGCAGGGAGCTTCTACAGAGGGTTTGGGGACACTGCCTTAATCCGCATTCTTTAGGATTGGGGTGCTTCCTTTATAGCAGAGTGAAGGAAAAGGACTGCTGTGGCTGTGTGGGGACTTTCCTGCTGACTTTAATCATACGTTTCAGTATCTTTTCTGTGCCTTAAAAAAATACTTTGTTTTCACTTTCTTATTGTATTTGTGTGTGTGCTTTACAACCCTCTCCCACTGCCTGGAATGCCAGTCCTGCTTTTCCACTGTCACACTCTCAGTGACCCTTTTTTCTTGCTAATATTTTGTTTCTTCACGTGTGCTAGAGGTTTAGCTGCTTTCTCGTTTGCTAGGACTTAATTGTCCTGCAAAATAAGTAATGCTTAGGACTCAGAATGAGAATTTCAACTTTGGATGTTATGTTATTTATCCAAATAACAGAGTTGCATTTGAGTTCTTGCAGTCCTCAACTTGAACATGATAAGTTAATTTTCACAATTGCAAGCACTAACTGAAAATATTGGTGTCCTGAATTCATTTCATGTGGATTAGCAACATATATACCTTGATAAGGCATTTTCACTTTATAGTAAAGAGAATACTTCAGTACTAGAAAAGATATGTGCCAAGTAATTACTCACTCACTTTTTTTTGGAACATAGACACACATGGAGAAAGTAATTACTTTCTAAAAAGTGTCTTAGAGTACTTTGTTCTCTCTGTGTTTCATTACGTGATAATAACATCATAAATCCGAGGTTGGTAGGAATAATGTTCAACACTATTGATTTTCAAAGCAGCTAACCTATTAATTGTTATACACACTTCCTATTTTCATAAGTAATGCTCTTTGAAGCTGGAAGTGTTATGTCTGGTAGAATTTTTAAATCATACAGAAAGGAGTTCCCCTGTCAGCGTTAGGGAAATAACACAGGAGTTTTAAGTTCTTGACTCATACTGAAATTTTTGGTCTTGTCTGTTTTCTTTCCAGTTCTGAAATAAATCAGAGTAGAGACTTTTTTCATTGTCAGAAAACCAGATTAATTAACTCTATTTATGAACATCCAGCATATGTTCTGTGTTCTATTTGGAGGTCCTTAAGGAGGGCACGGTGACAGGGAAACATCTGGAGGGAAAGATGGGGAGAACTAACTCGGGTAGAGAGAAGAAGGGCAGGCAGGAGCTTTAGTCTTATCAGTGCTTTATGCTGTCTTTTGAACTGTTTTTAGGAGATGTTAGTCCAGTTGGCAGCAAAATTGAGAGATGAGGGCCGGGTAAGGTGGCTCATGCCTGTAATCCCAACACTTTGGGAGGCTGAGGCAGGTGGATCACTTGAAGGTCAGGAGGTCGAGATCACCCTGGCTAATGTGGCGAGCCTCCATCTCTACTAAAAATACAAAAAAATTATCCAGGTGTGGTGGCGCATTCCTGTAGTCCCAGCTACTCGAGATGCTGAGGCAGGAGAATCGCTTGAACCTGGGAGGCGGAGGTTGCAGTGAGCTGAGATTGTGCCATTGTACTCCAGCCTGAGTGACAGAGCGAGACTCTATCTCAAAATAAATAAATAAATAATAAATAAATAAATAAAATTGAGAGATGAAGAGTATAGACCCTGAAGCCGTATTCCCCTGGGTTTAAAACCTAGTCTGCCACCTAATACCTATGTGACCTTGGGGAAGTAACTCTGTGCCTCAGTTTTTATAATCCATGAAAGAAGGTAGTTATGGTACTTATTATCATAGGGTCATTGTGAGGAATGAATGAGTTTACATGCCTAGCACTGTAAGTTGTTCCTGCTGTACAGTATGTGTTAGCTATTCAGTCCTTTGTATTTAATCGGTGGTCAAGTAATTTTATCCATTTTTAATGGCTCAACGTTAGTTCTATACATGATAAAGATTGTCAATATAGAAATATATAATGAGGGTCTATTTAAACATGAATTTGAATTTTATTGAGTAACTACTTGTAACAGACTTCTACCTTGAACAAAGACATAGTTATTTGATGCAATGTTATTTTATACGATGTCTGGCAGCAGTGATAAGTTTTCAATAGGTACATGCTGAAAGGGAGAAGGAAGGAAGGAATGAATGAATAATGCTGAAATGTATTGGGTGCTTATTTTATCTCAAGCATTATACTAAGCTCTACAAACATTCTCATTTAAGCCTTGGAACAACCACAGGTAGTCACTGGTATGTGCATTTTGCAGCTGAGGAAATTGATGCTCAGGGAATTCAATAATTTTCCATAAGCCTCAGAGTCAGTGAGAGCTGGGAAAAGAAACTGACTCCAGAGCAGAGCTCTCAGTTCATTCTCTTAACTGGCCCCCTTAGTGAATGGTCTCTGAGTCATGGTTCATGAAAGGGATTTAGGTAGCTTGGCTTTTCAAGTGTAGCTATTATTGATGTGTCTTTTTCCAACAGGTACCGCACGCTTTCTTGTCTCAGCTTGTCTCAGAGTCCTCTTTAGCATCATTATTATATGATGTGTTGTATCGATGTTATCTGAGACTGTTGAATAATGTGAGTTGGTTTGCTCTGCTTTGAAGTGACCCCACACTTTAATATTATTTTTGTTTATTTGCTATATTTCTCCCCTTCCTGTTATGCACCTTCACTTTGGGCTATTATGAGTACATTTTTAATGTTTGCATATAATCTTAAGTCAATGGCTGGGGCTGGGATGGGCAGGGAGGCTGAGTGCAATGCTGTGTAAAAAACATGCCGGGTGCGGTGGCTCACGCTTATAATCCCAGCACTTTGGGAGGCTGAGGCGGGCAGATCACTTGAGCCCAGGAGGTCAAGACCAACCTGGGCAACATAGTGAGACCCCCCACTTCTCTACAAAACAATAAAAAATTGGCCACTGTGCCTGTAGTCCCAGCTATTTGGTAGGCTGAGGTGGGAGGATCACCACTCGGGCAGTTGATCGTGCCACTGCACTCCAGCCTGGGCGACAGAGTGAGGCACTGTCTCTAAAGAAAAAAAATCAAAATAAATAAATAATTAATTAAAAAGCAAACCAGCCACACAAAACTAGCTATCATGAACCGATTGCTAATTTGGGGACAGATGTATTATGACATCCATCATAACATTGTCTTATTTAATTTTGATGATCCCCAAACATATTTAATACCCCTCTTGTAGATAAGAAGGCTGATTTGGAAAAGCAAAATAGTTTTCCCGGGATCCTATAGTAAGCAAGTGGTAAAGACAGGATACAAACCCAGGTCTGCCTGAAGCCACAGCCCATGAGTTGTCCCCTACATTACACTGCCTGCCCTCTTCTGGAGAGAGTGTGAGAGCTCAGGGAGCTGCAGGGATTCAGGGGACTGGAATGGAGAGTTCGTGGAGAGAGGCTCCAGAGGCAAGTGAGCAGTGCCTGATGGGTAAGGACCTCGTAAGCAGCCAAGTACTAAGGTGGGGCAGGCGTTATCATAGCTATGTTCTCTATAGACAGATGACCTTTTTAATTATTTTTATTTTTTTTGAGACAGAGTTTTACTCTTGTTGCCCAGGCTAGAGTGCAACGGCAAGGTCTCGGCCCACTGCAACCTCCGCCTCCTGGGTTCAAGCCATTCCCCTGCCTCAGCCTCCTGAGTAGCTGGGATTACAGGCACTTGCCACCATACCTGGCTAATTTTTGTATTTTTAGTTGAGATGGGGTTTCACTATGTTGGGCAGGCTGGTCTTGAACTGCTGACCTCAGGTGATCCACCCATCTTGGCCTCCCAAAGTGCTGGGATTACAGGCGTGAGCCGCCGTAACCAGCTGACGTTTTAAAAATTAAAACTGTCTCTTTCAATTTATTTATTCAGCAGATTTTTTTGAGTACCTAATCTGTGTCAGGCGCTGGACTGGTGATTACATTCTGAATAACTGAGATTGCTGGAAGTCTGCCCTGAACAAACTTCTCAAAATAAAGCCCTTTACTGACTATCTTAAAATCTTCATTTGATGTAACTTTAAATGTCTTTGAAAATAGCACATTAAATTATTAATGACTAATTGTAGGAATCATTCTCTCAACTGTGACCTTTAGCAGCTGATAACAGCACTTTAATAGAAACATTATTTTAAAAAATGAATTTTCACTTTGCAATGGATCTATATTCTTACTTGATTGAATTCAGCATTAATACTTCCGATGCTGCTTGCATTCTGGTTACAATTGATGGGAATGTGTTGAGCATTTATGAACTTGGAAGCTTGAATGGCAGAGTTTGGAGGTGAGGAATCATAGTTAGAACGTGGGTACCCTGTTAGGGAGCGCCAGGGACCTCTGATTGCTAAGGAAAGGTTGAAAGGGGACTGAGAAATTGCCCCACGGGGCATCATGCAGTCAAGAAGCCCAGGGCTCTAGCACTACAATTTCATTCTACTCCCTGTGTTTGCTTCCTAGTGCTCTGCAACGTGGCAACCTCAGGTGAATTTCAAGACAGAATTCTCAGTCTAATAGCTCCTGTTCCGCTTTTCTTAGGAAGCTTTCCGATACACATTAATTTCCCCTCTCTGAATTTTGATAGCCCTCATAATCTGTACCATATAATCTGATATTTAATTATATACATTTTGCATTTCTTAGTGGTTGTTTCTTATATTTTTGGCTTGCTTATAAACAGGTTGTAGGTTCTTGAAGGCAAGGACTAAGTTTAAATGTCTCTGTTGGTAACCCTTATACTTGGTGAAGTATTGTGAAGGCCAGCTAAGTGGGCGGCAATACATTCTTTTTTTTTTTTTTTTTTTTAAGTTTTGCTCTGTCACCCAGGCTGGAGTGTGGAGTGCAGTGGCCTGATCTCTGCTCACTGCAACATCCGCCTCCCGAGTTCAAGTGATTCTCCTGCCTCAGCCTCCCGAGTAGCTGGGATTACAGGTGTCCACCACCACACCCGGCTAATTTTTGTATTTCTAGTAGAGACAGGGTTTCACCATGTTGGCCAGGATGGTCTCAAACTCCTGTCTCGGCCTTCCAAAGTGCTGGGATTATAGGTGTGAGTCACTGTGCCCGGCCAGGTCAATACATTCTTAAGTGTTTGCAGAAAAATATTTGAAAATTCTCAATAATTTAAAACATATTTCACATGGGATATTAATGCTTTTCTTATGAGAAAAAAATGTCTATATTGGTCCACATAACATGCTATAGTCTACATTATTTTTCTATTGAATTTATAATTTAGGGATTTATCATAAAATACACATTGTAGAAGGTTAGCAATGCTAGCAGAACTAACTCACTGGTGCTCAAAAATACTTGAATGAAATTCTAATCAGGTTGCTGATTATAATATTCAGTATACACTGGTATAATTATTGAGTAGATTTCTCATTTATGTCACAGAAAGGGAGAATTCCTTCATTTTCTTAGTTTGCTCAACTTCCTACTGCTTTACAGTTGATTATAAAAAGTTTTCTCCAGAATTTTATCACCACAAACTTCTACTTTACTAATTTGTTCTCTCTCACAAAAGAAAAGCCATAAATGCTATTCACGTTTTCCAATTTTTTAGGTGGAGTGGATTCCTCCTTTGTGCCATTGCAATGTTTCTTGTGATATTCCCAATGTTTACTTTCCCAAAAAAGCTTCCACCTCGACACAAGAAAAAGAAAAAGAAAAAATTTTCTGTTGATGCTGTTAGTGATGATGATGTTCTGAAGGAGAAATCAAACAACAGTGAACAAGCGGACAAAAAAGTTTCTTCGATGGGATTTGGAAAGGATGTCAGAGGTAAAGTATGCCCCTTGAATAAATACATGCATGGCGCTTTGATCAGTGCTACTCATAGTGTGGTCCCAGGCCCATGCTGTCTATCCACTGTCTGTGGTTGGCCTGTGGCCAGATAAGTACTAAGACTGAGAGTAAGTGTTGCAAAACTCTTAGAAACTTGACAGAGTAATTTTTTTGTCTGTTGCATCTAAGAATAATTTAAAAATTAAGGTTATATTTTGTATGTTATTTAAAAATTAATTTTTAAATAATTCATCATTTGTGTATTTTGCAAAAGTATTAGTAGATGACAGACTAGAAATAATAATTTTAAAAAATGGTTTTTCCTCACACACAGTTTGAGAAGCACTGATTTAGATCATAAAGAAACAGATGTCTATATACGTTATTTACTACAATTAGAGATGTCTGATTTTTAAAATATTAAAAATCAAGTGCATTGTGCCATGGAGGGTTTATTTCAGGGGAATAGTGGCTTTGGCAATGTGGTTTGATGCCACATAAGTATAATACCTACCAGTAGAAAGGGATCTCACTTAGCAGCTCTGTCAAATGCTTGCATGTGGCCCCAGAGAAGGGTGGCCAGGGGATGGGCCTCCAAATGCAGTGTAAAAGCATCCAGAAGGTCTTGGTGATATATGCTTTATTTTTTTTTTCATTTTTATTTCTTTTAAAAATACTGATTATATTAAACTAGATTAGGCAATCTATAACCTAAACAATTTGAAGTGATCATGACCAGACAATATTTGTTCAGTATTTCATATATCTGTTGAATGACAATAAGTCCCTTTAATTCCAGAAACCTATAATGTGACACTCCCATTAGTTTTAGTTTTGTTTCCAACATTCTCTGAATTGATTTTTTTGATATAAATTATGAAGCATAATATTTATCAAGTGCTTTCATCAGTCAAGGTTGTGTTGCGTAAAATTTACCTAGGCACATTATCATCTCATTTTGACTGTATACACAGTGTGGCCAAAGAGGAACATTTCCAGCCTGGAATAAAGTTACTCATATGTTACGGACATGTCCCTATGGCCTAAGAACAGTAATAGTTAGATTGGACCATTTTTAAAGACTATATTTTTTGAAAGCAAATGAAGTGCTATTTCATTGAAAATGCTTCTTTCCAGTTACATTTTAGATGTGGCCCTCTCCCTTCCCATGATTTTGTGACAGTGTGCACTTTTGGAACTGTACATGACTTCTTATGCTCTAATAACATAAAGCATTCTCTGGATGCTGGCATGGCCTGATCTCTTCCCATGTGCACCAGCCCAGCATTTTTGTGAACCTATTGTAGACCATTATGGCTAGTATCAAAAGAGTGATTTTTTTTCACAACTCAATTGAGATAAGGTTGATGTCAAAGAATGTAAAACATAGCAATAATCTTTGATTCTTTTTTTTTTTTTTGAGATGGGTCACCCAGGCTGGAGTGCAGTGGTGTGATCTCCACTTACTGCAATCTCTGCCTCCCAGGTTCAAGCAATTCTCTTGCCTCAGCCTCCCGAATAGCTGGCATTACAGGCGCCCACCCATGCCCAGCTAATTTTTGTATTTTTTTTTTTAGTAGAGATGGTGTTCCGCGATGTTGGCCAGGCTGGTCTCGAGCTCCTGACCTCAGGTGATCCACCCTCCTTGGCCTCCCAAAGTGCTGGGATTACAGGCGTAAGCCACCACGCCTGGCCAGCCTTTGAGTCTTCATTTATGGAGACTATAAAGTAGATTCAAAGGGAGAAATAAAGTCATACATAAGATAAAATTATATGTTTTATAGCTTAGGGTTAGGTGACTTGAATATGAAATATATGATCTATTGGACAGTAGAAAAAAGCGGGGAGAAGATTGATATCAAATACCAACAGCAGATACAACTGTTGCTGGGAATGAAGTTCTTTTGGAAGATGCAGTGTAGACAATGCTATCGATGCCCTGTCCACATTTTTGGACCCTACTGTTTTCATGGCAGAGGTCCACTAACTGCCAGGACTGAAATCATTTGCCTGAAGGTTTTTCTTTGTGGGCTGAGAAAACTGCTTGGCTCCTGCTTGAGGCGGTTTCCAGGCACCAAGGAATGAAACCCCTGGCCTCCCATGCCCCAGAGAAGTCTTAACCGGATGACTGGATAAACATCGCAGCTCCTGCGCCTCTTGGGGGAGGCAATTCTGAGGTGTGTTTCTGTGTCTTTCGTGAGCTCTCCTCCCTTCCAGTGCACTTCGACAACACTCTCCACCCAGTGTTCCCTGAGTTGCCCAAATACATCACTTAGATGCGAACTCTCGTCTCAGGGCCTGCTCCTGGGGAACCCATACTTAGATATGCAAGTTCAAAAGCGATCAAGGCCATTGAGAATTTAAAAATGATTTTTGGAGATGGAATATATGCACTATTTTATGGGGTATCTTCTTTTACTGCCGGGGGTGGCTTTTCTCTGTCTTTTCTATGCTCAATTTGATGGTTCAAGATACTTTCTTTTAAAAACAAGAATAAGAGGAGTCTTTGAATGGTGATGGGTAGTTGGTTTATAAAATCTGTTTATATTCTGATTTTCTTGTTAGTTATTTTTGATAAAGTCTCCATTTTTTACCCTATGCCTTGATTATCATGACTGATCCTACTTCTGCAGCCAAACCTCCTGACTGGGACACACAGCTGATTCATTTTATTATTTCCACTTGTACTAGATTCTCTAATCATATCAAGACTGGAACTTTAAGAGGCACATTATCTTGTTAGAAAGAAATACTGTTTTAATTGAATTATACTGAACATGTTTTGCTAAAAATGGCATTGATGATAAAAAATGATGTTCAATTAGAATATTTAAAATTAATTCATTTTTATCTTGTATACATTGATTTCCTTTAGTGTATCTAATACATATCACCTGAAGAAAGTGACTAATATTTAATATAATTTTCCAAAGGACAGATTAAATCCCCAGGAATCATTCTGCTATTGACATCATTTTTTTTTTTAACAAAGCTGAGATTTATTATTGAAGTTACTTTTTAACAAAGCTGAGATTTATTACTGAGGTCTTGCCTTAAAAAATGATTCATAGAAAAGTCCATTTTGAGTTAAATCTGAGTTTGAGTCCCAGATCCTTTTTTCCCTTCTATTTTCTGGAGTAGGGCTTCTTTTGGTCTTAATTTAAAAAATTTTTATTCTATTTTATTTTAATGAGACAGAGTCTCTCTCTGTCACCCAGGCTGGAGTGCAGTGGTGTGATCTTGGCTCGCTGCAGCCTCAGCCAACCAGGCTCAAGTGATCCTTCCTGGCTCAGCCTCCCCAGTAGCTGGGACTACAGGCGTGTGCCACCACACCTAGGTAATTTTTGCATTTTTGTACAGATGGGGTTTTACCATGTTTCACAGGCTGATCTAGAACTCCTGGGCCCAAGGGATCTGCCTGCCTCAGCCTCCCAAAGTGCTAGGATTACAGGTGTGAGCCACCACGCTTGGCTTTTGGGTCTTTATTTTATATTTGAAATTTGGATACCAATATTAGTACCTTCAAAGAGGAGGTAGAAGTTGGTAACTTATGCTTCCTTAAACAGAAAATTATTGGCCAGGTGCAGTGGCTTATGCCTGTAATTCCAGCAGTTTAGGAGGCCGAGGTGGGCGGATCACCTGAGGTCAGGAGATTGAGACCAACCTGGCCAACATGGCAAAACCAAATCTCTACTTAAAATAAAAAAATTAGATGGGCGTTGTGGTGAGCATCTGTAATCCCAGGTACTTTGGAGGCTGAGACAGGAGAATCGCTTGAACCGGGAGGTGGAGGTTGCAGTGAGCCAAGATTGTGCCACTGCACTCCAGCCTGGGTGACAGAGGCAAGACTGCGTCTCAGAAAAAAAAAAAAGAAAATTATTTGAGCCATACAGAATGGTGCCCTTTTGGGAAGTTCTATTGCAGAGAATGATAGAAGAAAATATACTCCACCTCCACATTTTAATGACAGACATTGAGAAAATCTGACTCAGTGTTTTCATACTCTTATTATAAATTATGCAGGAATAACGCTGATTTAAGACACCACAAAGGGGAAAGTAGAATTCTCAGTATATCTGCATTACATTCCACAAAGAAATTAGCATTGATTCCATCAAAAATCTTACCAATAAAAATAAACACTTAAAATATTTAAGTGAATCCATTTTCCTGAGGTTTGAGGTCCAGCATTTTAAAGCATTCCAAATTTAACTGGGCAGCCTTCTATCTAAAAGAACTTTTGGTGGCAGTTAATCATAAGAATGATTTTACTTTCTATGTCCACTTTTTAATCTTTGAAGCTTAATTGCTTAGTATTATTAATTAAGCATAAAATGTAACAGATTTTCTCTGCTAGAATTTTGTCTGTTAGAGTGCAATATATTTAAAATCCTAACTAAATAAAATAGTTACCCTGAGGTGATAAACTGATTTAAAGAGGCCACTGAAAGTTGGAGAATTTTGCTCATGGAAGGATAATGTTGGCATCATTGAATTCATTGAATGTTCACTCTATAGAGGGTGCTGTACTCCATGCTTTAGTTATAAAGTTGAGTGAGCCGTGGTTTACCCTCCAAGAGCTTAGAGTCCACTGGGGAGCCAGGACAAATACAGATGGAAACGTACTAAAGGCCATAAAAAGAGAACAGATGCAATGGTGTGGAGGTTCAAGGCTGCAGAAGGAACATCCAGTTGAGGGATCAGGAAAAGTTATATGGAGGAGGTGGCATCTGAGATGAACCTTGAAAGACTGGGAGGATTTCAGTAGGTGGAGGCGGGTGTCAGGAATGTTCAGGCAGACAGAGCAAAGGCCAGAAGCTGGGACTGTGCAGATGTATTTGAAAGTGCTGAACAAGCGTTTTGTGGTTGGTGTGTTGGATATATGTGGCAGAGGCCTGGGAGATGAGGTTGGGAAGGTCAAGCAGGGCATATGGTGGAGAGCGTGAGTTCTGGTGTGAGTTCTTCGACTTCTTTTCTAATGGGGAATGGGGAGGTTTGAGGTGGTGTTTGGTAGCACTCAAAGAGGTAGATTAGGGAGGAGGAGGAGCAGATTGTCAGGAAGGGGCGCAGGTAGACAGCTGCAGACAGAGCCCAGTGGAGAGGTTTCGACTAGTAGAGAAGGAAAGGACAGCAGCCTGCTAAACTGGCACTGCTGCTTCGACCCTTGCCCCCTTTCTACCTGCCTTCCATTCAGCAGCCAGAAATGTTAAAATGCCACTCCTTTGCTCAAAGCTCTGTGGTCTCCCAGCTCATTCACAGAAAAGTCCACTCCTTTCTGACCTATGATTTAACCCCTGGTTACCTCGTTGACTTTATCTCCTTTTAGTCCCATTTGTTTATTGTGTGTTCTGCTTCAGCCACACTGGGCTCATTGTTGGTCCTCAAACGTGCCAGACAGTGTCACCGCAGGACTTTTACGCTTGCCATGCTTGTGCTGGGAATGTTCTCTCACTTGCCTCAGTGCACTTCTCACATGGCCCCTTTTCAGTGAGGCCTTCCTTAGCCACCCTGTTAAAAATCTCCGACCTCTCCTCCAAGGCTTCTTACCTCCATCCTGCCTTTAGTGTTCTCCTTAGCACCCATCACTCATCCACCATGGATTTTACTTACTGATTTATTGTCTCCCCAGTGAGAAAGTAAGCTCCATGAAGACAGGTTTTTTTGTTTTTGTTTTTGTTTTTTGTCCATTACATTTCCTTTTAAGTTTACACCACCTAGTAGGTACATAGTAAATATTTGATGAATGAATTATTGAATGAGAGAAAGAGGTCATTTCTTTTTCTTTTTTTTTTGAGACCGTCTCGCTTTGTCTCGCTCTGTCTTGCTCTGCAGTGCAGTGGCGTGATCTCTGCTCACTGCAACCTCTGCCTCCCAAGCTCAAGTAATTCTGCTGCCTCAGCCTCCTGAGTAGTTGGGATTACAGGCACCCGCCCCTGCACCTGGCTAATTTTTGTATCTTTAGTAAAGATGGGGTTTCACCATGTTGGCCAGGCTGGTCTTGAACTCTTGACCTCGGGTGATCCATTGCCTCGGCCTCCCAAAATGTTGGGATTACAGGTGTGAGCCACTGCGCCCGGTGAAACAGGTCATTTCTTTAGGATGTGACAACTGATACAGGAATGATGGAGAGAGAGATACCAGAGGTGATTATAGGGTTTGAACCTCAGATAATGGGGAGAGGAGATAGTTGAGAGAAGCAGAAGGAATAGATTCTGAACTTGAGCTGCCTAAGAACACCGAGAACCATTGCACATGCTCCTTTGCTAGGTGTTTTGGAACAGGTATAGTATGAATGTGTTCAGGTCAGTTTTTGACCCAGCAAAGAGGGATCACTAAAAGCTACATGCCTGGGCCCTGTGCTCTTAGTCTTCTTGCATACTGCCTTTGCTAAATTGCACTTTAATTTTGTGTTTGCAGTTCTATTGAAAACTGCTGCTTGAATTCCCCATATTTGCCATAAGATGGTTGCTCAGTGCCCTTTATATAAAACCGTTTCTTTGGATCAATGGTTCTCAAACCTAGCCTACATCAGCATCACCACAAAGACTCCCTAAAACCCAGGTCTCTAGGCTCCAGTCCACAGTCTCTGATTCAGTAGGTCTGGAGTGCGGCCTGAGAATTAGCGTTTTTTAACAATTTCCCAGATGATACTGAAGCTGTTGGTCCAGGAACTGCACTGTGAAAACCACAGCTGTAGAACATAGTTAGGAAAAACTTTGTTTTCCAGGAAGAAAGTAGAATGTTTCTGTGTTTCTAATAATGATGATTATACAGCTTTTTGCTTTGATGGCCAGGAAAGTCAGAGTCAAATCTAAAACCCAGGAAAAGTCTTATGGCCACATTTAATTCTTTCTCCCAGTTTGGATGCTGTGCTCTATTTATGTTTTCTGTGTATCGAATTCTTTGTTTCTTTCCCGTCTGACTTTTATTTTATTGTATGTATGATTTCTGGTGGTAAGCCACATCTTTAGATTGGGACTTGCAGCTTAGGAGGTGAAAGGCAAATGGTAACAGTCCAGGCAGAGAATCCCTAAAAAAGAAAGCTCTTTCTTTATACTCAGCAAAATAACTGTGGGGTGACTCATCAAAGTAGCATCTCCTTAGAAAGATATGTGAACATACTCATGAGTGCTGATTTAAACAAGCAAGGTAGTACTTTGGTCAGGAGCCACTAATGATGTATTTTAGGCCCTGGCAGCCATGCGTACCCCCTTGTCGTAGGTAAGTGTCTCAGGCTCAATGTGCTAAGCTGCGAGGTGACTGTGGCGTGCTAGTGTCATCTGTCTCCTGTCTTTTCCAGGCAAGCAGCAAATGCCATTTGCTGGTGTGTTTTGCGGGGGGGAAGGGGAGGACTCAGAGTACCTTCATGGGGCCTTATGATTGGGAAACCCGTGGGGTCATTTCTTTCAAAGAAAATGAGCAGGAAATGAGGGCATGTAGGTCCTGTGTTGGCCATGTTGCATATGATAAGCAGTCTTGGTTTTGCTTTTACAGAAAACCCTGACAAAAATAGTTTGATTCTTCTGGATAACAGGCATGGAAAAGTTGTATCTGCCAAATGCCCAAGAACATAGAGGATCATGCGAGATTCACAGGCCATAAAAGTTACTAAGGTTTTCACTGCAGGACGATCATATGTTTTCACCAGCTTTTTGATGCACCAGAAGGCTTTAAAGAATAAAAATGATAGGAACTACAAGATTAGAGATAATGGAACATTTAAATACAGTCATCCCTTGGTATCCACGGGGGATTGGTTCCAGAACTCCTTGGTGGATACCAAAATCCACGATGCTCAAGTCTCTGATATAAAAATGGTGCAGTATTTGCATATAAGCTACGCACATCCTCTGGTATACTTTAAATAATCTCTTGTTACTTATAATACCTAATACAATGTTAATGCTATGTAAATAGTTGTTATATGGTCTTGATGAGGGAATAAGGACAAGAAAAAAGTCTGATGTGTTCAATACAGATGCACCCGTTCATTTTTTTTTTTTTTCTGAGTATTTTCAATCTGTGGTTGGTTGAATCCATGGATGCAGAATCCATGGATGTGGAGGGCCAACTGCACTTTAAGTACTTATAAAAGAAGAGGATCAAGGACTTTCAGGAGATGTTAAAGGCTGTTCAATAATTTGCACCCATGGGATTTTAACTTATAGAGATGTCTGAGTGATGATATGATGAGATTAATACCACTGGTAGAATAAATGACTTACACTTCCTAAGAGAAGGGGGCATGCCCTGCCATGCAGGGCCGCAGGGGGAGCATCAGGTTGGTCAGGAGGCAGAATCGGAGCGAGGCCAGGGTCTAAGCCACAGCCTTTGTCGGGATCTCCTTGGGAAAGAGCTTAGGGTTGGCTAGTTTGAATAATGTCCACAGGCTCTGGGCTATAAGGATGATCTCCAGTTGTCTGGTACCTGACCCTGGGCGATTTAGGACAAGTGAAGTGTGTATGAGTTAGATAAGGAGGTGGTTGGGGCTACCAACTTGGGATTGGTTGGTTTGCTTATGAAAGGCATGCTCATAGTGGCGGCTGAGCCCAATGCTATCTCTAGGAAGTGGCTATAGCCCTGGGAGGGCAGTCTCTCGCTGGCCGGCAAGCTTTTTAAGAAGTCAAAGCATTATAAAATACAGAAATTTACAAACATGATTAATATAGAAGCTTATGTGTTCTAGCTGGAGTATCTGCTCACTGGCCTCCTTCAGCCATAATTATCATGTGGTGTTCCCTCTGTCTTTCTTTATTACACCACTTTTCTTCCTCCTCCTTGAGGAGGCCTTTCCTATGCCCTCAAGGCAAAGGCCTTGGTACTGCCCATGTGCTTTGCAAAGCACCCTGTATTTTGGCAATATCACATTATTTTAAAATTTATCAATAAAAATCCCCATCTTTTATATAACTATGACCTTCCACTCTGGTTGCTTTCATCTTCACTCTTGGTCTCTGTGCCCAATGTGAATTTTATGCCTTGTTTGACTGTAGTCCCTTTAAGCTGCCTTTATCTGCTTGTTCGATCACTCTTCTCTCAAAATGTACTTTTATATAAGAAATGGGTGTTATTTAAGACTTTTAGGAAAGGACTAGATGGGTTTCCAAATGGAACCCAATAATTTAATTATTGAGATAAATGGCTGGCATATCTATCCTAAGGAAATTTTTTCTTTTTTTGTTTTTCTTTTTCACAAATATCTTTATTGGACAATTACTACAGGACTAAGAACTCAGGATTCATACATGAAAAGTTACAGACCTTGCCCTCAAAGGGAGGCAGAAAGGAAAGCAGACACAATATTAATATGTTAAGTCCTAAAATGGAGGTGTGCACATTCTAAGGAGGTAGAAGGAAGAGGAGGAAGGAATCCATGTTGGCTGCCTGAGTCAGGGAGGACTTTCAGGGATGACACATTTCTGCAGCCTTTTAAAATTGCAGCTTTTAAAACAATATCCTAAAGGTAATACATGTTCATGACAGAAAATTTAGAGAATAAAATAAAAATGAATTCCAATCCCATTTCTGAAAATAAAATGCTTAACTTTTTTTAATAGTAAGAAAGTATTTATATTTTGAAACTAGATAGATGTGGTGGTTGCACAACATCGTGACTGTACTAAATTCCACTAATATTTTTACTTTAAAATAGTTAATTTTATACTCTGTGAATTTTGGCACAACAAATTATTTTTTTTAAAGGGTATGTATTTTAGTGGAATTTAAACATTAGGAAAATAAACTGCCTGGGCTACTAAATTTTAGATAAATGTTAGTATGTCTGGATATATCCATTTAAAAAATTATGAAAAGCATTAAGAGGTGCCAGTATGTTTGTTTGGTATTTAATACTCATAATTTATATGTGGGTAGAAACGTACATTTCGAGGTAATGAAATTTAGTCAACTGCTTCATAGTAATACTAACTTATCTATTTTGTATAATAATAAAACAAGCACTAGTCCTCATCCCACCCCCAGTTTAAATTTTAAAAAAGATGTAAAAGGAACAAAATTAATAGCTTATGTTTACTTTTAGAAGGGCCCTTTAGAAGAACATAAAAGGAACGTTGGTGTGGATGCACAAGGTCGGTGGGTAAAAACAAACACACAAACAACACATCCTGGGGAAGGAATTTTCTTGCAACCAGAAAAAAAAAAATCAGAAAATTAATGAAGGTTAAAAAAGATGGTGAAAAACTAATTAGCATACAGAAATTAGTATTCCTAATTATGACCTTGAAGAAATCTTGAAGAAAATGTCAGATTATGCTATGCATTCACCAGTATTACCAGTTAATACAACAAAAATATTTAAAGCTTTGTTGCTTAAAGAGGCAATCACTCAGATAGCTGAAAAATTAAGCATACGTCTTTCCCAGATATGCTGGATAAAGGACAATATTGTATATTTTCTGTTTCTCCTGTTAGTATTTTAATTCTTCTTTAATGGGCATTTTAGTTTATAATCTTATCTGATGCCATTAAGGATTCTTTAGCATTAAAGAACCATACTTTTAAAAGGAGCGTAATTTTCTATTTTCAGTGAGTTCACCACTGTGGACCACCTTTCATCTTATGACTTACACGCTTTCTTAGCTCTTAACCTGCTCCCCGGGAGGAAATTATGCCTCTTTGGAATGGACTTCATTTTTTCACAAGTATATGGCTATTGTTTTAGCATAAATTATTGCAGTGATATAATAAACAATGTTAATAAATACATTCCAAGTATATTTTCTGAGTGCCTCCTATAGGCCAGATGAATGCTGGGAGCTGAAGATGTACAGATACCCCAAGGTCCTGCAGTCACAGCTTTTATAGTCTCCTGAAAGGAACAGACAGGTAAACACGTGCAGCCACCTAAGAATTGATGACTAGAGCTATGGATCAAGTACATGGGAGCACAGAGAGGGAGCCCCCTAGACTGTGTAGAGAAGCTGTGGATGCTTCCTACAGGGGCAGATGCCAATCCTGGAAGTTGATGGATGGGTTTGGCATTTGCCAAGGAGACAGGTGAGGAATACCACAAATAGTACAGAGATGAAGAAGACCGTGCCATGGATGAAGCTTGGGGCAGGGCAACTATAGGACTACAGGGTGGAAGGGCAGGCAGCAGTCCACTCTCACAGGCCTGGCACACCCAGTGGTGTTCATGGTAGCTGGGCCTTCTTCTTATGCTTGGTCAATCCCTTTGTTGGCATACGTTTTTCAAATATATCATTAAAACAAAGTTTGTTTCAGTAATCTAACACAACAGCAAAAAGACATGATATAGATCCTTTCAGGTTGTAAAGAGCAGAAGCCAGTTCAAGCCACCTGAGGTACTGGGGTTCTGGTGCAAGGCTCCATGGGAGAGCAGAAGCCCCAGCGGCTGGGCCCCTGGCAGATAGGGATGTGCCCATTGCCACTGAGCTCTACAGTCACTCTGCAGACTCCACTGTGGCTCCAGGCTCAATTTTCCTTACTTTTGTCTCTCACTCAATCTTCATACTCCCTGCCTAATTATCCCTTTATAGTCTCCAATGCAAACACTCTAAGGGAAACAAAGTCAAGGGGTTTTTGGCCAGTCTTTGCTCACATAGGGTGCCTTAGGCCTCTGGTGGCTGTTGGGTTGCCTGTGGATAGCACCTCTGAGTCCTGCCTCCTTCCCTGGTCCAGTCAGCTCATTTGGGGATATCAGGTCCTGTGGTAAAAACCTTGCAGCTTCTGTATAAGGAGCCACAGAAGATGGGTCTTTCAGTGTGACAGGGACTTGCAGAGCCCTCTCCAGCCTGGGATATATTTCTCATCAAACTAAATAAACTTCCAGGAAGTTTGTCTCTCTGCCCACTTGAAAAGATGACTGCACCTTTCAGGTTTGCTGAAGTTGGTGCTTGTTTAAGCTTTGCTCATCCAAATAAAGGCCTTTTGTAGTACTAGTTACTCGGGAAGTTGATGTGGGAGGATTGCTTGAGCCCCGAGTTTGAGGCTGCAGTGAGCTATGATCACTTCATCGCATCCTGGTCTGGGCGAGAGAGGGAGACCCTGTGTAAAACAAACAAACAAAAATAAATAACTTCATCTAATACAAACTTTAAATTGTGACTTATTTTATGAATGAGCATAAAATATTCACACATGCTGGAACACGTTTGGCTAATGGTCAAAAAATTACAAACATATCAATACCTTCTGCCTTATATCATGCTGTGATCAATGAGGTTTGGAGAATAAATTACGGCCTCTGGCCTCAGTGAGACTGATCCAGTCTCTCCTAAACACCATCCCTTATCAGCTTCCGTAAGAATCCAGTCATGGCCAGGCACGGTGGCTCACACCTGTAATCCCAGCACTGTGGGAGGCTGAGGCGGGCAGATCACGAGGTCAGGAGATCGAGACCATCCTGGCTGACATGGTGAAACTCCATCTCTACTAAAAATATAAAACATGAGCCAGGCATGGTGGCACATGCCTGTAATCCCAGCTACTCAGGAGGCTGAGGCAGGAGAATCGCTTGAACTCTGGGGGCAGAAGTTGCAGTCAGCTGAGATCACGCCACTGCACTCCAGCCTGGGCGACAGAGCAAGACTCTGTCTCAAAAAAAAAAAAAAAAAAAAAAAAAATCCACTCACACCACCCATCTCAGATTTTCTGAATTTTGACCAAAGGTTTTGGAGGCCACTGGGTGTGCCAGATTCATTGCAGTATAGCTCTGTTGTGACTGGAGTGCAATTTAACACCAGGTCCGTGTGCACGTGATGATGGGGCCGCCTATACTGTCATCAATGTGCGCCTGGAAGGAGCAAATGATCTGCCAGTGCTATTAACACTTCTTTTGAAAGTGATTTCAGAGTATAGACCACCTTAAATTATAACTTCTTGAATTTTGGTGCTTTGTGTTGAATTTTATCCCTACTTTACTACTGTTTAAGGCATTTCCTGGTTTTAGTGCCAGCTTGAATCTGTAAGATTTCCTAGCATTAAATGATCAAAAAATGATAATCATTATCATTATTTCATCATCTCTCCTTCATCATGCTTTTTACTGCATCTTTGGTTTTACAATGACATAGTGATAAATGACACCAAGAAACTGATCTAAAATATATTCTGTAGCATAAAAATTAAGTATTTGGTTGCAAATTTAGGAAGGTTTAACAACTTCTTTGCTAACTTAGTCTTCTAAATTTTGTGTTTTTGAAATAATTTTGAATTTACATGAAAGCTATAGAAATAGCACAGGGCACCAGTGTACCCTACACCCTGATTCCCCAATTGTTAACATTTCTGAGAAATTGAGGGTATGGTACTCTACTGTCACTAATACTTCAGTGTATGTTTCCTAAGCACAAGAACACTCTCCTATATGACCATAGGGCAGTCATAAGAATCAGGAAATTCACAAGGATCTGGTGCTACCACCTAAACCATAGGCCCCAATCAAATTTTGCTGATTATCCCAATAATGCCCATGATGTCCAAGGTTCAATCCAGGATCACATGCGTTTAGTTTTTGTGCCCTTTAGTCTCCTTCAACCTGAATCAGTTACTCAGCCTTTTTTGTGTCTCATGACCTTGATCTTTTAAAAAAGGTACAAGCAAGTAACTTTTATATCTATTAACTTTGAAAATCCTTCAATTTGGATTTGATAATATTTCTTGATTTATGTGTGTTTGCAGGCACACCACTGAAATGATGCTATGCTCAGTACATAGGAGCAGGACACATAGTGTTAATTTGCCCTATCACCAGTTAGGCTAACTTTTATCACTGGGATAAGATAGTATTTGCCAGGTTCCTTCATTCTAAAGTTAATAAGTATAAGGTAATTATTAATCAATGAGTAATTAAAAAGTACTTTGTTGGGAAATACTTTGAGGCTACGTAAATACAGTTGACACCCATTATTTGTGGCAGCTATGTTCTATAAAGTCACTATGAACACTGGATTAGCCTGGACTGAGCTTCCCTCCTATGGGGGGTACAGGATTGAGTTCCTATTACAACATAATCCTCAACCAATCAGTTGATACACGACCTTGCTTTATGTATCTTTCTGTTTAAACACTGCTTATTTAATATATAGAGTTGATTCATTATCATTGAACTTATGGTCAGTTGCACTATAACTCATGCCTGAAGGAAGCTTATCTAACATGAGTATTTTCTCCGTAAGGCACATCATGGTCTTTTGCACTTTAGGAACCCTAGACAGCACTGCAGCACAAGGGATTTTAAACAATGAGATCACCAACAAAAAGCACAAAAATGCAAAACATGTGAGACAATTATCGAAAGGACATGAGTTTACAATACAAGAGCAGAAACAAGAAAGCAGAGTGTCACCTTGTTTCACCTCAGCTGGGAATGTGTGCATTGGATGACTCAAATTTTTCTCTGGTCTGCATGTGACTGTGAAAGTGCTGCAAGTGTTAATTTTGGGGGTTACAAATAAATTTTAGCAAGTAGGTGTCTTTGCAAATATGGAATCTGTGAATAATAAAAACCGACTATATCTTATTCCTGTTAGACTTTTGCTTACTGGTTTAGCATCTACAGAGGTCAAATTGTCCCAGATTGGGCCATTGAGAATCCTTCAAGCTGTCTTCTGTGTCCTTCTGACATGTCCTCACCATTCCATGAGCACATTTTTGCTTTCTTGTTCAACAAGGTTTTCTGGGCTTATCTTGTATTATCTCTACTCCAGTTGTAAAGTTAGACATTTTTCCAGGGAGCTCTGGTTCCTTTTAGTAGAAGATGGTTTTTAGAAACCAAGAATTGGGTGCCAGGTGGATGCATTCCTACCAGGGTGTCATTACTTCTAAGCCTTGTGAGCAGACAGAGAAGGACCTATATTTATACCCACATACAAACACACACACAATCTATCATCCATGTATCTATCTTCCTCTAATCTATTTATCTGTCTATCTGAACCACGAATTCATACTATTACCTCCAGTTCCAATCTGATGTAGAACGATCCCCCTTTCCATATTTGTAACTCTCTTCTTTGGCAGTTAGAAAACTGATTTCCATTATTTTCAATGTATTTATAACTTGCTAAGTCTCCTTTGATGTAAAAAAATCACCCAGTCCCACCAACCAAAAGTGCAACCCTGGATACTGTGCTCCCACCCCAACTCCTGGAGGGCTGTAGGCTGAAAGCTCAGCCCCAGTAAAGGAGAATGAGAAAGGTAGAAGAAAGGAACTTAGAGTCGTTGAAGGTCTGAACTTCTGCTAATTCTTCTTAGATAACAGCAGACTTTTTTAATAAAAGAAGAGAGAACCATCGTGCATGTTTTTAGTTACCCTTGAAATTAGAAGGCTATTTTATCATGCCAAATGGCTATAGAAGAAAAACTCGTTTGATATAACTAGTATTTCTTAAAATAGTCATGTGATAGTATGTTACTTTCTTATGTTAAAAATTTATTTTATATTTCTCCCAGATGTTTTAGAGTCAAAACATTGGCTTTTAATATACTGCTAAACTTAATTTGAATCTTTAAATGTTGATAGGTAATCTTAACTTTCTAAGTTCTAAATTTTGGATATGACATTTTAATTTACAGTGTTTACAAGAGGCTGTAGGATGATTTTATGAAGCACTTTGATTATGTTTTTCTCTGTTGTGTTTATCCATGTAAAAAAATAAAGCATGCATCTTAATTTTTATTTTAAATTGTGAATTTAAACTTTAGAAATTCAATTAAAATATAGAACTTTAAATTTAGTTTAAAGTTTAAAATGATGATAGTGAGCAGTCTTAACTTTCTAAGTTTGAAATTTTGGTCAATAGGAAGCTATGAATTATAGCTTTAATAAAAGTTCTTGGCTAATTTTAATGAAATGACTTTATTATGTTGAAAGAAATAACCGTTCTGAGATGACTGTATTGCCAAAAATAATGCAGCTTACCTTTTCTATGAAGATACATAAAGATTACATAAATGTACATTAATTCACAGAACATAAACCTTTAATAGTCTGGTGTTATATATTTTTCCCAGATATTTTAAGAGTCAACACATTGGCTTTTAATATACTGCTAAGCTTAATTTGAATCTTTAAATGTTGATAGGTAATCTTAACTTCCTAAGTTCTAAATTTTGGATATGACATTTTAATTTACAGTGTTTACAAGAGGCTGTAGGATGAGTATGATTGAGAAGTATATATTTGACCACATAAAATACATTGTTTTGGTTTGTTTGATTTTTAATTTAATAGAATTACACACATATATGTACATCTATTTTTGCAGCTTGCTTTACACATTAATACAAATATTTCTTGGAGTTCTTTTATGCCAGTACATACAGCTCTATTTCATTTTTAACTACTGTCTAGTTTTCCATTATATGGCTGTGCCATCATTTATTTAAACATTTCCCATGATGGAAATGTAGATTCCCCCCTCCTACATTTTTGGTATTATAAATTATGCTCCAATGAAAATACTTGCACATATACCTTGAAGCATATAGATGGCAGGTTCTGAAAAATAAATGCCTGGACTCAAGGGTGAGGCTTTCCTTTCTTTCTTGGAGGCAGCTCAGCAGGTGCTAAACCCCCACCTTTCGGCTCTCCTTCCCCTTTGGAGATCTTTGTTCCCTAATTCAAGTACCTCAGAGTGTCTGACCTGATGGCCGCATTCTTTTAGCTTTTTAAACTGTGGCTATTTCCTGTTCCATAATGAGACTTGACAATCAGAAGTATAACATCATGTAGATGCCCACAGAAGCAGAATAGCTACGTTATAATGTTACTTGGGAGAAGAGGAAATTGTAATTTAAGGCTGCCTTGCAGGCACTTTACACATCTAGTGGACTTCAAGGCCTTAACAATAGATAACATTGTTTTAATCACTGAAGAAATGCAAATAATTCTAACAGTTTTTGAAACAGGAACTATCAGTTGGGTACTGCTTGTAAGGATATTTGTGTATGGGTATGTTTTTAGGTACGTTACTTAATTTCCATATCCTGGTTGAAAGTTAAAAAAAAAAAAACAAAATCTATTTAAAGAGGATGGTTTCCAATCGTCATCAGATCTTTCTATTTTTATTCTTTGGTGGCAAATGTTGCTGAATGGCTATTTCCAGTTCATTTCAAAAACAATTCAGTTTTATTTTGTTTTCCATCCATTGTTTATAACATTCATTTGTCATTTTTGTCATTTTGTAGACCTACCAAGAGCAGCTGTCAGGATCTTAAGCAACATGACATTCCTTTTTGTGAGTTTGTCATACACAGCTGAGAGTGCCATTGTAACTGCTTTCATTACCTTCATTCCCAAGTTCATCGAGTCACAGTTTGGTATCCCAGCCTCCAATGCCAGCATCTACACTGGTAAGGCACTGCCGCTAGGGCTGCTTGAAAACATGATCATTTTGACCATGAAATGGAATGGGTGAAGAGAAAGTTCAATCTAGCATCGAAGTGTTAAGCTAGTTCATTAACAGCTACATTTCCCCCCAGATTTTAGGAGGCAGAAATCCTGGAAAGTGTTCTCTTTGATTCAGATTGTATTGCCATGTGACACATTTCCCAACTGTGTTTTGGGAAGGGAGAGAATTTTGCATATTTATATTTCTATGGTTCTCAGTTTAAAAAATGAAATAGGCAATGACATTCAAATTTAAATCTAAATAGATCTTTTTATGGGTTGGCATGGGTTTTAAAGTGTTAAGTCAAAAATATTGATAACCTGAAATATAGATCAGTTTCATGGTGGCAGGATTTCCCCTTCAGAAATGTGAACAGATTTTATTTCAATTACTGGAGATGTGTGAAGTTGAAAAGGAAATGTATGAATTTTATTTTAGATGTTTGATGTCTGGGCAAACTGATTTTTAGGAGACTTTGATGCATATACCCATAGTACTTAGTGTTTAAAATCTTCTTTCATAATAAATTGGATGCTTAGAAATGTGGAAACATTAATTCTCAGATATTGGAGGAATTTTCAGTATATTATATCATGTAATATTGTAGATATTTTCTTAGTGGTATCAAAGATGGCTGATTGGCCATATCTTCCTAAAGACTTAATTTATTTAATAAGGTAAATTTCAATAGTTGAAGTATATTTAAATAGTGTAGAATTATGATAACTTTTCAGGTGACTTAGGCTCCTACGTTCTCCAATTCCACATTCACATCCAGTAAACTTGAATTATCTGAAAATGAACAGGCATCACTGTAGAAAGAGAAATTGATTTGAAATATTTGGGTAATCACTTTGTTCTTTACTTCATCTTATACATATAAAGACATACAACATTGGGTTGTGGGCCCGGGATAGCACATGTTTTTATAAAGAATACACTGCTGTGGACTATTGTAACTGTGACTTAAAATATGTTTTTCTTGATCTTGGTTGCAAATATATATGATTTCCTATATTAAGGTAAAATTTCCAGATTATTTTATAGTTTGGTTGTGAGAAAATCTAAACCTTCCACTTGTAGTTTAACTCTTCCACTAACCCTTTGTTGAGCAATGATTTTTGGACAGGGAAAGCAACAGTTGTCTTGTAGTTAGATTCAAAGCCACACAGCTGTTAATTATAGGGTAGTCTCCAGCATTTCCCAAACTAAGTTTCAATATTCAAAGGTGTTAGTGGGAAGACAGTTCATAATAAAATAAATTTGGAACTTGCTGAGTTAAACAAAGTATCATAGGATTCTTTACTGCAGGCCCTTTCATTTCCTTTAATATGCCGATATGCATCGTGAAACTCCCAGAGGACGACTCAGACTACAGCCTTTTCCAAAGTCATTTGACCATGAAACCTGATTTTTTTAGACGCATCTTTTTCATAAACAGTGTTCCCCAGGATACACATAGGGAAGCCATACTGTGTGCCCCAGTTCCAGCCAGACTAGGGAGCAGAGCTGCCTAGATCATCCCACTTCTCTGCAGATGCACCATTTTCACCTTAGGGTTAGTGGGAGAGTAGTGCAGTGCTGAGCTGGGTAGGCACTAATGCACCTTGAATGCACATGGCTAAAGCCATCTCTTAGTTACTGGTAGGGCCAAGGCTAGACAGACAACTTGTGGAAAAACAGAATAAAGGGTTCAGCTAGAGCTGGGGTGTCGGCTGCAGACTTCCACAGCAGTGTGGTTGAGGCGGTGACCACTAAATGTGTCCCACTTGGCCAGGGAAGTGCAGGATTGAAAAAGGCTAACTCACAGTGTTCATCCCATGCTCCAATGTCAGAGTTAAAGAAGCAATATCTCAAAAATGCCACTTCCATTCTGATTTTGTCATCAGCAACTTTTGTTTATTTGTTTGTTTGTTTTGATCATAGCCAGTGCAGTTTATACAATGTTTGCTATTCCACTTCTTCTGATAAAAAGCTTTTTATTTCCAGGTCGAATATTTTTTCTTCCTTTATAGATAGGCAACAAATAATAATAGTCAAGAGATATTAAGATTGATTAAGAGTAGAAGGAGGCCTATTAAATTGCAGTAAGATTAAACAGAGATGATAATTATTTTTAAAACTCCTCTTGGTTTTTCTTTTCTTTTAAAAAAAATTTTAAGTTCTGGGGTACGTGCAGTACGTGCAGGTTTGTTACATAGGTAAACGTGTGCCATGGTGGTTTGCTGCACCTACCAACCCATCACCTACGTATTAAGCCCCACATGCATTAGCTATTTTCCCTGATGCTCTCTTTCTCCCCTCAATCCCACAACAGACCCCAGTGTGTGTTGTTCTCCTGCCTGTATCTGTGTATTCTTACCATTGAACTCCTACTTATAAGTGAGAACATGCGGTGTTTGGTTTTCTGTTCCTGCGTTAGTTTGCTGAGGATAATGCCTTCAAGTTCCATCCATGCCCCTGCATATGACATGATCTTGTTCCGTTTTACGGCGGCATAGAATTCCATGGTGCATATGTACCACATTTTCTTTACCCGGTCTATCACTGGTGGACATTTGAGTTGATTCCATGTATTTGCTATTGTAAATAATGCTGCAATGAACATATGTGTGCATGTATTTTATAATATAATTATTTATATTCCTTTGGGTATATCCCCAGTAATGGGATCGCTGGGCCAAATGGTGTTTCTGGTTCTAGGTCTTTGAGGAATCGCCATACTGTCTTCCACAATGGCTGAACTAATTTACATTCGCACCAACAGTGTAAAAGCGTTCCTATTTCTCTACAGCCTTGGCAGCATCTGTTGTTTCTTGACTTTTTAATAATCGCCATCCTGACTGGCATGAGATGGCATCTCACTGTGATTTTGATTTGCGTTTCTCTAATAATCAGTGATGTTGAGCTTTTTTCATATGTTTCTTGGCTGCATGTGTGTCTTCTTTTGAGAAGTATCTGTTCATGTCCTTTCCCACTTTTCAATGGGGTTGTTTGTTTTCTTCTTGTAAATTTGTTAAAACTCCTCTTGGTTTTTTGAATTGTTATCAGTTTAATCATTCTTACTCTCTGGGCATAGATTTTATTTTTCAAAGAAATTTTAAAATTTGAGCTCTTTTGTTCTCTGAATCCCTTTTTTTAATGCATGTAGACTGAAATGGGGAATTAAGAAATATATCTGAAAAAGAATTTATCATCTGACAAAGTTTTTGGGTTCAAATTCTCTTTTTACTTAAAAAAATTATTTACATACATACCCTGACCTTCATTGCAATTTGTTTGCGTTGTGTTATGGATGGAGAGAAGCACCAAACACCTATGGAAGGACTGGCCTTCTACTGCTCGCTCGTTCACATTGCCATTGAATGCCAGCTCTGTGCATAGCACTGTGCCTGGTGTGTGGCTGGGGAAATCTAAAGACTCACACCAGGCCCTTAAGTTGCTTACACATCTAAGAGGAGAGAGAAAACTTGTGAAATACATTAGAAAAAGCTGTCTAAATAAATTCACAGAAAAATTGGATCACAGAGATTATTTTCGCTGATGGGGCAGTGTGGTTGAGTTGCATTTCATGGACAATGGCTTTTAACTAGGTTTTTAAGGGAAAGTAGAATCTGCCCATTTGGAGTTTGGAGAAAAGGTGTTTATTTCCTGTGGAGGATGAGCTTGAGCAAAGGCAAAGCAGCAGGGGAGGATAAAGCTTACTCTAGTGGCAGAGGAGGGTGAAGGGGAGAGTTTATCCCTAGGTCAGAAATAGAGCTCCAAAGGCAACCAGGTGCAGGGTGGGAAATCTGCTCAGGGACCTTCAGCTCCACTTCTCTCATGCTGTAATCACTTGAGGACGCTTGTGCCTGGTGGTAGGTGGTGACACCAATGTCTGACGAGGGCATCATCGCAATACCAGAGTCAACCCCACTTCACTCCTCTGGTACAGTGTGTTTCTACTGAACAGTGGGTCTGTGTCACAGGGCACTCTCCCTGCTCATGGGCTTTCTGCTGACTCACTTGGGGTCACATTTATCTCTTGAAAGTAGTTAAATATTATGAAGTTGGTATTTTGGAGAGGCCTGAAATGATGGGACGACCTCTTGTATTAGTGTGTTCTCATACTGCTATAAAGACATATCCAAGACTGGATAATTTATAAAGAAAAGTGGTTTAATTGACTCACAGTTCTGCATGGCTGGGGAAGCCTCAGGAAACTTACAGTCAGGGTGAAAGGGGAAGAGGCACGTCTTACATAGTGGCAGGTGAAAGAGAGTGAGCAAGAGCAGGGAAAACTGCCTGATAAAAGAACTCTCACCATCATGAGAATAGCATGGGGGAACCACCCCCATGATCACATCACCTCCCACCTGGCACCTCCTTTGATACATGGGGATTATGGGGATTACAATTTGAGATGAGATTTGAGTGGGGACACAGGGCCAAACCGTATCAACCCTGAAGGAGCAGTTATACAGGGTGTCCTTGGAATCCATTCACTGCCAGTAACTAGTTGCATGGCTTTGGTCAAGTCACTTTCCTCCCTAAATTTCAGCTGAAACTGGAGTTTATCTGTAACTTGAGGATAGTCTCTCCTCTGTCTCTCTCTATGTCGCATTGTTGTGAGGATCAAATGAAGTAGTGAATAGTGATTTGTTTTGAAGCTTACTTAACTTCAAATAGGTACAACAATATAAATGGAAAAATACAACCTGACCATATCACAATAAAGAAAATTATTATTTATGATGATAGCATCTTACATCTGAAGCTGTGCACTTTGAATAGGTCTGAGAATAAAATTTCTGTAATAATAACAATGATAATAAAAACACTGCTGACATGTACTGAGTGTTTACTAAGTCCAAGGCTCTACCTAAGCAATTTTGTATGGTTAACATCATTTAATCTATGTAACTAATGCCTATGAAGTAGATATTATTAATTATGCCAGTTTTCCAGATGAGAAAAAAAGGCCCAGAGGGGTTTAAGTAACTTGCTTAAAGGCAAATAGTTAAGTGTTAGAGCTGGACGCTAGAGTCTTGTACTCCTTGGAGTACATAAATATTGCTATGTGATTTTTTTTTTTTAAGACAGAGTCTTGCTCTGTCACCAGGCTGGAGTGCTGTGGCACAATCTTGGCTCACTGCAACCTCCGCCTCTTGGGTTCAAGTGATTCTTCTCCCTCAGCCTCCCAAGTAGTGGGGACTACAGGCATGCACCACCACGCCTAGCTAATTTTTGTATTTTTAGTAGAGACAGGATTTCACCATGTTGGCCAGGATGGTCTCACTCTCTTGATCTTGTGATCTGCCCGCCTCTCCCTGCTCATGGTCTTTCTGCTGAGCCACTTGGGGTCACAGTGCTGAGATTACAGATGTGAGCCACTGTACTTGGCCTCGCTATGTGATTTTTACTGAAATATTATAATACGTATATGCTGTTGTCATCATTTCGATTTAGTTTTTTCACTATTTCCAAAAAGACAATATTCCAAAGGTTTTAGGATTCCACTTCCATCCACTCAGCCGTGGTCTACAACGTCTGTTTTCAGAGCACTGTGATCTTTCAGCATTGCCTTTGCTTGGGCTCTTGCCCTTTGATGTGTAGAATTATAGAGTTAGAGCTATTGGTTTGTCTTTACAAGGGAAGTAGCCTTGGAAAATTCCATTTTGTTTTTCACTGTAGAATAGTTGAGATACTTCTGTGGTAAAAGAATTAGGTTGGGGTGTAATTTAAAAAATTACTGTAATTTTTACTGTTGTCTAAATAACCAAATATTTGTCATCCATCTTCAGCCACTGAATTGGGATTTGGTTGAAGTGATTTACAGCAGTGCCACTGAACTTAAATTGCAGCCTTTGGGAATCACTTCATCTTTAGATGCAAAAGACATATGAATGGGCTTTGATTTGTTTCATTCTTCTAAGGGCATCAACAGTTTTTATATAATTTTATGAGCAGTTTTTAAAATTTTTGTACTAGTTTTGTAAACGTATACACGGATTTTTCTTTTTAATGTTGAGATTAAGCATTTAAATACAAATTTAAGTGTTTTAGGTGTAGATGTCCACTATCACTGACCATTTCCAAGGTCAGGTGGTAACACTTGGCCCTGAGATGCGTGCTGATACCACTCAAGCATGGTGGCTCTGAGAATGGAGAAATGTACTTGCAAACCAACATTTTGTAGCAGCTGCTAAAGTCTTCCCACTTATATCATTTTAATCATTATTGAGATGAATAGAAGCTATTAGGAACAAAAAGTGAAAATTATAGGCTCTTTGTCTTTTGGGGAGAGAGGTATGTATTAATATCATGCTGAATTATATTTGTTTTTCTTCAGTGCTAATGAAAACTTTTGTAAGAGCTTATAGTGAACAAAAAGTCAGAACACTCAGCTTCTCTTTATTTATCAATCAACTAATTTAAGGAATGTTTGAGTGTCTACCATGTGGCAGGTTCTTAGCCAGTGCTCTAATGATGGCAGTTAAACAGGGTTCAATTGCTCTTTAACAATGTCTTTAAGACTCAGAGAACCCCAAACGATAAGAAACACATTGGCATTTCTTGCAGGAAAGGATACTACATGGCATCAACATTAAAGTAAAGATGTATTAGGTTGGTGCAAAAGTAATTGCGGTTTTTGCCGTTGAAAGTAATGACAAAAACTGCGATTACCGGCTGGGTGTGCTAGCTCATGCCTGTAATCCCAGCACTTTGGGTAGCCTAGGCGGGTGGATCACTTGAGGTCAGGAGTTTGAGACTAGCCTGGCCAACATGGCGAAACCCCGTCTCTACAAAAAATACAAAAATTAGCTAGGCGTGGTGTCACGTGCCTATAATCCCAGCTACTCGGGAGGCTGAGAGGCATGAGAATCGCTTGAACCTAGGAGGCAGAGGTTGCAGTGAGCCGAGATCGTGCTACTGCACTCCAGCCTGGGCGATAGAGCCAGACTTCATCTCAAAAAAAAAAAAAAAAAGTTGCAATTACTTTTGCACCAACCTAATACTTTGCAGCCACAGGCCATCTCACAGCAAGAGGCAGGATCCACTTGTCCCTCTCAGAAGGGAGTGGCAGGACCCACTTTCTCTCTTATACCAGGCACCACTGATATGTGTGTATGGATGACCCAGGAACCATAGAATCCAAAGTGGTGTTTTATGTTTTAAAATATTTAAAATACTTGAATATTTTTAGTATTTTCTTGGTCCCATAGATTCCTGCTATGTAACCAGCTTCAACAGCCGAGCTCTCCAGGGGTCTTAGGGAGACCGGTTATAATAAACATGAAATGAGCATGTTTGGAAAAATGATTTAATCTAAGATTTTAGAGAAGGAAGAAATTACAGAGTTCATGCTCATTTTTGTCAATAAACAATGGTGACAAGCTGGTACAAACCATCCTCAACCACTTCGGACCCATAGTTATAAGGCAACACTGTTCATGAACATGTTTTGTGCCTTGACTAGGAGTCAGTGCCCTGCAGATGCATGTCGATGGTTCGGCAAGACAGCTCAGGCTAATTCCAGGCCTGTGTAGTTACTCCTCACGGGGACTCCCAGGGCTTTCGCAGTACATAAGGTGGACACTGTTTTTCTCTCCAAGTCTGTTTTCTAGTCTAGAAAATATTAACTTGAACTGAAATGAACTCTATAATTTCTTCCTTCCCTAAACTCTTAGATTAAATAACTTTCCCAAAACCATGTGTACCAAATACACATTTATTCTTACCTTCCCTATGGAGTTATATTGTTTTCTTAAAAGGGAATAGTTATTAACCAATTCATCACTCTGGTATTTGTAGTAATGTTGCATCCCCACAAACTCTGGCCATATCCAGAATCAATATTATCTGTTTTGTTTTGCTGTGGGCAGCCTAATGTAGTACACAGACCTCTCTGAATCCCAGATCTGTGACTTAACTAGATGTATGCTTTTAGCCAAGTTGCTTACCCACTCAGAGTCTCAGTTTCTCATTTGTAAAATGTGAGTGATCATTCCCCAGGGCTACTGTAAAATATTAAGTGAGCTAATTAGATCTTAAAGCATTTGGTATATAGTAGATACTCAAGAAAAATCAGTTTCTCCTCTTTTTCTGTTATGAAACTGTGCTAAATTTAAATTTCCTTTAGGAAATCTTGTTAGGTTTTCTGATTTTAAAGCAAACTGTATTGGTCTACCTTACAGTGGTAATTGGAGGGCTTTTTGTTAAATCCCACCTGTGAAGAGAGGTAATACAGTCATATAAGATGGTAAGAAGTGACTATTTTCATCTTGATCATAGGAGTAAAGTAGCGGAAACTTTCTGGGGCAGGAGAGAGTAAGGAGGTTTAGGGAGGGATGTCCATGCTTGCAGCGTATTAGGAATCTCTCTCTCTTACACACATGCTCTCTCTCTCTCTCTTTGAATTATTCCAAATCAGTTCACCAAGTGACCAGCTTCTTGTTTGGCCAGTTCCCCCAATGACCGTAATTTCTTATGTGATTCTTTCTCTTTACTAGTTTTCAGAGTAAAAATTTATATTCTAGCAAATTTATATAGTGGCCAATAATTTGTTAAAAGTATTATGAACTCCTTTTTAGGTGTTTGATGTGCTTTACTCCATTGCAGTTATCGCTTTTTTTTTTTTTTTTTGGGACGGAGTCTCGCTCTGTCTCCCAGGCCGGACTGCAGTGGCGCGATCTCGGCTCACTGCAAGCTCCGCCTCTCGGGTTGACGCCCGTTCTCCTGCTTCAGCCTCCCAAGTAGCTGGGACTACAGGCACCTGCCACCACGCCTGGCTAATGTTTTGTATTTTTAGTAGAGACGGGGTTTCACCATGTTAGCCAGGATGGTCTCCATCTCCTGACCTTGTGATCCACCCGCCTCGGCCTCCCAAAGTGCTGGGATTACAGGCGTGAGCCACCACGCCTGGCGCAGTTATCATTCTTTTTGATGCCCCAGTTGCCCAATCTTTGGCCTTTGGGAGCCCCTTAGAGTCAGCACCTGTGTCCTTTGGCTCTACCTCAGTAGTCTTTGTGGTTTCTGTCACGACAAAAGGTGACTCACTTACCTTCCACATTTCCTGCCCTAGACCTCAGATCAGTCGTGTATCTGCATTGGACACCATCATCTGGGCGCTCGGGTTGCCCATTGCTCATTGCTACAAGATCATCATTGTTTCTGGACTTTTTCTAATTAAAAAAAGTCACGAGATTATACTGATGTTTGCACTTCAAATGTTGATATTACAGTTATTATTTACCTTTTCTGATATTATATTTTAATCTCTTTTGTTTAATGATAAAAATCTTTTTTCTAATGACTTTAACATAATTATTTTATTCAAGTGTGTGTGTGTTTGTATATATGTATAATAATTTCAAGCCAATTCTCAGTATTATTTATTAACCATAAACCATAAGACATATAGCACAGAAGTTAATCGTAAAATACTAAATACAGCTTTAGACTTTTGTAGTTTCTTTTGTTCAAAGGCCATTTCTTACTGCAGATGTGCAAAATACTGTTCTGAAGTTATTTGAAGTAATTCTTCTCTGTTTGGTTATATCTGATATATTGTGATGTTTGTTTTAATTTGTTTTTGGTTTTTAATTTTAGAAATACCTTTTTAAAATTTTAAAGCTAAATTTGTATTTAAAATTATATAAAACATTTATATGGTTTGAAGGTCAAAACTATAAACAAAGTACATTCAGAGAGGCCTCAATTCCATCCCAGTTTCTTCCAATTCTCTTCCTCTCTCTATAGGAAGCCATTTAAAACATTAGTTTATCCTTTTTTTATTTCTTTTTAAATACATAAGTAAATACATGTATTACATATGCAATATATATAATATATATGTCGGTATTTTACATTGGTGTTTTTCACCTTTCTTTCCAAAGGTTGGCATGCTGTATGCTCTGTTCTGTGCCATACAGTCTAGAGACTTTGCTCATTTCTGGGTAGCTGCACAGTACTCTATTGTGTGAAGTCTATTCAGTCCCCTAATGATGGGCGTTTGGTTGTTTCCATTCTTTTGCTATGACATGATAGTGATAGGTATAAGTCACTTCACACTAAATAACCCATTTGTCTAATACATTATACTTGTTCCTTTTAAACTCTCTGATTGTCCAGCGTATAGTTTGCATTTGCGCTGGCAGAGAAGCCGATTCCAGAAAGGGAAAGGAGACCGAGAGGCTGCGCAGAGAGGGCAAGGAGACCGAGAGGCTGCGCAGAGAGGGAAAGGAGACCGAGAGGCTGCGCAGAGAGGGAAAGGAGACCGAGAGGCTGCGCAGAGAGGGAAAGGAGACCGAGAGGCTGCGCAGAGAGGGAAAGGAGACCGAGAGGCTGCGCAGAGAGGGAAAGGAGACCGAGAGGCTGCGCAGAGAGGAAAGGGGAAACCAGAGGCTGCGCAGAGAGGGTATGAACCGAGGAGGCTGCGCAGAGAGAGGAAAAGGAGACCGAGAGGCTGCGTGAGACAGGAAAGCAAACCGACCGAGGCCGCGCCAGACAGGGAAAGCAGACCGAGAGGCTGCGCAGACAGGGAAAGGAGACCGAGAGGCTGCGCAGACAGGGAAAGCAGACCGAGAGGCTGCGCAGACAGGGAAAGGAGACCGAGAGGCTGCGCAGACAGGGAAAGGAGACCGAGAGGCTGCGAATATCTTTGTCACATAATACTCAGGCCTCATCCTTCCCACGCCCTTCCCTGCCCAAGATTTAGCATTTACCCTCAGATTCTTATAAAGATCAAAAGAATGAATCTTTGTGAAAATACTTTAAAAAGCCTATACAGCTTTTGGGAATCCAAAGCAAATTGACATCTTTCCTTCAGTGGAGCCTGTGCTATGATGGTAAAAACCGGTGAACTTTATTAGGCTTCCACTCTGAGCCAGGCATGGCGTTAGCGAGGCGCCTTCCGTGCGTGCTTTGCAGTCCTTCACCACAATACTGCAATGGGAGGGAGTCCTTCTCTCTCCAGTGAAGAGTTGATGAAAATGAGGCAGGCAGAGCAATTTTTGCAAGAAACACACCTCACAATCCATTATAGGTCCATATTATACAGATTGAACGGGTCCTCAGAGAAGCTGCTTACAATTTGGAATTTTTATTCTGTCAATTTTTTCTTCTCCAACTTTTCATGTATTAGATAAGACATATAGCATAGAAGTTAAGAGGGTCAGTTTAGGAGACAGATCTTGTTGAAATTCTTCCTCTGTTTTTTCATCCACCCATCCATCCAGTCATCCCTTCACCCATTCATCCATCTGTCCACTCACCCACCCACCCATCCATGCACGACTATTTATAAAGCTTTTGCTATAGGCCTGGCACTATGCGCAGGGAAGCCATATGAGAACACAGAGGGGTCCCACCTTCAAGGCCTCACAGTCTAGTGAACCTTGTAGGCTGCCTGTGACCCTGGACCAACTCATTAACCTCTATGGGTAGCAAAGGCTCTGAGGATTAAATGAGAGAATGTATGTTGTGGGCTTCACACAGTGCCTGGAAAGTAGCTATTAGTAATAAATGTATCGCTCACTTTATGAGATCTTCCAGGAAGAGGAATCTAAGGCGGAAGAGGAATCTTAGGCAGAAGAGTAAATGCAGGACTTAGGACATGTGGAAAACATTCATAAGAAAGATTATCTGGAGGGAATGGATTTTAAGAGGAAGAAAAAGTGTGGCTAATAGGAGGTAGAGCCCGGGCGTGGTGGCTCATGCATGTAATCCCAGCACTTTGGGAGGCCAAGGCGGGCAGATCACTTGTGGCCAGGAGTTCGAGACCAGCCTGACCAACATGACAAAACCCCATTCTCTACTAAAAGTATAAAAGTTAGCTGGGCGTGGTGGCGCATGCCTGTAATCCCAGCTACTCAGGAGGCTGAGGTGGAAGGATCGCTTGTACACAAAAGACAGAGGTTGCAGTGAGCCGAGATCGCACCACTGCACTCCAGCCTGGGCAACAGAGTGAGACTCTGTCCCCCACCCAAAAAAAAAAGGAGGTAGGAAAATGAAAGAGAAAGCAAGAGACTTGATACTGAAGTGAAAGGCTGAGGAATAATCTCATCTGAACTGAAGGAGGCTAGGAGATGTAATATCAATGATAAAAATACAATTGCTTTAAACGTGTATCAGCTGAATCGGTGTAGGGTCAAATGTTTATATCTCTGATTTATTTACTCTCCGTTTATTTTTCCAATATAAATGGCTACTTTTCACAACTCTTAGTGGGAAAAAAGAAATTTTAAGTGTTTTAATTTTATATATTTGGGCACAGTGCAGGAAAATGTCTGTTGACTAAATCTTTCAGTTAACTAAAATGTTTTTTTGCTTCACTTATCTTTGATGATTAATAGCACAGTCCGTATGTCTGGGATTTGTTTCCCAAGCACATGTGTGCACGCTCACACTGAAAAACAAAGACAAACATGACCTACTTATGAGGATATATTCTGGGCTCTGAGGACATTCACCTCGGTGCTGTCCACATTACCACGTCTATGCTCACAGCATGGTGTTCTGAATAGCCCAGAGCCCCTCGAGAGCCTTAGTCATAAAAAATATTGTATGTTGTTCACAGAGCAGGATTTTTTGTGAATAAAAGTCAGGTTGAGAAAGATTAGAGAGCTTTTCAAAAAGACTGAAAATCCAGAGGAAACACTGAAGTGTCAGAAGCAGACGTAGGAGCGTTTCTGCTACTGAGTGCATCTTATCCTTGGTTCAATCAACAAAGATATGCCCAATAGATTTGATGAAGGAATGAATAAAAACTTTCATCTTCCTGACCCTTAGGGTTTGCATCTCTACAATGAGGATTTGAATTAGACAATGTTTCACTAAAGGGCAACTAACAAACATCTCACCATCCCCCACGACTTACAAAATCCTCTGATTTTTATGAGTAGCTTCTTTTTCCAGGCATTCAAGTTAATCACTATCTTACCACTTTACTTTGGATCTATACCTTTTCCTGGCAGTTAAAATTTCTTTTGTGTATACATACATACATACATACATACATACATACATACATACATCTTTATTCTTTTTCTCCCTTGGTACATGAGATGGAACTGAGGTTGAATTGCTTCACTTTTTGCCTTTCTGGGGGTACTTTACAGGAATAAGGTAGCTCAATGGTTAAATTTCTGCTTTTGAGAGCTCAGAAACTTCTTACTGGGCATGTTAGCAGGCCCATACCCTGCTAAAGTGAGTGATCCCTACCTGCTCTGTACTGAACCAATATGATATAGGAGAAAGGTTGTGGGTTTTGGCATCGGAAGTTCTGGGTTCAAGATCTGCCTCTGCCCCTTACAAGCTGTGTAGCCTTGAGTGAGTCAACTAATTTGGCCTCAGTTTTACTGGCTCTGAAATGCTATAATTGTATCCATTTTAGAGGGTTTTTGAAGTTTTAAAAATTACTTAAGTGTAAAGAACCACACAAATATTAATTATTAATTAGAATGACCCTGGCTTTTCTCCCTATTTATCAAATAGACCATCCTCCATATAAATGACAGGAGAACCAGGATTATTATTGAAAGAGATGAGGGAAGGGGAAAAGTAAGAGACAGGGTAGATTACTAATAAAGACACAGGTGCGAATTCAAGCATCCATTGCCTCACAGTTAGTGGCACACTGGGGCTAGTGACACAGTTCTGACTCCCAGCTCATGCTGCCGCCTCTTATTTCCCCAGAGATGCTTTCTGTTTACTCAGAAAGATCACATCCTGAGCTAATTAATATCCTGGCCCTTAAATATGGCCGGGATAGAGTTATTACCGCACAGGCAGGAAATACCTTACTCTTTTTTCTAAAGAATGAAACATGTGCTTAGACATTGTTAGAAGTGGAAGTAATGTCCTTTTGCGGAGCCATCTCGCAATGGACCTCAGCAAATTAGCTTTGCTGCCAGGCTCAGCTTCCTGGTGAGGCATCTTTCCATTGTCCAGAAGGGAGCACTTGGGTTTATTTGGATATGTTACTGTTAGTCTGATTAGATTTCAGGCTAATAGTTAACTTTTTCAAGTCATTGTACTGAAATTCTTCTCCTATCTCTATTTGCAATAAAGATGAATATAATTTATGTTCAATTTTTGATTAAAGTGGTTATTTAGAAACATAGGTGCACACTTCCCTTATTACCTGTGCAAGGGACAATTCGTGTATGCTCATTTTATATAGCGTAGTTCAGTGATATTATTATTCAGTATTATTCAGTGATACATTATTCAGTAGTTCAGAAGATATTATTTAGCAATATCTTCCTTAAATTTGTTTGAAATAGGTACTGGATAAATACCAAACCCTTTTGAAAATGTAAAAAATTGAATAGGTATTTATATATTAAATGCAAAAATTGAATGCTTAGATACTGTAGTATCCTTTTAGTTAATTGGCATATACTGCTGTTTCTAAAAAGCATACTGGGCCAGGCATGGTGGTTCACGCCTGTAATGCCAGCACTTTGGAAGGCTGAGGCAGGCAGATCACCTGAGGTCAGGAGTTCGAGACCAGCCTGGCCAACATGGGGAAACCCCATTTTTACTAAAAATACAAAAAATTAGCCGGATGTGGTGGTGCACGCCTGTAGCCTCAGCTACTCAGAAGGCTGAGACAGGAGAATCGTTTGAACCTGGGAGGCGGAGGTTGCAGTGAGCCGAGATTGCACCATTGCACCCCGTCCTGGGTGACAGAGTAAAACTCAGTCTCCCCGCCACCAAAAAAAAAAAGCATACTAAAATTGTTGTTAAGCAAATGAGCACCTATCCTATTTCTTGGGGAAAAACTTCAAGGAAAGAGATTTTACAACTCTCCTTAGCTTCCTTTTCTATTAGTTAATAAACCTGTTCATGTTTTTTAAAGTATGAACCTTTTCCTCTCACCTCAAATTTTTTTTTTTCTTTTGAGGGATATAAAGGATAAGTGAATTTTGATTTTGAGAAAGTTGTTAACTTGGGCTGGGCATAGTGGTTCATGTTTGTAATCCTAGCACTTTGGGAGGCCGAGACTGGAGTATGGCTTGAGCCCAAGAGTTCAAGCCTGGGCAACGTAGTGAGACCTCATCTCAACAAAAAACAAAAAAAAAATTAGCTGGGCATTGTGGCTTGTGCCTATGGTCCCAGCTACTCAGGAGGCTGGGGTGGGAGGATTGCTTGAACCCAAAAGGCAGAGGTTGCAGTGAGCCAAGATCGCACCACTGCACTCCAGCCTGGGTGACAGACTGAGACCTTGTCTAAAAAAATAAATAAATAAAATAAAAAAAGAAATGTGTTTAATTTGTATTCAAACATTCATCATGCACAACATTAAAATTATTAACAAAAACTACCTTATAGACAGAACAAAAAAATAATTTTAATGTTACACAAAACAAATACATCTTTACAAATACTTCAATATAGCTGAAAATAAAAGCTCTGGTCTTGTGCTATACTTTCCATGTTGTGGTCAACATAAAATCTAGATTCTCAAGTAAGTTTATTTTGTTGTGTCTTATACTAACATGAGTAAACTTAAAACTTGCCAAAGAATATATATTTACTATAGTCTCATATAATGTGGCTAAATTATGCATCAAGAATAGTCAGTCACTGCCTCATCTCTGTATCAGCCAAATTCATTGATGCGTAAGTATGTTCCTACATATGTATGTATACATTCACACACAATACGTACATGCATACACAAATATTCACACACACACACACACACACACCATGCATGTGTTAACAAATCTCATCATTTTTGTCTTGAAGATCTGAGTTTGTTTTAGGAGACAGTGTAACTAACTGCAGAAATGAGTAAGAGTTAAGAGACTAGGTTTCAGTTTTAGAAGGAACAATGGACCTGGAACTTAGGCAACAGATTTCTCATGTAAGACCTGAGAGAGCTCTGCCTTTGAAATCAGATTTTTGTCCTGTCTTTGTTTTGTTCGCTTGTGATCTTTGACAAGGTGTGTCATTCATGTATCTTAGTTTCCTTATACAAAAAATGGGAATAAATAATAATCCATAAGATTAAATAATATTAAGTGTAAGTACTTCAAGACTTGAAGTACTCCACATATTTATTATGATTATTACATTGTCATTTCATTTTCTCAGTCTGTTTTCTTATCTGTGTAAGGAGATAATACCTGTTTATAGAGCTGTTGTATTGATCAATTAAATAATTGATGTGAATGTGGTTTGAAAAAGTCATAAGGGCTTATTTCCCTCCATGAGTTTAGGTTGTTGTTGGTAATCTTGGTTAAAGTTGAAGTCGGCCCACTCTAACATAAACACATTTATTATTTTATTTTATTTATTTGTTTGTTTTTTTGAGACGGAGTCTTCGCTCTGTCACCCAGGCTGCAGAGCAGTGGTAGATCTCAGCTCGCTGCAACCTCCGCCTCCTGGTCTCAGGCGATTCTCCTGTCTCAGCCTCCCAAGTAGCTGGGACTATAGGCATGTGCCACCATGCCCGGCTAATTTTTGTATTTTTAGTACAGATGAGGTTTTGCTATGTTGGCTAGGCTGGTCTTGAACTCCTGACCTCACGTGATCTGCCCGCCTCAGCCTCCCAAAGTTCTGGGATTACAGGGATGAGCTATCGTGCCTGGCTTATAAATACACTTCATCTTTTAATCATAGCACTTTTTTTTTGGTGTGTGCCTCAGGATTGAAGACAATAAGGGGGTAAACCCTTTGAAAGGAATTTTGGGTTTCCCGCTGTTTTAGGTGGAAAATTAGTCTAAAATATTTTCCTTTCTGAAATAAACAGGATTTGAAAGAATTGATCCTAAAATAAGTTTCTATAAATAAAAACATTTTTTCTTCATTTTTAGAATAAAACTGAGCACCTGTTCCTTCAAAAATGAAGTGGCTTAAATGACTGAAAAGATCTCGCAAAGAAAATAACAAACATTTGTAATTTAAATGTATGTTTATGGGAGCACTAGCCTCATATAAATCTAGAAAAAGCATTGGATTTAGAATCAGATAACAGTCTAGGCCTTGCTCTAGCATTAATTAGCCAATGATTCGAGGTGAATCACTCATCTTTCCAGAGTCTCACTTTTATTTTATATCTATAACACGAGGTAGTTAAATACATGATCTCTGAGCTCTTGTGTTAATTTAGGATTATATACTTTTTGAGAATATCAGAGACTCAAAGGAACAGAGGCTTGAACAAAAGAGATCTTTATTTCTCTGTCACATAAAATTCTGGACATAACTCAGGGCTGGTATAGGGACTGTAATCACCCACAGTGCTTCCAATTTCTTCTCCATCACAGACTCCTGTCCTCATAGTCCAAAGTGGCAGTCCAGTTATTATGTCTGCATTTCAAGCAGCAAAATGGAAGGAGGAAGGAGGAAGAGCAGGGATTTACTACTTTTGCTTACATCACATTGGCCAGAACTTGCCACATGGCCACGCCTAGTTGCAAGGGAGGCTGGGAAATGTAGTCTATTCCAAGCAGCCATAAGTCAAGCTGTTACTCTAGAATAGGGATCTTGGGACAAAGTTAGCCTGCTTCCTGCTTTTATAAATAAAACTTTATTGGAACCCAATCATGCCCATTTGTTTACACATGTCCATTACACTACAACAACAGAGGTGACTAGTGTAATAGACACTATCTGGCTCACAAATTAGAAAATATTTTCTCTCTGGCCCTTAATAGGAAATCTTGTCAACTCTTGCTTTAGGAAAAAAAAGAGTAGTCATTGGAGAGTAAGTAGCAATCTCTGCTCTAACGCCTTTCCAAATTCTATGATTTTGTGATAATATACAAACAAAAAGCCCAAACAATTTATTTCATGAGGTAGTAATATATTTTAAAATGTTAGTAAATACTAAAACATGACATTTTCTCTTGTTCCAATGGGTTGAAACTTGAGTTGTGCCTATTAAATTGTCCTGTTTTTGTTCTGTCCACTTCCTGATTTTATATGGCCGCTCTCAGTTCCCATCTAATTATCTAAGATGTTAGCTACTCTCCTGCAACTTTGAGTACAGAAATATTAATACTTTATTTAGCATGTGCCTTGCATAGTCTTCATTTTGGTGAAAATAAAAATGCGAAAAGATTCAGGGCTACCTTTGGTCCTGGTGAAGACTTCCTAGTATAATATCTGGGGTTGTTGGTGAACCAGTGACCATCACGTCATTAAAGAAGCCCATGGCTGTCAGTGGGAGGTACATTACATTCACAGTTGCTACACTGTATTTTCTTTCTTTGCTGGTTCACATGTATATTTGGGGTTAAATTTTGAATATTTATTGCATTTACTTCTTATAGCTTTTCAAGTTATATTGTTGTCTTCCAAAGAGAAGTTTTATCTGAAGATATGTGATTTTGTTACTAAAAACCAAGAATAAATAAGGTCTGAGCAATAAGGGGAGAAGATTAGATGATTTGCTGAAAGATTTAGAGATGGGTCTAATAAAATTTAAATTTTTGTAGGCACACAGGAACCATGTCATGTTTCCTTTCTAGTAATTTCTACCCAATTGTTGCGGGAAATTAAGGAATTGGAGAGACTGAATGGAGTGCAAGCAAGTGTTTCTTTAATGTGTACACCGGCTCAGCAGACATGTGTCCTGAAAGTCTGAGCCTAGAACAAATAAAACGAGTTGAAGCACTTTGAGCCGGGCACTACATGAAGCAGGAAGCAGGCTTACAGAAGCGAGAACAAAGGCTGCTGTGACACTTTTGCAACATGTCTTATATGTCTGGGAAAACCTGGTTTGCAGGTTATGCGTCTCTGTCTTGTGATCTTGCAGCAGTGCAGGGAAGAAACGAACAGGAGTTTACAGAGCCTACAAAATATGAGGAGGGTAGATATGGTTAATGTTTCTTGGGAGAGACAGTTAATATTCTCTTCTAATTTTATCTTCGAGGGGGCTACTTGAATTCTTTTTAGCCTTGGTTAATACAGCAATTCATTCTATGAGTTATTGTTATTTCTCTTACTATTACTATAATCTTTACTATTATTACTTATGCTATTATTCTGTTATTTTCTTAATTTCCTACTTCACAATGACTAGTTTCTATAAGATTGATTAATTAATGGATTTCTGAAACCTAAGTTCTCATAGATAGTAGGGTTGATGTTCTCCACAGATGCTCCGACCATTAGATTCCTAGAGTATGTTTGCGTTTATAAAACTTATTTTGTGGATTTCATTATCTGGTGGAGTTGTGCATGTCTTTTGAAACAAACAAACAAAATCTTCAGGTTAAAAGTACAGTATTTGGCATACTGGTTAAGATTTTCAACCTGTCTGTCCACTGTCTTGTCCAAAGTTGTTATTTTTTTCTGGCTTAAGCTATCTTATTCAGAGAGCAAGGTGAACTGATTACTTTTTGAAGTTTCTTCCTTATTACAAAATGTTTTGATTTTTATTATCCTGGACTCCTGGTAAACTTTCTTTCATGAATAGATGGGGACAGTGTACAACTGGAGTATCACTTAATCCCCCGAATGCTGCGTTCACGTCCTCCTTCAGGTTTTTGCTCAAATGGCCCCACGTCAATGAGACTTTACCCAGGATCCCTCAGTTAAAAATGCAACTCCTCTCCCTACTCCTCATTTCCCTTACTCCGCTGAGCATTTTTCTCTGTAGTGTTTTTTACCTTCTAACATTCTGTACAATTCTTATTGGTTTGTCTGTTTCCCACGTTAGATTGTAAACTCAATCTGGGCAGGAATTTTAGTCACTTGTATTCCCTGTGTGTCTCCAGAGTTTAGAACAGGCCTTGGCACAGAGTGGATGCTCAATACATGTTTTCTGTTAAATTAAATATAAACTTTAAAAACTACATATTTTTGTAAGTTTTCTGAAAGTTGTTTTTAAAAACATGTTTGTAAATAACCCAAAAATGAATTTTAGCTCAACTACCATTTAAGTAATTGAAGATTAAAAACACAATGTGATAAGGGGCATCTACGGAAAACCCACAGCTAACATCATACTTAATGGTGACAGACTGGATTGTTTCTCCCTAAGATCAGGAAAAAGGAAGGGATGTCTGCTCTTGCTACTTCTATTCTTTGTTACACTGGAGATTATGCCCAGGGCAGTTAAGGAAGAAAATGAAATAAAAGGCATTCAGATAGGAAAGGAGGAAGTAAAACTATTTATATTTACAGATTATGTGATCTTCTATGAGAAAATCTTAAGGAATCTATTATAAAAACTATTAGAACTAATAAATGTGTTCAACAAGGTTGCAAGATCTTACAAGATCAATATATAAAAATCTACTGTATTTCTATATACCAGCAATGAATCAAAAATCAAATTAAGGAAACAATTTCATTTACATTAGCATCAAAAGAATGAGCTATTTAGGAGCAGATTTAACAAAAGAAATGTAAAACGTTTATTCTGAAAACCACAAAACATTGCTTAAAAGTAAAAGAAAATGTTGGTCAAAAAATACAAAATTTCAGTTATGTAGGAGGAATAAATTCAAAAGATCTACTGTACAACATGGTGACTATAGTTAATGCAGTGCATTCCTGAAAATTAAGAGTAGATTTTGTGTGTTCTCACTACAAAAAAGATAAGTATGTGAAGTAATGTATATTTTAATTAGCTCAGTGTAGCTGTCCACAATGTGTCCTCATTTCAAAATGACATGCTGTACCTGATAAATGTATACAGTTTTTATCAATTAAAAAATTAAATGTTAAAAAATCAAAGAAAATGTAAATAAATTAAAAGCATTGTATGTTCATGGATTGGAAGACTTAATATTATTAGGATGTCAATATTTCCTAAATTGATCTATCTGCAGATTCAATACAATCCTCATCAAAATTCCAACTGGCTTCTTTGCAAAAATCGGCAAGCTGCTTCTAAAATTCAGATAGAAATGTAAGCTACCGAGTATAGCCAAAACAATCTTGACAAAGAGCAAAGTTGGAGGACTCATAATTCCTAATTTCAAAACTTACTGAAAAGTAACAGTAATCAAGACAGTATGGTATGGGATTAAAGCAGACAAAAACATCAGTAAAGTAGAGTTGAGACCCCAGAAATAACCTTATATATTTATTGTCAACTGATTTTTGACAAGAGTGCCAAGGCTATTCAATGAGGAACAAATAGTCTTTTCAACAAATGGTGCTGGGACAACTGAATAGCCACATGCAAAAGAATGAAGTTGGACCCCTAGCTCATACCACATACAAAAAGCAACTGAAAATAAATCGAAAGCCTTAATGTAAGAGCTAAAATTATAATACTCTCAGAAATAAACATAGGCATAACTCTTGGTGACCTTGTATTAGACAACATAACCAAAGAAAAAATAGATGAGTTGGACTTCATCAAAATTTAAAACTATTATTCATCAATGGACACCATCAAAAAAGTAAAAATGGGCCAGGCATGGTGGCTCATATCTGTAATTCCAACATCGGGAGGCCAAGACAGGAGGGTCGCTTGAGCCCAGGAGTTTGAGAGCAGCCTCGGCAACGTAGGGATACCTCATCTCTATAAAAAATAACAAAATTAGCTGGGGGTGGTGGCGTGTACCTGTAGTCCCAGCTATTTGGGAGGCTGAGGAGGGAGAGTCGCTTGGACCTGGGAGATTGAGACTACAGTGAGCCATGGCTGTGCCACTGTACTCCAGCCTGGGTGACAGAGCAAGGCCCTATCTTAAAAAAAAAAAAGGTAAAAAGACAGCTTGCAGAATGGGAGAAAATATTTGCAAATCATATATCTGCCAAGGCAGTTATATCTAGAACAGATAAAGAACTCTTACAACTCAATAATAAAAAGACAAATAAGCCAGTTAAAATGGGCAAAGTATCTAAGTAGACATTTCTCCAAAAAAGACGTACCAGTGTCCAACAATAAGCACATGGAAAGATGCTCAGCCTTGTTAGTTATCAGGCATATGCAAATCAAAACCACAATGAGATACCACCTCACACTCAGATGGCTAAAATCAAATATTATCTGTGATAATAACAAGAGTTGGTGAAGATGTGTAGAAACTGGAACCCTCACACTGCTGCCGAGAATGTGAAATGGTACAGCCACTTTGGAAAACAGTTTGGCACTTCCTCAAACACAGAGTTAACATATGATCCAGTAATTCCATTTCTAGGCATGTATCCAAGAGAAACAAAAACATATGCTTACACAAAACTTGTACATGAATGTTCATAGCAGCATTATTCATAATAACCAAAAAATAGAAACAACCCAAATGTTCATCCACCAATGCATGGGTAAATATTATTAATAAAATGTGACCTAGAAATGCAATGAAATGTTATTTGGCCATAAATAGGAATGAAGAACTGACACATGCTTCAACATAGATGAACCCTGAAAACATACTAAGTGACAGAAGCCAGGCACACATATTGTATGACTCCATTTATATGAAAGGTCTCAAATAGGCAAACCTATGGAGGTAGAAACTAGGTGGTGTTTGTCTAGGGCTACAGCAGTGGGGGGCGAGGTAGGGCTGGGTGTGATAGCTAATGGGTGTGGTGTTTCTTTTTAGGGCGATGAAAATGTTCTAAAATTTTAGTGATGATTGCATGTTTCTGTGAATATACTAAAAACATTAAACTGTACACTTTAAGTAGGCAAATTGTGTAGTACGTGAATTACAGCTCAGAGAAGCTGTCAATCAAAAAAAAAGAAACACAATACGTCTAATTAGTGATTTGACTATATTTATGAAATGGCTGCTCTGGTCTTCCCTATTCACTCGGCAGAATTAATATGGTTTCTCAAGAGCAAAATTTCCACCTGGCCTTAGTGGGGCAAGGGCGCTCTAATAGGTATAGTTCAGATGTGCAGACATTTGTCTCAATTTTTTTTCCATATACAGAGTTTGAAAAGTCTGCTTACTTCTCCCAGGGGAAGGATAGCTTTGTCAAGGTTTTGCAGTTCTGCTATTAGTGGGCGTCATGACGATGAACTGTCTCGATGGAAAAGCTCCGAGGGCTGCTGGATTTGGACAACAATGGACAGAGGAGAAGTTGAAAGTTGCTGACAGAAAACGGATCTTGCCCAGAGGGCCTCCAAAGAGGGTTTTGTACTTGGCATGGGCCGCGTCTGTGGGCTTTACCTGTATGAATGGAAACCCAGTACAGAAAATTGATACCAGCGTCGTTTGAGGCTTATTTTGATAGCTGAAAAAGTTAATAAGGTACTATTATTCTCCTGTGAAATTTCCTCTACAAAGGCCCCCTACCCACCTTTCCAGTAGTTTGCTTAGCGGTTTTCACCTTCAGTTTCCCAGCACTAGGGAAAACGGAAGTAAACACTGATTTTTGCATTTCATCGTTTCAAGTGGTTTTTGCCCTCTGTGGGTTTATTGCCTAGATGCAGAAAATTCTTTTAGGTTTGTAAGCCATAAAAGATGAAATATTAACTTGATTTGATTTTTGAATCCCTTTCATAAAACAGCTCAGCATTCTCTTTTATGCATTATTTCAGTCAGAGCTTTACAGAAACCCGAAATGAAAAGCATGGTTGTTTTCACTGTTGAATGTTCCTTTTTATTACCTTTCCTTCAGTGATCCCCAGACCTTGAATCCTGAGATTGGGGTTCTCATATTTCTTTCCTACTGCACAGTGTCTCCCTGTGTTGGTAAAGAGTTGAAGAAAGTGTTATTATGGGTGAATGAGATCCATTTGGCCTAAGAGGCGTTAAATATGGGCTTTATATAAATATCTCCCTGTTGAAGTCATCGAGGCTAAGGTTTTTAGAAGTGTGTAATTCCTCTGAAAGCCTTCACTAAAAATTTCAGCAAGGCTGCGCTAGAAATTCAAGGCCATTCTCTTTTGGTTATAGCTGTAAGTGGCCCCATGGGAGCCACACTGTGATTGTCACGGGGAACCTGATGGAGGAAACTGAGGCTGATGAAGTCTACTTCTGTCTCCTCTAACTGAAGTTATAGAGGGGCAAAACTTGAGACAGCTGGGGTGCAGCAGCTTTGAGCTAGGCGAGCTATCCCCGCAGCTTATCTGCCTCAAGAGAACTCCTAAAAGAACTTACTGTAAGTTCTTCTACTCTGCCTAAAGGCTTCTTCAGGTACTGGCAGCTTTGACTGCAACAAATGCTCAACGCATGCAGTCTGCCTTTCCTAATCCTAAGTCCAAACAGGGATTTGCTACTCCTTCAAGTTTTGGCTTGAAGCTATGCTGTGAAATATTATGGCTTTAAAGAAAAAGTTTGTTCTCTGTCTTAAACAGCCACTGAGTTCAAAGAAAAAGGTACCTTAAATTAATTCTAATGACACATCTTGTTCATTGTTTATGAAGGGATTGCTGAAATTTTTTACAACAGTAAGATTGAGATATATGAAAGAGAAAGAGCTGTACTGTGCTTTTAAACTTCGTGGAGTCATTTATAGTTTGTGAGAATGTACACTTACCATGCTGTTTATTCTCAAATCAGTTAAAATTTGCTAGCTTCAAGGTTTGGGTTTTTAAAATGATCTTTTTAGTAGTTTCCTTCTGACAGTAATTGATACTTACTTCCTATAAGAAAATGTTTGCAAGAGAAAGTGGAAGCTTAAAAGGGTTAAATTATTTATTCTGAGGAAGAGGAAAAGATGTCTTTTGAATCACCGGGTTAGAAGCTTAGGCTTTAGAAAAGTGAAATAACCTCGAGTCAGTTTCCTTGCTCTAGAACTCTTTAGGTGTTTCTTCCTCTGTGATGTGGAGAGAATGCTGTATTCCTTCCAATCTGTCACACTTTTGCTGGCAAGGTGCCCCATGATTTTGAGTTACTGTGAAAGAAAAATGCTTCTAATTAGCTTATGACTTAAGGCTTGCATACTATTGATTGTAAGACACACTTTGGGTTCAGAGCATAAAAATCTGTAACATTCGAGAATTAAATGAGATACTATATTTAGAGCAGTCATCACAGTACCTGGCATGTAATCAACATCTGTGTGCGTGTGCAGTTGTTTGTGGGTGAGTGTGTGTGCATGCCTGTGTGGACTTGCACACAAAAAGAAAAAGGGAGGAGGGAGGGAGGGAGAGAGAGAATGAATGAGTGAATAAATGGTACTTTCTTCTTTTCTAGGCACTCATTCTGCCTTCTTGTCCCTCCCATGTGCCCAGCCAGGCAACAGCAGAATCCACATGTCATAATGACTCACAGTGATATTCCTTATTTATTGATAGTCTCATGTTTGCAAGCCATTTATTTTCAACAGAAATTAAGAAAACTTTTGACATGGAAAACACAGGAAGGGCAGTGAAACTAGAGCAAAGAAATGAGAATGCGTAAGATTCTGAGAGCCTGTCTTTATTAATTTAAGTCACCATGGTGGGACATTCTGCACCAGTGTAATTTCACAACAGATAAGAGGTTTCAGAGACCTGATATTATACTCTGCATTTCCTTTGGTGGCTTGGCAGTTTAAGCTTTTGCTAATAATGTTCAATTCAGAGTCTTGGTAAAAGTGAGATTTTTCAGGCATCAATCTAGATATTTAGTGCTTATCGGTTTTAAACTGATTTTAGCAATTTATTTTAACCTCAAATTAGATCTTAGATTCTCTATTTGTAAAATGGGATACAACCTAGTTCCAGGAATAATTGAAAACGAAATTAATGAGTAAATCACTTGAAGATTTTATGTAATAAATTCAAAGTTATATAAGATTTTGTATAATAAGTTCAAAATGAATGTTTGTTCTTTCATCCAAGCACACACTGGGTGTTGGTCAGTGCTAATTAAATAGGAAGATGCTGAAAATATAGACAAGAACCTTAAAGAAAGATAACAGAAAGATAGAGAATAAACACAATAGGAGTGGCAGGTGTGATGACAGGGGCTAGCGCTGGCTACCATAAAAGCACATGGTTGTTGTCTTAACAATAGCAACGACAGCACAGTTGAAGCTCCCTAAACCTGTAATACATTCTTGATAATGAATGGGTTGCCTAATTTTGTTCTCTCCTTTGGTTCAGGTTTTCCTGTGCTCCAAATCATGCTTTAAGCTCATGTGTATTTTCTGTGTCTATTTACAATACAAATTGGCAAAAATGGGAGTGAAAGAGGAAAAATTCAGTCATTAGCTTTTACATATGGTAATTAAATAAATATTAATTTTTCATAAAGACCCTTTGGCTCCATGTGGCCACAAAAGGAAAGCAATACTGGGGTCCAGAATAAAAACGTCAAAATCTAATGTTGTGGCATAATAGTGCTTGACAGAGAAAGAAAGAAAGAAAGTAGGACAATTAATGTCTATTTGCTTGGATAAATGACTAGATAAAAGATTTCCAGCTGGAAAGCAGCAGGATATTCCCAGACCTTTTATGAGCAAAGCAGAATCTTCTGCGTTGTCAGCATTTAATGTTGCAGTGAGTTCTTTAGATTCAGATAAAAGACATGCTGCTAAATATCTAACAGAGGTTTATGTGTTAAGAACATATAGTAAGCAAATATCAAAGGTTTGTATATTTAAAGAACACATAGAGGTTTATGTTGGGCCACTAATAGATTGCTTACATTCAATTCTATAGATTAGCATATAGGAATTTGCCTAATTATAATTCCAGTATATGTGTGCAAATTTAAACTCACAATATTAGGCAGATAATGAAGTTCATACTTGTTAAAATGATGATGATGATGATGGCCAGCATTTATTGAGTGTATGCTGTGGGTCAGACACTGTTCTAAGCCTCTCACAGGTCTTAATTCATTTAATCCTAACAATCCTATGAAGAAGATACTATTATAATCCACATTTCGGAGAGGAGAAAATCTGAGGCCTGGAAATGTTCAGTAACTTGCCTGAAGACATGCAGCTTGTAAGTGGCTGAGCTGAGATTTGAACTCAGGGGATCTGGCTACATAGCCCAGACTCTTACCTGAATCTGCCTCTTGAACATACGGAATTGCATTGGGCTCTCTCCTCTAAGGCTGGCACCTTGGGCCTCGGGTGCCTGGGCTTGGTGCAGGCATTCCCGTCTTCCCACGCTCTGCCCCCTTGCCCTCCCCACCGAACATATGGAAGTGTCCTTGGGTATCCATCCATTGATGACCTTTTCCCCACCTGCTTCTCTCCTGCGCTCCCCAGGTCTTGGCCATTAGAGGGCGCGTGGAGCAGGAACTCGGGGGTCCTTCCGAGGCTGGGAACCCGGCAGGGTCGGGGCCGAGGCGCAGAGAGGTGAGGGGCACAGAGGTGAGAGGCGCAACGGAGCGGCGAGCTGACTCTTTGGGGCCCGGGGACAGAGGGAAGGGAAGGAGGGCACCAGCCAGGGACGTGAATTTGAGCTCAGAGGGGGCTAGCGGCAGGACTGTAACTTCTGCCGGGAGAACCCATCTTTTCTATTTATCGTTTCCACCTCCAATAGGTAGTGGGCAGGCGGGGAGGCCTGGATGGCGCGTGGTGGCGGGTGGAGAAACTGACTCGCAGCCGCTCCATAAGCCCACTCGGAACTACTACAGTCGCTGTACCTGGAGCCAGGGGCTTTGAGTGGGGGGCTCTGAACTGTCCGGCCCCATCCCCGCTGCTCGTCCCAAGACGCGTATAATTCCCCAGAGCAAACTTTGGGTCTTTCTCTGACCGGAGATCCGAGCAATGTCCATATTCGCGTAAATGAGTGGTCAGACCTTTCTGTTTTGATAGTGCAGCGAGATACAGATGATGGGGGCGCCGAAGAACATTTTCATGGGTCTTCACTCTGTTTGGTGTGCCCTCATATTTACTGATGACAAATGTTCTGTTTTTGAGAGCCTAATGCTAATTAGGATGCATAGTCAAATAAATTATCCTGCTTTTTAATTATGACTCAGCTACCAGCATGGAGATTTGTTGTTATCCTGAGGCTGTAGTACAGTATCTGCGGCTCCATAATTGCTTAGTTGAGATTGAAATTTTATGAATAAAGCATTTTCATTCTAAAGGTAAATTAATCACATTGATAGCATGTATACGTTTTCTTGGTGAGGAGGGCACTTTATTCGCCAGCTCATCTCACCCCAGAGCTCTGGGTGAGATTCCAGGTACCTGTTGGGTGTAAGAGGCAGCTGTGATAATGTGGGCCCAGCTTGGGGCTGGGAACAGAAAATGTGTTTCCATCCAAACTCCGCTTTTTGTGCTGTGCACTATAGAGCAGGCCACTTCCCTGAGCCTTTAATCTCCTCATCTGTAAAAGGGCCATTGCCCATCGGGCGCAGTGGCTCACTCCTGTAATCCCAGCACTTTGGAAGGCCGAGGTGGGTGGATCACCTGAGGTCAAGAGTTCGAGAACAGCCTGGCCAATATGGTGAAACGCCATCTCTACTAAAAATACAAAATTTAGCCAGGCATGGTGGCCAGAGCCTGTAATCCTAGCTACTTGAGAGGCTGAGGTGGGAGAATCACTTGAACCTGGGAGGCGGAGGTTTCTGTGAGCCGAGATCACACCACTGCACTCTAGCCTGGGTGACAAGAGTGAAACTCTGTCTAAAAAAAAAAAAAAAGCCATTGCCGATTTCACAGGACTTTGGTGAGGATTACAGGATGAACACTGGCTGCCAGGCAAAACTGACTTTAAGTTAAGCTCAGTCTTTCTCTGCTTCTCTTTGCGGGTTGTTGAACATGCTGGAGCATGCAACCCTGCACGTGAATGCAGCTGCAAGCTTCTGGTGTCCAATATTGCCTGGACCCGTATTACCCTCTATTACATATTCTTAGTAGTGCTGACTTCACTTTCCCATCATGGTTTTTCCAACCCTCGGCCACATTTAAAGTTCTCAATATCTCTTCCAAGAGGTGGTTTTGTTTTCAATTGTACAGAAAAAAAACCAACAAAAATCAAAGGTATAAAAAATGAATCTACAGCATGTTATGAATTCTCGGAGGAAAAACGTCTGCAATGAAATATGCCAGAATGCTGTCAGTGGCTTTTTGATCCTTCCTGCTTTTCTGTTTTCCTTCCTACTTTTCTATGTTTTTCAGCCGTTTTGTTACAGTATGTATTACATTATGTTTACAGAATAATGGAAAAGTAAAACAGAAAAACTAACATTGTAAAGCTACTACTCACCCACGGATTTATCCCCTATTCTAGCCCAGAGAAAGGAGTCTCTCTCCCCCTATTCAGGGCTAAGTTGATTATCTGTGCTATTAATTCTACATTATCCTGACTTCTCAAGGATCTTGCATTGTAATTAGCTGAAATTTCCCCTCCACATTCAACTATTCATTCCCTTTTTAGTTTATTTTCCTCAGTATATAAATATGCTTAAGTCCTCTCTGCATCCTAGCAAACAGATCAAACCCTCTAAACCTCAACCCTACCTTGTTCCCAGTCTAATTCTAGACCCATATCCCTTCTTCCTTTTACATGCAAAGTTCTAGAAAGAGCTGACTGGATTCTCAAACTCTAGGGCCTCGTGACTGACTACTCAACCCATCACAGTCTGGTTTCTACCTGCATGACACTCTTAAAATTGCTCTTGTCAGAGGTCCAGTGACACATTGTCTCACTTCAGTCTTTCTTACTGGACTTCTCTAAGGCACTTGATACCGTTGTCTATTTTCTCCTTGAAACTCTTTCCTTGGTTTCTTGGTTTTCTTTTCTGTTTTCTTTCTTTCTTTTTTTTTTTTTTTGAGATGGAGTCTCACTCTGTCACCCAGGCTGGAGTGCAGTGGTGCAGTCTCAGCTCACTGCAACCTCTGCCTTTTGGAATCAAGCAATAATTCTCCTGCCTCAGCCTCTGGAGTAACTGAGATTACAGTCATGTGCCACCAAGCCCCGCTGATTTTTGTATTTTTAGTAGAGACGGGGTTTCTCCATGTTGGTCAGGCTGGTCTCGAACTCCTGACCTCAAATGATCTGCCCACCTTGGCCTCCCAAAGTGCTGGGATTACAGGCATGAGCCACCGTGCCTGTCCTCTCTCCTTGGTTTTCTATGGCACAGTTGTAATGGTAATAACTACAATTTTTTTTTTTTTGAAACAGAGTCTTGCTCTTGTTGCCCAGTCTGGAGTGCAATGGCACATCTTGGGTCACTGCAACTTCTGCCTCTTGGGTTCAAGCCATTCTCCTGCCTCAGCTTCCCAAGTAGCTGGGATTATAGGCACCCACCATCTTGCCTGGCTAATTAATAACTACAATTTATATTATGTACCAAATACTATATGCTGTATCTACTTATAGATAGTGCCTGTAATCTTCATTCTAAGGCTAAGGTAAAAGGAAGACATCTCCATGACAAGGCAAAGAAGTCTGAGTTAGAAAGTTTAGGAAGCCTGCATGATTACATGGCTACAAAAATGGAGCGAGGATTTGAACTCCAGTCTTTCTGAATCCAAAGCCCAAGTTTTTCCTGCTTCTGACATTTTTGTTTCCCACATTTCCTCTGGCCTCTGTGGCTGTTCATTTTCAACTGGCTCTGTGGGCTCACCTTTTTATGATACCCCATTAACATTGGCGCTTGTCTGGATGTTGTAGTTTTGGCCCTTTTGTTTTACTCTGCACCATCTTGTTGGAACATCTCATTTATGCCATGAATTCATCTCCTGGCTATAAATCCCCCAGTCAGCTCTTTGTTGATCTTGCAGCCCACAGACACAATTGGGTGAGGCACTTCACCTGATTGTTCCTCAGGCCCTTCAAAATCAACAAGTCTACAGTGGGGGCCATTGAGCTGCTCTGCACACACATTTCCTCCTCATGTTCCAGATTTCTTCCTTCATCTGGTGTCATGCAGTCATCCTTCCTCTCTCCCTGTCCTTATCTAATTTATTGGGCCATCTTTGTAGGGCCCTACTGTGGCTCACAAGGACCTTTGCGGTCATCCTCCTGACCACTTTTCTGACTTGAGTTTTGACCCCATCTAAGCTGTCTTGCATGTCATTTCAAGATTGATCTTTGTAATACACAGCTTCCATCCTGTCAACTGCAGTTCCGAATTCTTCAGCGGCCTCCATTATCAGAAATACAACCTGAGCTCCTTTTCGTGGTCTTTCATGATCTCCGTTTTCCCTACCTCTCTTCTCCAGGTCTTTCCACCTCCCAGCTGCTTCCTTTCCATACTCAATATTTTGGATTGCATTGAATCCTCAATTTCATTATTTCATGCCTCTGTGCATGTGTTTTCTTTGTGCAGATATTTTCTTTGTGTAGGATATTCTCTGTGCTGGTCCACTGGGCAGATTCTGTCTCATCTATTGAGAGTCAACTCAAATACTGCCACTTGTGTAAAAGCCTCCCGGATTTCATCCAGGGAAGACTCTCTCCCTGCACTTTGTATAATTATTTTATTGTATTCTAATTTCTATTAAGTTGTTTGTTTCTCTTTTAGATTGTAAGGTTCCTGGGGGCAGGCACCATGATGATTTCTTTATTTTTTTGAGACATGGAGTCTCACTCTGTCAACCAGGCTGGAGTACAGCGGCATGATCTTGGCTTACTGCAACCTCTGCCTTCAGGGTTCAGTCAAGCGATTCTCCTGTCTCAGCCTCCTGAGTAGATGGGATTACAGGTGCATGCCACCACCCCTGGCTTATTTTTGTACTTTTAATAGAGACGTGGTTTTGCCATGTTAGTCAGGCTGGTCTCAAACTCCTAACCTCAACTGATCCGCCAGCCTTGGCCTCCCAAAGTGCTGGGATTACAGACGTGAGCCACTGCATCTGGCCAATTTCTTTATTTTTTTACAGTGAAAAATAACATACCCAGAAGTACGTTAAACATACTTTAGTGATAATTATAAAGTTAACACTGTGTAACTGTCTTAGTTCATTCGGGTGGCTGTAACAAAACTACCATAGACTGGGTGGATTATAAACAACAGAAATTTATTTCTCACAGTTCTGGAGGTTGGGAAGTCCAACAACAAGGCCCTAGCCCTGTGTGGTGAAGGAGGGCCCAATTTCTCATAGAATGCTGTCTTCTCACATGTGACCTCCCACCATGTAACTTCACATGGAAAGGTGAGGTAGCTCTTTCAGGCCTCTTTTATAAGGGCACAAGTCCCATTCATTAGGCCTCCCACTCTTGTGACTTAATAACCTTCCAAAGGCCCCACCTCCTAATCACCCTGGGGATTAGGATTTCATCATGTGAACCTTTTGGGGACACAAACATTCAGACCACAGTAGTAACTATTACCCAGGTCATGGCATGAAGTATTTTTCAGCACCAGAGGAATCTCCTGCATCCCTTCCTGATACCATGAATCCCTCTACTATCTTGGCTTTTATGTTAATTACTCCTGGGTTTTCTTCATAGTTGTACTACCTGTTTGTGCATTCCCAGACAATGCTGTTTAGTTTTACAAGTTGTTGAACTTCATACCAATGTAGTGATGTCATGTGCATTCTGTTGCATTTGGTTCCTTCTGTTCATCATTGTCTTTGTATAATTCTTCATAAAAGGTTGTGTGTAGCTACATTTCTTTCCATTTAATGAGTGTATAGAAGCACTCCTTTATATAGATATACCATATATGACATATCTATTAATGGACATTTGGTTTATTTCCAGTTTTTTACTATTATAATGCTTCAAATATCTTGTCCACTTCTTTTGGTACCCATGTGCACAAGTTTCTTCAGGGTATAGATCCAAGAATGGAATTGATTCCACAGGGCGTGTATATCTTCAACTCTACCAGATAATGCCAAACTGTTTTTCAAAGTGAGTGTTGAGATTTACATCCTGCCAACGTGTTGAGAGTTCCCAATACGTTACATCTTTAACGTGTGGTATTGTCAGACTTCACAATTTTCACGAATGCGATTGGTAGGTAGTGGTATTTCACTGTGGTTTTTAAATTAAAAAATTATTTTATACATTACATTCGTATATATTTATGAGGTACATGTGGAATGTTGTGACATGCATAGAATGTGTAATGATCAAATTGGGGTATTTAGGGTACCTGTCGCCTGAGTATTTATCATTTCTATGTGTTAGGTGCGTCATCTGTATTTCCTTCTGTGTAATGAGGTTGACCTCCTTTCATGTGTTTATTGTTTGTCTGGATTTTGTCTCTGGTGAAGAACTTATTAAAGTTTTACTCACTTTTGTAATGGATTGCTTGTCTTTATTTTATTGCTGTATAGAAGTTTTTATTGAAATCTGGATGTGAGTCCGTTGTTGATTGTATGTGTTGAAAATAATATTATACTATAAAATCACATACAATGAAGATGTATTGATTATAGTAATTTTTGATTCTTTACCTTAGTACTACTGAGCAAGAGACAGAATAGATAAGATGAATAATAGTGTACACGAGTTCAAATTAATCCTCTCCTTCTGTTCTCTCCAGGGGTTATTATCGTCCCCAGTGCTGGTGTTGGTATTGTCCTCGGAGGCTACATTATAAAAAAATTGAAACTTGGTGCCAGAGAATCTGCAAAACTAGCAATGATCTGCAGTGGTGTGTCTTTACTGTGTTTTTCAACCCTATTTATTGTTGGATGTGAAAGCATTAATCTAGGGGGCATAAACATCCCTTATACAACAGGGTAAGTACCTCTTAAGAGCCACGTTGTGTCTGCATGATGGAGGTGCAAAGCCCCGTGGAGTTTGTGCATCTGCAGTCAGACTCATACCCCTCCCTCCAAGCTGTTCTCCCTGTGTGTGCTCTGCCTCTCCAAGTGGAGCATGCACTCCTGCAGGGCAGAAGCCAGGGTCTCGTCTTCCTCTGTGCCCCTTCTGACCCTCACAGAGGGACTTTCATAGCATTTTAATTACATCAGATGAGGATGAAATGCTTATTGAATTAATGAAAATTGTTCATTCATAATAGGGAATGTGTTTCTGTAGCTCAAAAACATAAAATTCAATGAAAATACAAGGTACAATGAAACCTCTTGCTCTTACCCAAGTCCTCCATCCACGTAGCTCTTCCCATCCCTCCAACTGAAGATGAAACAGGTAAAACCCTTTTCATTCATTTTTGTGCATATCCTTCCAAGGCTTCTTTATTTAAGACATTGTGGATATGTATTTTCAATTGTCCCTCTTTTGTATCTAAAATAGAGCATTCATACATGCTTTGCTGAGCTTTTAAAAAATGGAGCAATATAGCTTGGAGATCTCTCTATACTGGTAGTAACAATCTGAAGCATAACTCCCCCTTACCATGACTGTATTGCAGGCTGAGCATTCTCTTAAGTGCTTTACATATGTTAATCCATGAATCCTCTCAATAACCTATCAAATAGGTGCTGTTATCATCCTGAGTTTACAGATAGCAAAACGGAGGTACTGATCACATGTAACCAGTGGACTGCTGACAGATGCTTAAATGGCTCTCTAAAAAAGGCTCATGGCTGGTGCAGTGGCCCAGACCTGTAACCCCAGCACTTGGGGGAGGCTGACGCAGGAGAACAACTCGAGACTGGGAGTTCAAGACCAGCCTGCGCAACATAGTGGTAACCCGTTTATACAAAAAGTAAAAAGTAAAAAAAAGCCCCGATTTGTGGCATTTGGCAATTCTGAGGTGTAAATACACCTCTGTGGCTGATTTCATGTCACCAACTTGTCGACCCTGAACACCGAGTTGGGAGGAGGTGCTCAGTCACACACCATCGTATAATGTTTCTATCATACAGGTAGAATAGACTTAAATAGCCTAGGCAGGAGCATAGATAATGATGGTAAAATAATTAGAAGATGATGAGTTTTACATATTTACTATCCTTGTCTTTAATATCACTTAATTGTATGTTTGTATCATTTAATTTTTAAAAATAGTTGTGTTAAACAAACAATTGACAAAATCCCTTAGAATTTCACAGTAGAATCTTGTCATCCAGGGTGGCTGCCTCCAGTGCAGCACTGCCCAGAACCCAAGACTTAACCTCAAGAAATTTGGCTACAGTGTCTGTGCCCACAAGCACTGCCTTTAACCACTGCATAGCGTTCCATTGTATTCCACTTTGTATTTAACCTGACCCCATTTGGTGGGCAATGGTTTGTTCCTAATCTTTAATTGTATGTATTTATTTATGTATTTATAGACATGGTCTCACTATGTTGCCCAGGCTGGTCTCGAACTCCTGGTCACAAGTGAGCCTCCTGTCTCAGCCTCCCAAGTAGCTGGGATTATGGGCACATGGCACTGTGCCCAGTTAATTTTTAGTTGTTAAAAGCAATGCTGCAATAAATAACTTCAAGGCATTTATCACTTCTCCTGTGTGCTCTGTTTGTGCAGGATAAATTCTCAGAAGTGAGATAGAATAAATAGTACCAAATTACCTCCACAGGTATTGTACCAATTTTTGCCCTCACCAGCAATGGATATGAGTGCTGTTTTCCCCACACCCTCACCGAAAGAAGATGGAAAGCTCTTCTGTGAGAGTTATGAAAACCTTAACTTTTATTTCTTTTTTTTTTCTTTTTTTTTTTTTTTGAAACAGAGTCTCTCTCTGTTCCCCAGGCTGGAGTGCAGTGGTGTACTCATGGTTCACTGCAGCCTCAACCTCCCAGGTTCCAGGGATCCTCTATCCTCAGCCTCCCAAGTAGGGAGAGTCTATAGGCATGCACCACCATGTCTGGCTAATTTTTTGTATTTTTTTGTAGAGATGAGGTCTTACTTTGTGGCCCAGGCTGGTCTCAAACTCCTGAGCTCAAATGATCCTCCCGCCCCAACTTCCCAAAGTGCTGAGATTACAGGCATGAGCCACTGTGCCCAGCCAACCTTTACTTCTTAACTACATGTAGTTTTGTTAGGATCTGCTAATTTAACAGAGCTTCATTGTCCAAGTTTTGGTGCTTGGTGCCAAGAAACACTTCTGTTTCCTTTTGTTTCTCAGTGGAGTTTTATGTTCTAAAATATTCCACTTTGCATTTGAATAACAAAAGCTTTGATTTCATCTAGCCAATTTAGAGTGTTTGGGGGCGAGGAGAAGGAATAACAAATCAGAGTTTATTTAGATTACAGAATACTGTGCCATCTTTTGTCCTGGGAGTTATTTTTCTACCAGAAGACATCGGTGTGTGTGTGTGTGTGTGTGTGTGTGTGTGTAAGATGCGTGTACCGGGTATGTGGCTTCTTGATAGTGCCTAATAGGATGGCACAAACAATAAAGTCTTTAAAAATGGAAAAGCAGTATAGAATAAGAACTCAGGCTCTGGAGTGGAATAAGAACTCAGGCTCTGGAGTGGAATTAGAATTTGGATCTTGACTCTGCTTGGCTGGTTGCTTAACACTAAACCTCAATATCTACTTCTGTAAATTGGGTTGATGTTAGCAGCAATCTTAGAAGGTTGTGGACAAGGGTTATTTATGTGTGTAGCACATGTAAAGCTCTCAGCTCAGTGTGAGGCACTGAAGGCTAGCTCTTGTCATTAGTCATCACTAATAAATTAAGAATAATTTCTATTTCTATCAAATTATTTTTTATTAAAATTAGAGAACATAAATAGAATTAAAAAGTTCATAACAAAAACCCAGCAGTCTTATGACTAACTCTGATTTGCAGGGGCAATAATTTTAAATTATTTTTAGCTGTTTCTTCTACAATGTATCTCTGTATTTTACAGAAATACTATATAAATTAATCAAACTAAGGTATTATTTGTGACTTCCTAGCTTGGCAAATGAGTTTCACTTTACCTTTACAAATTGTGGTCAAATCCTTTTTTGGTATTTTCATGTTAAATTTATGACATGTGTATTGTCAGTGAAAAGAGTTGAACTCTGTAAAATATTTGAAGAGATTTATTCTGAGCCAAACATGAATGACTATGGCCTGGGACACAGCCCTCAGGAAGTCCTGAGAACATGTTCCCAAGGTGGTCGAGGTGCAGCTTGGTTTTATACATTTTAGGGAAACATGAGACTTCAATCAAATACATTTAAGAAGTACATTGGTTTGGTCCAGAAAGGCGGGACAACTTGAAGCAGGGGCCTCCAGCTTTTAGGTAGATGGAAAAATTTCCTGGATGACAATTGGTTGAGTTTATCTAAAGATCTGGGATCCATAGGAAGGAATGTCTGGGTTAAGATAAAGGACTGTGGAGACCCAAGTTCTTATTTGCAGAGGAAGCCTTCCAGTAGCAGGCTTCAGAGAGAATAGACTGTAAATTGTTTCTTATCAGACTTCAAGTCTGTGTTGATGTTAATGTCGGAGAGGGATAATGAGGCATGTCAGACTCCCCACTTCCCATCCTGGCCTGAACTAATATCTCAGGTTAAATTTTAAATAGCCCTGGCTGAGAAGGAAGTCCATTCAGTTGGTTGGGGGGCCTTAGAATTTTATTTTTGGTTTACAGTATCATGATTAGATTTCCTTATTTGTGTAACACTGATTTTCCTGGAATTAATAGTTGCCTTATTTTCATTTACTTTGTTTTCTTTGAATCTGCATCAAGTTTCCCACACCCTCTGAGAGCTCAAAAAATATCTCAACATGACCTTCCACCTATCTGATGAGCTCAGGGTTCCATTTCCCCACTCCTTGGAGTCATCAGGGCCCACAGTCCCCCTACTCTCATCTGGACACAATGTTTCTAGGCTGCCTGCCCGGCTGTCATCCTGAGAATTCCTTTGCCTCTCTCTGTATTGATCCTTTGTGTTTTGGACTCTGCGGAGTCCTCTTTTTTGATTTACTCCCTCATTTTGATGGAGCACATCCTCCAGTAGCTACAAAAAGGCTGTATAGGCTGTCACTTTGGTTTCTTGGGAGACTTTTTGTGATATATATTGATAAATATTATATAGAAATATATACACACACATACACACTGTTACATTTGATTGCCAAGTTGGCTGAAATTTTGGATGAGTCATTTTTACTCAGAGTTTTGAAGTTTTTGTCCCATTGTCATCTAATTTCTAATGCTTTTGTTGGAACTCTGGCTTTTCTTTTTCCCATTGCTTTGTATGAGATGTATTTTTCCTTCCTGGGAGCTTCCTTTTATTGCTAGTATTTCAGAATTTTACTATGATGTGTTTTGAGATGGATCATTTTGATTTTTTGCTAGGCACATGGTGAGCTCTTTCTGACTGGAGACTATATTTTTCAGGTCTGTTTTTAAACTTTAATTTCTTTTTTCTCCTTGCCATTTTTTTCTCATTCTCCCCTTCATTGATCTCTCCTTTTCTTATTCTTGTTTGGGGATACTGGCAACTTTTTGCATGCCTTTGACCAAAGAATGATCCTCCTCTATCAGAGAAGGTTGCCCTCTTTGACCAAGTGTGCAGCTTCAGGAAGGATGCAGGTGGAGCACTGAGGGAGGCAGGGGGACACCCGTCTATTCAGCCAGATCAGCTGAATCAACCCTGACAATCAATGTGGTGGCAGGTGTCAGCCAAATTACTCTCATATCCTCCTTTCCTTATTATTTATCACCATTTCATATGTACTTTTCTGTTCTACTTTTAAAAAAGATTTCTTGCATTTTATCTTCTAAGTCCTCTGTTGAATTCTTTATTTTGGCTGTCATCTTTAGTTTTTCGAAACAGGGTCTTGCTCTGTCATTCAGGCTGGAGTGCAGTGGCACGATCATGGCTTACTGCAATCTCTGCCTCCTGGACTCAAGTGATCCTCCCACCTTATCCACCTGAGTAGCTTGGACTACAGGTGTCCACCACTACACTGGGATAATTTTTTGTAGAGATGGGGTCGCACTATGTTGCCCAGGCTGGTCTTGAACTTCTGAGCTCAAGCGGTCTGCCCACCTTGGCCTCCCAAAGCGCTGCGATTACAGGCGTGAGCCACCTCACCCAGCCTATCATATTTTTAATTTCAAAATTCTTGCTGGATTTCAGAATGCCCCTTGTTTCTAGCCATCTTGCTTTATGAGTGATATTTTCTCTTACTTTTCCAACATTATTTAGATTTCCTTTTCTTTCCTAATTTGTCTCTGTGTCCTATGAGTGCCTAACTTTCTGTTTATTTTGCTGTCTTGATTGTGTTAGCAGCTCTGTTTAAATTTCTGGTGATCCTTAGCTTGCTCTTGGTATTAAAGAATGAGAACTTAAAAAGCTGAGCAGTTGCTGTGCGTGTATGAGGGTAGGGCTTGTCATCTGGTAGGTCTCGCTGTGGGAGGTGGATACAACTGGAGTTTTCATGAGGGTGCTGCAGTGTCAGAACCCAAGGTCTTACCTCTGAGGTGCTTCAGTTCCTCAAGAGATGGATGCTCCTTTCTCTCCTGCTAGGGCCCTGCTGGGGAGGACTGCAGGCTTGTAAGCCTTGCTGCTGGCATCCTAGAGCTGAGAGTTGGGGGAATGGACTCGGGTCCTCACTGTTCATTTTGCAGGCTTTTACCTACCTTTCCTGTCACCATTCTAGCATCTCACCGAACTTCTCCTTTATGTGTGGTGCTCTTACGCCACAGCCTTTGCTTCATTTTCTCCAGAATACAGGGAGTATGAGGGAAGGAGCAGTTACCTAAGTAGAGAAGGGATGAGAATTTGCTTAAAATTGTGTCATAGTTGGACCGTATCTTCCTTGTGTTACTGTCCTCGAGGTCTAAGGGCCTCTTCTTTCTCTTGCTACTTGCCTTGATTCATGCCCGTATGTTTTTCTAAGTTCTCAATCACGCTTTCTGTTTTACTAAATCTTCCTCTTTCCCTGAACTCCATCCTCCCGCTTCACTTTGGACTGCTTGCTTGGTTGACATAACTTACATCCTGGGACCTCCTTTCAGAAGTTTCCTCAGTTGTATCCACTAGTTTTTGTTTGTTTATTTATTTGGTAACTCCTCATTTTGCCAGAAAAAAACCTCAGATAACTTCCATGGAAAGGATACATGGGAAGAAAGTATTTCTGAGCCTGTGAGCATATTAAAGCATCTTTGTTCTTTCACATTGAAGTGATAGTTTAAGCAGGCATAGAATTCTAGGTTAAAAAATTATCAGCCCCATTAAAAAGTGGGCAAAGATATGAGAAGGCACTTTTCAAAAGAAGACATACACACAGCCAACAAGCACATGAAAGAATGCTCAACATCGCTAGTCACTAGAGAAGTGCAAATCAAATCCACAGTGAGACGCCATCTCACATCAGTCAGAATGGCTCTTATTAAAAAGTAATAAAATAACAGATGCTGGCAAGGTTGTGGAGAAAAGGAAATGCTTATACACTGCTGGTGGGAGTGTAAATTAATTTAGCCATTGTAGAAAGCAGTTTGATGGTTTCTCGAAGAACTTAAAACAGAATTACCATTCAACCCAGCAATCCCATTACTGGTTATATATCCAAAGGAATATGAATAATTCTACCATAAAGACACATGCACACATATGTTCATTGCAGTATTATTCACAATAGCAAACACATGGAATCAATCTAAACGGTCATCAATAAGAGACTACATAAAGAAAATGTGGTATATACACACCATGAAATACTATGCAGCCATGAAAAAGAATGAGACCATGCCCTTTGCAGCAACATGGATGGAGCTGGTGGCCATTATCCTAAGCAAACTAACGCAGGAACAGAAAACCAAATACCGCATGTTCTCACTTAGAAGCTAAACACTGAGTACACATGGACACAAAGAAGGGAACAACAGACACCGGGGTCAACACTGGAGGGTGGGAAGAGGGAGAGGATTGAAAAACTGCCCATTGAGTACTATGCTGATTACCTGAGTGATGAAATGTCTGTCCACCAAACCTGCTTAACACATAACTTACCCATATAATAAACTTGCACACGTACCCCTGAACCTAAAATAAGTTAAAAAAAATTAAAACAAACAAACAAACAAGTAAAAATAAAAAAATTATCTTTCTGGGGACTTTGAAACCATTGCTTTATTTTTCATCTAGCATGTTCTGTTGCTGATAAAAAATGTAATTTCAGCCTTAGTTCAAATTTCTCTGTGGCTAACTTTATTTGGAAGTTTTCAGAATACTTTTTTTCAAGGTGTTGTGAAATTTCATAAGGAATGCTTTACCCTCAGATTTTGTCATGGCTGGAGCCTTCTTATAATCTCAATGCCACCTTCTCAGAGAGGCTTTCCATCTCTGCCCAATCTAGGGGAGCCCACTGTCCCCCCACTCTTGATTACATTATTTCTCCTTAGTTTCCTCATGGCACTTAACATTATCTGAAATTATCTCATTTAATGATTTGCTTTGCTTTTGTCCCCTCTGTCTAAAATATGAGCTCCTTGGGCACAGTTCGTAGAGCTGTGTATATAGATATATATAAAATTTTTTTTTTTTTGAAACAGAATCTCGCTCTGTCACCCAGGCAGGAGTGCAGTGGCACAATCTCGGCTCACTGCAACCTCCACCTCCCAGGTTCAAGCAATTCTCCTGCCTCAGCCTCCCGAGTAGCTGGGATTACAGGCATGAGCCACCGTGCCTGGCCCAGCTATCTATATAACAGTTGCATCCTCACCATCTAAAACATGTATGATATTTGTTGTGTGAATGAATGAATGAATGAATGAATGAGTGCCTCGGCACAAGGCTTTGTTCATTCATTGTACTAGGCACTTTCTGAACCCTTTTAATGCAACACGTCTTTTTTTTTCAAAACTCGTTTTCTCTTTTCCCTGTGTTCTCTAGTACTCCTGTTAGTCAGATGTTGGAACGTATGGACTGGTTGCCTCTGTGTTTAATTTATTCTCTCCTATTGCATGCTTTTGTCTTTTGCTATGAGAGATTTTTGTAAGCCTTGTTTTCTATCTTTATGTACATTTTTTATTTTGAGGATTTTTTTCTTTGCTGTATTCTGAGTGTTCCCTTTTCATAGCATTCTGGTGTTGTTTTATGGAGTAATGTCTTCTCAGATCTCTCTGCACATAAAATTAGAATCTTTTTTTTTAACTTTGTTTTTGTGCCTTGCATTTTATCATTTTGTTTTAAAGAATCAGTTTTTCTGTTTGTTTATTCTGGGCTTTGCAGGTGACAATACTCAGCCTAGCATATCTCAGATGGTGTCTTTCCTCTCCCTCTACCTCAAATATAAGAACGAGGGGATTTTATTCAGAGTTCTCAACGTCTAGAGTAGAAGTTTAGCTTTTTAAATTTCTTCCAGGTTCCTTAGAGAAGCACTTCCTGATGAATTTCTGGGCCATAAATTGGAGATGGGAGGGAACGGATAAATGAGAATAGAAGGGCGCACTGATGCAATTTTCTCTTCCTTAGATCTCCAGGGACGCTCACAGTTTTTTTCTCCACATCTCACTTTTGCCCTTCTGTCACACCTGCTCACTCTGAGCTCAGGGCCCGTGGAGATTCAACTGGGCAGGCTGGCTCCTCTTTCTCCAAGGTGGCCTCTGCCTGTTTCACATAAACCCACGCCTATCCACTTGCCATTTTTGTGAAGTTTGGTGTCATGCTTTCATTTTAACCCTACTCTGCTTTTATTTCAAGTGTGTTCTCAGAAGGGAACGGAAGGCACAGTCCATGCCTTACCTGCTTTTAAACGGCAAGTTTCCTCAAGACTCTTAAAGCCCCTGCTTAACACCACACCTACCTCATCCATCCTGAATCACCTGCTGCTGGGCTTGCCCAGCCCTACTGGGAAAAAATTATATAATGTGCTGATTGGCTCCATTACAAATTTATGAGTTCCAATCTTAGCAGGCCCTCATCTTTGCTGAGCAATCCATTTACTTCATCCCAGTCAGCTTTCTTTCTCATGCCCATGTTTTTATTTTTAAACCCATTTCTTCAAGTCCTTTATCATACTCTGGTCTTGTTTTTCTTAGCAGACAACCTAGTAGCCCATGTTAGTTACAGAAGAGGTTATGAAGAATGAACTTTCTGAACTTCTTTCTTCCATCCCCTCAAACTCATTTGTCTAACACAGTATTGTTTTCAAAGGCAAGTACTGGCTCCATCATTTCCTAACTGTGTGACCTTGCAAACAAATTACATAACATTGTTGAGTCTTGGGTTTCTCATATATAAAATTGGTGATAGTGTCAATCTCTCCTGGTCACGAGCATAATTAAAGTTCATCTCTCCTGGTTACCAGCATAATTACTTATACATTTGGTTGAAACATTAAAATAGCGCGGAAGGGTTAAAAAAAAAAAAAGAGGTCAATGTCTCCTTCTCTCATCCTCAACCTTTCATTTTTTTTATTTTTTATTTTTGAGATGGAATCTCGCTCTGTCGTCCAGGCTAAAGTGCAGTGGCACAATCTCGGCTCACTGCAACCTCCTCCCCCTGGGTTCAAGCAATTCTCCCTGCCTCAGCCTCCTGAGTAGCTGAGATTACAGGTCCCACCAACATGCCCGGCTAATTTTTGTATTTTTTAGTAGAGATGGGGTTTCACCTTGTTGGCCAGGCTGGTCTTGAACTCCTGACCTCAGGTGATCTGCCTGCGTCAGCCTCCCGAAGTGCTGGGATTACAGATGTGAGCCACCACGCCTGACAACCTTTAGTTTAAATCATGTGAATATTTTAAACAAATATTTGTAGTTTTGATAATGAGGATGATATAGGGAAGGTTCTCATATTTCCTAGCACAGAATCTAGCACTTTGTATATGCTGAAAAAAGTTAGTTTCTTATCTCTACTCCCTTTCTGGATCATGTAGAGTAATTCCATTTTCTTCTTTAATAGATGAATGAATGTCTGGCACCTATCTCTGCTCAGGGATGTTACTCATAGAGTGAGGCTGCAAGTCTTAAGAACTCGACGGCAATTTACATCTTTGTTATCTAATCCATGAATTATGGTACACCTTTTCTCACTTAGGTGTATTCAGTCTAGAACAAGTAACCTGATTAAGAGTGCTGGAAGCTGCTGCAAGGACCCAGTTGTTTTAGTATTTGCAGTCTGACTTTAAAGGAAGTTTATAAATTGTAGCAAAAGAATAACTCAGTTTCCATGGAGAATTTTTCTGTTTTCCCAAGTCCTAGGAATATAGTCTAGAATGGCTTAATGAAAACACTACTGGGTGGTGCAGCTGTGTAGGCGTGCCACTTTTAGAGTAGCAGATACCTTTGTGTGAACAAAAATGGAATCCTTTCTCCGAGCAGAGTGTGAGCTACATTTCACCTTGCTCCCTTGGCTGGGTGCCCTTGTGCAGTGTACAACCTTCTCAACAGTATGTGGCTGGCCTGCCTAGTAAAAACTTTCTTGTTCTGCATGATTTTAAGACTTGCATGTGGCTTTTTTTCCCTTTCAAGTCAATAAAGAGAAAGACGAAGCGAGTGGCACTGAAGAGAGGAGTCTTTGTAAGGTACATGTTTGGTTCAGTGTGATTGGCACTTACACATGTCTTATGGTCTTATGCATACAACATCCCTCTACTGTTTATATTATTATCTATGTTTTAGTTAAAGAACCTGAGGCTTAGAAATTAAGTGATTTATCCAAACTCATCAGTTAATAAGGAGTGGAGCTGAATCCAATCTAGATGATTTATGTCAGAGTTTGCATTCTTTCTGAACACCTCACTGAGGTGCTGTTTTAAATTGTGTATTTCATGCATGTATGCACCTGCATGCACACACAACCTTCTTGCTGAATGAGCTATTGGGGATGTATCTACTTCTCAGTACTGCATAGTTTCCTGATATTTCAAAGCAGCTGAGTTACAGGCATCATGCTACACGCTGTGCATGCCTACAGCATTTGCTCTGTGGTTCTCACACCAGCCAGTCTAGGTTTTCACCTGAGCCTTGCCACATACTGGCTGTCTGGGTATGGGCAAATTATTTGACTTTTCTGGGCTTGGTTTCTACATCTTTAAGGTGAGACTACAGATAGTATCTATCTAGTTGGATTGATGTGAGGATTGAGTAAGATACTTGGCCAATTCTTTAACCTTTCTGTGCCTCAATTTCTTCAACATTAAGATGTGATCAATTATAGTACTCATCTCTTAGGATTATAGGGAGGATAAAAAGGGATAAAATGCATAAATTGTAAGCAATTGATAAATAACTATTTAGTGATATTTTTCTCATTAATGAGGATAAAGTCTCAGAGAGGCTAAAAAACTTGCTTGAAGTCACATAGCTAGAAAATGGCTGAGCTAGGGTTTGAAATTAGGCTTCTTTGATTCTGGATGCAATGCTGAAATACTTTTGATTATTACACTATTCTGACAGAAGAAAAAAATACAAAGAAGAAAGCATGCTATATAAGCCAGTTCCATTCATTAAAGTTTATGTGAAGGGCTTCAGGTTTACAGGCATGGTGAATTTTCTAACATTAAAAGGACTTAATGACTGACCCATCTTTGATTAGTATCAAGTACTCATGAGTCACCTAAGTGCCTGAGATGGGGTTGGGATGTTTTTGGAGAATGAGCTTTTCCTGTGAAGCCAAAATGGAATCACGGTGTTTTTGTAGAATGAACCTAATGTGTTATTAGTGGTTTTCTTAGAAAATTCAGATTTGACAGCCAAGATATAGAAACAACTTAAATGTCCATAGACAGGTGAATGGACAAAGAAAATGTGGTATGTTCATGCATCACATAACAACGTTTCAGTCAGTGATGGGCCACATATACAATAGTCGTCCTGTAAGATTGTAATGGAGCTGAAAAATTCCTATTGTCTAATGATATTGTAGTCATAAGGTCGAAGTGCAATGCGTTGGTCATGAGTTTGGAGTGCTGCTGGTGTAAAGAAACCTACTGTGCTGGCAGTCCTGCAGTAGTACAGCACATCTAGCTGTGTAGAGTACATAGTACTTGATAATAAGCACCTGTGTTATTGGTTTATGCATTTACTATACTATACTTTTAATCATTATTTTAATGCATACTCTTTCTACGTATTAAAAAAGTCAGCTGGGAAACAGCCTCCGGCAGGTTCTTCAGGAGGTATTCCAAAAGAAGGCATTGTTATCTTAGGAGATGACAGCTCCATGCATGTTATGGTCCCTGAAGATCTTGAGACAAGATGTGGGGGTGGGAGACAGTGATACTGAAGATCTTGACCCTGTGTAGGTGTAGGCTAATGTGTGTGTTTGTGTCATAGTTTTTAAGAAAAAGTTTAAAACGGCAAAAAAAGAAAACAGTTTGTAGAATAAGGATATGAAGAAAAAATACTTTTGTACCACAGTTCAATGTGTGCTTTAAGCTAAGTGCTATTACAGAAGAGTCAAAAACCTAAAAAATAATTACAAAGTGTATAAAGTAAAAAAAATTATAGTAAGCTAAGGTTAATTTATTATTGAAGAAAGAACAGTGGTTTTTAATGGATTTAGGGTAGCCTAAGTGTACAGAGTTTATGAAGACTACAGCAGTGCACAGTCGTGTCCTAGGCCTTCACATTACTCACCACTCACTCACTCACTCACTCACTCACCCAGAGCAACTTCCAGTCCTGCAAGCTCCATTCATGATAAATGCTTTATACAGGTGTATCTTTTTTTTATACTTTTTTATTTTTTGAGATGGAGTCTCGCTCTGTTGCCCACGCTGGAGTGCAGTGGCACGATCTCGGCTCACTGCGAGCTCCGTCTCCTGGGTTCATGCCATTCTCCTGCCTCAGCCTCCCAAGTAGCTGAGATTACAGGCACCTGCCACCACGCCTAGCTAATTTTTTTGTATTTTTAGCAGAGATGGGGTTTCACTGTGTTAGCCAGCATGGTTTTGATCTCCTGACCTTGTGATCCGCCTGCCTTGGCCTCCCAAAGTGCTGGGATTACAGGCGTGAGCCACCGTGCCCGGTCTTATACTTTATTTTTATTGTAGTTTTCCTATGTTTAGACACACAATTCCTTGCCATTGTGTTGTAATTGCCTACGGTATTCAGTACACAAACATGCTGTACAGGTTTGTAGCCCAGGAGCAATAGTCTATACTGTATAGCCTAAGAGTGTAGTAGGCTAGGCCACTTAGGTTTGTGTAAGTGCATTCTACGACATTTGTACAGCGATGAAATCACCTGGAGATGCATTTCTCAGAATGTGTCCTTGTCGTTAAGTGACACATGACTATATACATACAATGGAACACTATTCAGCCTTAAAAGAAGGAAATTCTGCAATATGCAACAACATGGATGGACCTCGAGGACATCATGCTGAGTGAAAAAAGCTGGTCACAGATTTCACTTACATGAGGTAACTAAAAGAGTCAAATTCATAGACTCAAAGAGTTAGAATGGTGGTCATCAAGGCTGGGGGGATTGGGAAATGGGTTGTTACTAATCAGGAGTCACATAGTTTTAATCAAGCAAGATGAATAAGCTCTAGGGATCTGGTGTTCAACATCAAGTCTAGAGTCAACAATACTATATTGTACACTTAAAACTTTGTTAAGAAGGTAGATTTCATGTTAGGTATTCTAACCACGATAAAATAAAATAGAAACTTCAGACTTAAAAATCTGATGAGTTTTCATTTTGAAAGATTGTGAGAGCTCTAGCAAAATCCTGGCCCATTTACAACTCACATAATTACATTCCCAGCACCCACAATTTTCCTCCAGTTTTAATTAAGAAATGTGTTTTGCTTCCTCTCTGTGGCTGGCAGACTGTACTTCAAACAGGTGTGTCCTAATCACCTTGGACCTGAAAGAGCTGGCATTGACCATGAAAACTTTGGTTAAGTGATGCTTTCATAAATACATTGTGTAATGTGAGTTATTGCCCCTCACTCTGCCTTTTCTTCAAATAATTTTTTTAAATGGGGTGAAGTCTGATGTCTGTGTAAAGAGTTTTTAACCAGTGCTATGTGCTGATAAATCGCTTAGGACTTACTTACTGTCTATGACTATCTTTCATTTACCAATTACCATCTTTTTGAACTTAAAGCAAAATCTATTATATTATCTGGGTTTGTGACTTGAGCTACTGAGCTGAAACTTTTCCCGGGGTGATTCTTGAGCTACCAAATGACCAGGAAGAGTTTTCTCAGTTTTCTGCTCTTGGCCGAGACTGTTGGACAGGATGATTCACTCAGTCCCACCCAGCTCCAAAATATTTCCCTAAAGTATCTTCTCTGAATATAGCTTTATTGCCCCATCATATTCAGACTACAGAAATTAAATAAATATAGTCTGTTAATTCAGACCTTTGCCACATGCACAATTCAGCTTCCTCTTCACCACACTTGATTTTACCAGAGGAAAACATGGTGTCTTTAGATAGTTGACCAGCCCTCCCAGTTGACTGGCATTTCTGGCCATGTCATTCCTAAATCCTCCAATTTAAATAAAATAGAATTTAAATAGAATAGATAAAATAGAATTTAAAACTTTACATACAATCTTGGTAGCAATTATATCATTCAAACCATTCATCTCCTTGCCTGTGTCTCATGGGTAGCTTAATCTGCTTAAGAGTTTTTTCTCCATTGTTTAAATATTTTAGCACCATTCAAAATCATTTATTGTAGATAGTACTAATTTTAACGGAAGTTTCTGTGAATTAGAGGGAAAAGAAGTTTGCTTAAAAGAGCATAGATATACATGTTTTTGGATTATCTTAGCTCCTTTTATTTATAGTCTTAGAGTTCATTTCTACATGTAAATATATGAGTTCATCTTTTTTTGGCTCCATTTGGAGACACAAACAACATTTGTTTTACCTCGTTTTAGGGGTATCGGGGGATAAAAAGTATAAGCAAATGTTCTTTCTGCCAAGTTTGAGATTTTGTAACCAAGATCTAAACAAACCAACATGAAGTCTGTAAGGTATCATGTTTTAAGATATATGCCCTTAAAACATGACAAGTTTTTATTTCAAAAATGCCTGAGTATCATTAAACTTAGGACCAAGTTTACCTTTCTATACCCTTATATTAACATATGTTATATTATGTTATATTATGATTATATGTTAAAATATGTTATATTAACATATTAACATAACAATATAATGTAATGTTAGGAGGAGATAAAATAGAATTTAAAACTTTACATACAATCTTGGTAGCAATATGTTATTAATGTTAATCTATACGTACATTGAAAAAAGACCAGAACAAAATATACTAAAAGCATTAAAAGTGGATATCTCTGGGTGGTAGCACTATGCGTGAGTTTAATTTTTTTGTCTTTGTGTATTTTAAAAAATTTCTACAATGATTATGTATTACTTTAATAATAACTAAAGATATTTTGGAAAGCCATATAAGTGACCCATTATTTTATTTGAAATGATTTTGGACTTCAAGAGATAGTTTGTACACATTGTGGGTTATTACATATAAGTTTCAAGTTATACCTGGTTTAAATTTGTTGTCTACAAAGCTGAAGGGAGCTTTAATGATAAAAATAACAATTAGCCACAGTAATCCCAATTTGCTTGAATATAGTTCTCTTCTAAACCTATGCTAGCACATACGCTATCACATACTGCGCTTTGTTGATTAATCTTACTCTGCTTCGTGTAGTCAGGAGGGGTATTTAATAGCCATAGACGAAAAGATTTGGCCCAAGGTCACATAGCTACTAAATGGCAGGCCTGAAACTAGATCTCCATCTAGTTCTTTTCCCACCATTCCCTGTAGGAGTAAATTTAAAAACTACTTTATCCTTTTTGGAAGGAAAAATGTCATGGTAGCCTTTTACACTCCTCGTGTTTGTGATTGTGTTACTGCTATTCATTCATGCTTCGGTTAAGTGCAGAAAGATAGCACACCAATATCTTAGCACGTGTTATGTCCCAGGCACAATGCTGGACACTGGCCATACATTCACCCGCCTAACCCCCCACAACAACCGTGTGATACTGACATTTTGATATCTGTTTACAAATAGAAAATCTGAAATTCACAGCACTTGTGAATTGTGGATATGAAATGGAACCCAGCTCTTTCCGACTCACACTCAGGAACACTGAAAGCAGAGTGCCAGAAGAACTGCATTAGGGCTTTCTCCAGGAAGAAGAAAGTGAAATAAGCCACCCAGAAGCCCTGTGCTAGAGGACTGAAACTAGGGCAGCTTCCCTGCCAGTGTTGGGGCTTACAGATGCACACTGTGGTGAAAGATAAAATTGGGTTTAAATCCATTTCTGACCCTTACTAGCTGGGTGACTTTGGCAGTGCCTATCCCCTCAAATCTTCAATTTCCTCATCTGAAAGATGGAAGCGTGGCAATAATAATGACAATTCTCATGGGGAATGAATGAGACAACTTATGTTGAGATCTCAGGGTGCAATTCATGGAATAAAAATAGGGTTCTGCTGATGTTAGTTTTAAATGATAATGATGATTATGATGATGATAATAATATTTATAAACCTGAAGTTGCATAGCTCTGTATAGCCAAGGAAGGGTTCTAATATGAAGCCAAAAATTTAAGTGGCATTGAAAAGAAACATTCTCATTGAAGTCTTCTTGAAGACTGAGATAAATTGATGAAGATTAAGAAATTATGAGAAAGATACTGTTCTAGTTTATTAGTATATTTTGCTAAAGAGGTTTTCTCTCTCTTTTTTTTTTTTTTTTTTTTGCTCTGTAAATCATGTTCTTTTAGTCCACGAGGCATGAGCATAGTATGTATGGATTTCTACTTGTCACATCTTTTAATAGAAAGGAACTCAGAAGGAGGCAGAAGTTCCTTAAAAAAGTTAGGGGACTTCTCTTTGATTTATAGAGACCAGTAGAAGTATGTAGTAGAAGTATGTTTAGATGGGGAAGTTCAAGTGTTCTTTAGGTCTTGGGGTAGAGTGATGGGACACAATTGCTGGGGTGTGAATGTGGTTTTTGAGGGCCACTGTGTTCTTACATACTTAGCTGTAATGACCCTATGGCAGAAAGTGTTTGAATTATGTTTAACAATCATCTGTCTTGCTGTTATATATTACTGTACATAAGCGTCGATCCCTGAGTGATTGATTTAACAAAGATTGGATAACAAGGTTGTTGTTTTTACTTGTTTTCTGTTTTGCTGTCTCCTCAGGGCTGGTTTTCTTGAGGCCTCAATGATTGTGGGGCTTGCCACAATACCTCATATAGTTTCCCATTCTTTAAAGTTAGCAAATTTGCCAGATAATCTCAGAGATCCCTCCATCGCTCTAGCTCTGTAATTCCATGATTTTTATAGTGAGATGAAATGTGTGACTCTCAGGCTTTCATTGTGGACCACGCAGTTATAAGGTATTTGCTATCGAGGCCCCGTGCTTCACTCAGAATTAACACTTACATTGATTCTGGAGTTCACACGATCCTCTTATTTGGAGGACTACCTTCAGTAAGAAGCCCTTGTGCATTTTATGTCTTGCCAGAAATGCTTTTTGTTTGTTGGGAAGGTGCTGCACAGTCCTTTTGCACAAGGATGAGGGCAGCCTTCAGTAAGTAGTCCTTGTGCATTTTGTGCTCTCATGATGCTAATCTCACTTCAGGCTAATGACAGATTGCTTAGTGTTACTCAGGTTTAAACATTTGTGCTATTATTAGAATCCAGTATGTTTTCTGGAGAGTGAATGACAATCAGACAGGACATCATTATTTTTAAAAATGATTTTTGGCACAGTATAAAGGATGAACCATTGAACCATGTCAGCAACTTTTTGTGTGTGTACCATGATCACCTTCTCTCCTAATAACTTTTTCATGAATGCCCACTTCCTTTCATTGCTATTTATATTTGTTGCATGTATTGATTTTCGTAGAGCCTTTCATTTTGTAGCATTTGTTTGTGTCAGACACCATGATCTCATAAGAAAAGCAAACATACCCCAGGGTGACCTGGGACTGTACTCGTTTCCTACACTCAGGAAAACTTTTTGCCTCCTTGAACAGTGTGAAAGTTGGTCTAAAACAGAGTGTCTCATCCTCAGTACTATTGACATTTAGGCCAGATAATTCCTTATTATGGGAGGTGGTGGGGGCCTTCCTGTGCATTGTAGTGATGCAGGCAAAACCTCAAAATTGGGTCTCAGCGAGAGGGAGTTCTTGGCTTTGCACAGGAAAGAATTCAAGAGCAAGCTGGCAGTGAAAGACAGCAAGTTTATTAGAGCAGCAATGTACAGCAAAATGGCTCCTTCGTAGAGCATCGGTGGAGTGGCCCAGAGAAGCACTTGTGGATTGCTGGCTGGCTATATTTATACCCACTTAATTATATACAAAATAAGGGGCAAGGCTATTCACAAACTTTCTGGAAAAGGGGCAGAGAGTTCCCAGAACCATATAAGGTAACTTTTGGGCCGTTTGCCATGGCATCATTTATAAACTGCCATGGTGCTGGTGGGAGTGTCTTATGCAAATATATTATAATTAGCATATAATGAGCCATGAAGGCAACTAGAGGTCACTTTGGTTGCCATCTTGGTTCTCCTGGTTTTGGCCAGTTTCTTTGCTACATCCTGTTTTGATCAGCAGGGTTGTGACCAGGGCTCAGAAAGCAGGTCCCGCTGACCTCCTACCTCCGTAGGAACTAGTGGCCGATTAGATGCCAGTAGCACCCCCTCGGTTGTGAGAACCAAAATTGTCTCCTGACATTGCCAAAGGTGCCCGGTGGGGGGGGGCAAAATTGACCCAGTGGAGATCCACTAGTCTAGAATAATATTTTTTAGGTATATACAAACTTGAAGATGATATGACACTAGGAGTTTGTGAATGTAATGATTATTGGGGTCTTGTGATAATTTTTTTCTGTGGAGTGACATGAATGAAAAACAGAATTTATTTGCCCTTTGCATTGTTAGGAGGATTTCTTGATAAGACTTTAATATTGTTTTGAATTTTTTCCCCCATTAAAATTTAAGGACTCATTATCAAAGTTTGAAAGAGGCCACAGGAGAAAAACCTTTGAACAAACCTTTGAACAAACACCAATTAACACACATGGTTGGGATGGGCTATGCTACTGTGTAAGTGGTACTAGCATAGTCATTAAAGATAAGTCTTGGCCAGGCATGGTGGCTCACGCCTGTAATCCTAGCACTTTGGGAGGCCAAGGGGGGTGGATCACGAGGTTAGGAGTTCGAGACCAGCCTGGCCAACATGGTGAAAGCCCATCTCTACTGAAAATACAAAAATTAGCCAGGCGTGGTGGCGGGTGCCTGTAATCCCAGCTACTCGGGAGGCTGAGGCAGGCGAATTGCTTGACCCTGGGAGGTGGAGGGTGCAGTGAGCGGAGATTGCACCACTGCACTCCAGCCTGGGTGACAGAGTGAGACTCCTTCTCAAAAAAAAAAAAAAAAAAGATAAGTCTTGGTGGCGAGGGAGGGAGTTGAGGGCCGAGAAATTATCTATTGAGTACAATGTACATTAGTCAGGTGATGGGTTCACTAAAAGCCCAAACTTCACTACTACACAATATATCCACATGACAAAATTGTACTTTTACCCCCTCTAAATCTATTTTTAAAAAGGTAAGACCTGGTACGTAACAGACATTCCAAAATATTTGTTAAATGGGTAGATAATGGACAAATGGATGGTTGGATGAAGGATCTGCTATTGCTAACTTATATAGTCTTGGGAACAAAATTTCATCAGTGATACACAAAACTAGTGGTCACAAAAGCAAGAGTGGTCATGGGGTATGAGCAGTACAGAGCCCCTCTCCTTCTCCTGTGGATCCCCCAGGTGCACCTCTGCTCTTCCACTGCTGTTTGTTTACACTCCTCTCCCCAGGCCTATATCCTTACCTGCCTTTCCTTCCCTCTATATTTGTTGCCTGAATTTATTTTCTTCAAGCTTTTCATATGGTATCATTTCTTTGTATCAGACACCATGATCTCAAGAAAAGAAACCCACCATATTTGATTGTGGATCCACACCTGGGCAATCCTGAGTGAAGAACTGCTTAATCTTTATTCTCTGGTTGTTCAAATCAAACTAGCAATGTGATTCCTAATCATCTTTGAAAATACTTCATTTTGATTATCTAGAGCCCCATGCCTTTCTTTGATAATTTATTCTAGAATACAAGTTTTTGATCAAAGGAATGTATATTAATAACTGGGATAGATGGATTTTAACTGTGATCATGTGCTCACAGTGATGTTATTGATTTAATACCAAAAAGTATTTCCTCCATTTTATAAAGAAATTGAGGTACAGATTTGTTAAGATGTAGAGCCTGGTGCCTACACTGAGTAGTTATATTAGGGTTAGAATTGCAGAGCCCAGATGTTGAGACCAGGTTCATAGCACCAAGAGGGAGGGTGAAATTGATATGGAGCAGTAATTTGATAAAAAGCATTGAATCTGTAGTACCAGAAAGTTGAAACATTTTTCTTTATGTTTTGTTTTAAAGTCACAAAAATAATTGTTGAGGATGACTACTTCGGGTATCATGGCTTTGATTCAATGGGAAGAATATTTTCTCTAAAATGGACAAATTATTAATTTCAAGACCTTTCCTATGAGTTTTATTTTGGTAAGTGTTGCTCATGATCTGCTTCTCTTCTCTCTTAGACCTTCTCTCACCATGCCCCATAGGAATCTGACAGGAAGCTGCAACGTTAATTGTGGTTGTAAAATACACGAGTATGAGCCAGTCTGTGGATCAGATGGAATTACATACTTTAACCCTTGTCTGGCTGGCTGTGTTAATAGTGGTAATCTTAGCACTGGGGTGAGTACATTTCACAAGTTCCTCTTCTGTTAGTCCAACATCCTGTGACAAGGATGTGATGAAATTCATATGCAACTACAATGACTTCAGTCTTTCTTTTCAAGAGGCTCAAAGTAACCTACAAAATACCTCTGATGAAAACCTAGAGGAAAGAAAATTATGCATTGCTATTATTTTTTTTTTCCAGGGATGACTGGAACATTTGGGTGCAGGGATTTGGTTCCATATCAGCCTTCTCCTACTTTATATTCTGCGCCAACTCAGTGAAACTTGATAAGGTTGAGCTCTAGGCCTGCCATTTGTTTCTCTGACAGGGCCCTTGTGATGGATTTGAAGGTCAAGATGACCACATTTGGTGCTGATAAAAGAGTATAGGAAAGCACCTCCCCTGACTGGAGTCTGTGAAGATGGGTGATGGCCGTTTTTCATAGACTATCAGTTCAGTTCAGGCTTAAAAAAAAACTTTCAAAGTAAAGATATTTCTGACAGTTCAAGAATAGGCTATTTTGAGAATTCCCTTTCCTGTAAATTATAAATGGGCTGTAATACTGTGGGAGAAAGTTTTCATATTCTACCGTTTCTTTTTTTTTTGAGATGGAGTTTTGCTCTTGTTGCCCAGGCTGGAGTGCAATGGCATGATCTCAGCTCACCTCAACCTCCGCCTCCCAGGTTCAAATGATTCTCCTGACTCAGCCTCCCTAGTAGTTGGGATTATAGGCATGTGCCACCATGCCTGGCTAATTTTGTATTTTTAGTAGAGATGGGGTTTCTCCATGTTGGTCAGGCTGGTTTTGAACTCCTGACCTCAGGTGATCTGCCCACCTTGGCTTCCCAAAGTGCTGGGATTACAGGCGTGAGCCACTGTGCCCGGCCTCTACATAGTTTCTTATTGAGCCCAGTTTGATTCTTTGTGAAGAACAGATTGTACGAAGTTGCTTTCACTAAAAGGTTAAAATGCATGTGCTTGTTCTGTGCAGGTGATAAGGGATTATACCATCCACTGAATGTTTTGGGGATGTTGTTTTTGATGTCTGAGTTTTAAACTGCAATGATAAATTGAGAATTCCTGTTGTTTGTTCCCCATTATATAATTGGTGAACTCCACTGTGTCGCCATGTTGAAAGGGTGAGATCTGTTCTCTTGGTGGCTAAGTCCTTCCTTGAGAGTCAGTGTTCATCCTTTAAAATATGCCAGCAGTCTTTTGAGCATGACAGCCAACCAGTGCCCCATCTTCATACTTTTTCTTATGACTGCTTCAAGTATTCAAAGGTTGCAGTGAAGGCCAGCCGATGTCCATTTAGTCTGACTCTGTCAGAGCCCAGGAGCAGTACTGGGTGGGGGCTGTAGTAGCCAAGTTACTTCCATGGAGCTGGTTGCTCTTCTATAGGGTGTAGGGCACCAGCTAACTAAAGGGACTTCAAAGATGTTTAAAAATGGAAGCACCAGAATGTACATTAACTTAGACACCGTGGAAAGCAGTTCGGAGATTTCTCAAGGAACTTAAAACGACCACTCAACCCAGCAATCTCATTCCTGGGTATGTATCCAAAAGAAAACAAATTGTTCTACCAGAAAGACACATGCACTTGTATGTTCATTGCAGCACCGTTCACAATAGTAAAGACATGGAATCAAGCTAGTTGCTCATCAGTGATGAATTTGATAAAGAAAATGTGATAATATACACCATGGAGTACTACACAGCCATAAAAAAGAATAAAATCATGACCTTGGCAGCAACATGGATGCAGCTGGAGGCCATTATCCTAAGTGAATTAACGCAGGAACAGAAAACCAAATACCACATGTTCTCACTTATAAGTGAGAGCTAAACATTGGGTACTCATGGACACAAAAATGGAAACAATAGACACAGGAGACTACTAGAGGGGGGAGATGGGGAGGGAGGTGTGGAAAAACTACCTGTTGGGAACTATGCTCACGACTTGGGTGATGGGATCATCTGTTCACCAAACCTCAGCATCACACAATAGACCCGTGTAACAAACCTGCACGTGTACTCCCTGAATCTAAAATAAAAGTTGAAAAAGAAAAGAAAACCGAACACCAATGAGATGTTCGCTATTATTGGTGCTAAAGTCATCACGATTGCATTATAAATTCTCTGCATTTAATAGATGTTTACTTTAGGGCCCACTGTGTGCCCAGAGTAGTGCTAGGTGCTCTGTGAGCACAAAGAAAAATAAGGTTTGGTTCTGTTTTTTGAGGTGCTTCTCTAATTGGAGAGCCCAAGAGTTAACAGCAATGGAGGCAGAATATAATGATGACAAAAATGAGCCTGTGGAATGTGAATGGTATTGAATGTTGAAAGCTTCTTAGAAAAGTTTAGGTTTAAGCAATTTTGACCAGCAGACTTTGATTCTGTTAGACACACACTTGAGATCCTTACTGTTACCAATGAGGAAGCTACTTTCAATGAAATATTTTGTTTGAAAAAATATTCGAGCTATTTTAGAGTACTTTTACTTAACTTCGTCTTAATATTCTTATGCCGCAGTTAGCTTTTGAGGGGCACACAACTCATCTTTATTTTGCTCACTTAGATACGGAATTATACAGAATGCACCTGTGTCCAAAGTCGACAAGTGATCACTCCGCCCACCGTGGGACAGCGCAGTCAGCTCCGTGTGGTTATTGTCAAGACTTATCTCAATGAGAACGGCTATGCTGTGTCTGGGAAGTGTAAACGGACCTGCAATACCCTTATCCCATTCTTAGTGTTTCTTTTCATAGTCACCTTCATCACAGCATGTGCCCAACCATCAGCTATCATAGTAACACTCAGGTGAGAACAGCATTCAACTTCTGGGGTGGGTTCTGTACTTATAATTTCCAGAGCACATAATCCAGGACAAGGGGCTTATGTGGTAAATCAGAGAGCAAAGCAAAATTAGCATGTGCAGGAGGGCGCTCAGATATTTGCCTGGTGAACTTAGGAGAGATTTTTCCCTGTTGGGAAGGGAAAGGAAGGTTGTAACATTTCATACTTTGGAAAGTTCTTTATTCAGTTGGGTTATATTCTTACTGTATAATGAAACGTCATTGATGTTTTTGATTCCTGAAGTCTCTGCCCTACGAGGTTCAACTTCAGGAGTTGAAAGTCATCACTCTGTCAGCTATGAGAAGCTGGACCCCAGAGGAGGGCAGGAAGTAATTTGAGAAAGTTGCTAAATCGTGCATACAGCAAAGGCTATTATCTTCAACCTTATAGATAGTTACTACCTTCAGGATCAGTGGTGATTTATGCTGGGCCTGCAATTTGAAATGCTGAGTTCATTAATTTTACTATCATATAAAATTTCGGAGTTGAGTCAAGAAAAGGGCATACTGGGGAATGTGATTTCTCTCTCTCTCTCTTTTTTTTTTTTTTTCAGTTTTTCAGGCTGTGCTTTCTTTGCCATATCTTGTTTGGACTTTTTGTTTATAAGAGGACATGGAAGCTACTTTTGTCCTATTAAAAATGTTGGTACTGGTGTTCCTAGAGCAAAATGAGGGTCGGGCTGCTGTTTTTTGCACTGCAATAACGAGATACAGATGAACAGGGGAGGAAAAGAGTTTTTATTTCTGTAACCAGTTACAGGGAGAAGGCCTGGAAATAAACACCAGACCTACTCAAAATTACAAAGTTTATTAGAGCTTATATACATTCTAAGCTATCTGTCTACGTGTAAGTGTGCATTCGTCTAAAGACATAAGTGATTAATTTCTTTTAATTTATAACTAAGGTCTGAATCTTGAAGACCTTCTTCTGGATCCTCAGTAAGTTTACTTAATCTAAATGGTCCAGGTGCTGCGGCGATTACCCTTATCTTATCTCCTGCTAAATCACGGAGGTTTGGGGAGTTCCTTCAGACCCCCAATAAACTTGTTTATGGAGGCCTAGGGAGTTTTTTCAGACCCCCAGTAAAACTTGTTTAATCCTAAATGGATCCTGTTAAGAATTTGTTCATTATTTTGTCGTGCTTTAAGGCCCAGGAAAGACCTAGGCAAAACTCTTGGTGGACTTTTGTTACATTCCAGCATTTGTGTAAGGGCACTAGCTTTTAATATTTAACTTAAACACTCAGTCTGTACTGAAACAGTTGTTATGGAGGCCTGCCACACTGATACATTCACATCGGTGTGTTGATATTTGCAGTAAGGACTGCAGTGGACAAAGGAACTGGGCAGCGTGGTGAAGCCACAAGAGCACACCCATGGGTCTGGGCAGCTTCAGGAGGATTAGGGGGTGCAGTGCAGGGAAGGAGTGAAGAAAGGGAGTCAGTTCTTACTCTTCCTCAGATGCCACAATGCTGGGCACCTTGCAGGAAGCACCTGCTGAGATGTCATTGCTTAGCAAGGGCAGTGGGCTGCACCAGACATATTCTGGCTTCCTTCCCACTTGGTGCTGAATCAGGCATTTCCCAGCAAAGCTGTTCCTTGACAGCCAGATAGTAGAGCATGAAAGGCCCACTGGTTTGTTTACTCAGTTCTTCCAGCAGCAGATATTTATGGAATAACAACCTGTGTGCAGCACTTTGCAAATTGCTATGAGAAATAAAGAAATTGGGGAAAAGGTGACAAAGGCACTGGTCTTGGGAAAGTTCCCGTTATATACCATACTCTCATGGATATGCGATGGAGAGGATAAGGCACTGCAGCGTTTAAAAACACATATGAATCATTCATAAATTTACTCAAATAATCTTATTCTTTGCACTTTAATTCCTCAAGAGATGTTAAATAACCCATAGGCTACTTTTTTTTTTTTGAGACGAAGTCTCGCTTTTTCACCCAGGCTGGAGTGCAGTGGCTCAATCTTGGCTCGCTGCAAGCCCGCCTCCCGGGTTCACGCCATTCTCCTGCCTCAGCCTCTCCGAGTAGCTGGGACTACAGGCGCCCGCCACCACGCCCGGCTAATTTTTTGTATTTTTAGTAGAGACGGGGTTTCACTGTGGTCTCGATCTCCTGACCTCGTGATCCGCCCGCCTCGGCCTCCCAAAGTGCTGGGATTACAAGCGTGAGCCACCGCGCCCGGCTGGAGTATAAGTTTTTAAAAAAGAAAAAAAGATGTGGTTGGAGGGCTTATGCTTCCTCTGATATTTGACTTGTTTCCTATACATTTTTTGAATATACTTTTATTCTTTTCTTTCTTCCTGTTTTGGAAGAATTACTGGAGTAATTTTCAATGTACACATCTACCACTCTGGAAGATGCAGGCACACAGGCAAAAAACAAAAACAAAAACACCGCGCAGTATTTAGGAGGAAATTCTATAATTAAAAAAAAATGGATCTGATTTTGGAAGCTCAGTTAGAGGCATTTCAGCTTCTTCAGCCAAAAGCCTTTAACCCTCTACCAGTATTTATGTAGAAACAATTAGAGTTAGTCAGAGTTTCTTTGATGTCTACATTGGGAAGACCTTTATTCTGGGATTTAGCCATCAGCAATCTTGTGTGGCTATTGTTAGCAAATAATAGTGAATTAAATATTTTGGCATGGCATCTCTTTAGTCCCTGGCTCTGCACAAAGCCGACTTGATTTGACATTCATTTTCTTGGGGCTACTATTTAAAAAACATTTCCTTCTTTCCCTTCACCGTAGGTCCGTAGAAGATGAGGAGAGACCTTTTGCGCTGGGAATGCAGTTTGTTTTGTTGCGAACACTTGGTACGTCCCTGAATTTCCAAGTGTGCCTCTTAGTTCCTCTTTGCAGATGGCAAATTTTCACTGTCCTTTAAAAATGGCAAGTCACATCATTTATTACCATGAGTAAGATTTTACAGGTTAGTGGTGAGGGTACAACTTCCTTGTTTTCTGATTTGAACTAGAAGCTGACAGGTTCTGTTGTTTGATGAAGCAAAACAAAACCAAAGTTAGGTTAGTTTCTTTTTCATTATGACCATAAACTTGGACAAAATTCGCCAGAGTTTTGCACAGTAACAAATAGGAAATCAAGCAATTTGTCAAGATTTGTAATCCTAGCATTTTGACCCCTTTATGCCATTTTACTACGAAAGCAGCAACATTCCTTTGATCAATTTCAATGTATTGTTAATTGACGTCTTTGTCATCAAGCTTATTTTTCCTTATATAATGTCTTTTTCTTAAGTGGCAGTCTGTCATTTTCTTCAGCTGTTATTTTCTCCTCAGTAATCAGTGTCATTGTCTACAAGACAAAAAAATTGTTTTTTGATTCAAATTTCTTATTTCAGTTTTGAAGAGGTAATGTTTAAAAAGGGCATCTTCTGACCCCCTGAAGCATTAATCCCCTGGCATTCTCCATTTGTCATATGTTGTGGTTGATGGCCCAGTCCACGAATGAGCATTTTCAATAAGCCCCAGGAGGAAAATGCTTCTAGTTCCATTTAATGAGTGGCTTGTTTTTTTCGGTACTAATAAGACTTTGAGGCTATCATTTTTTAAAAAACATGCTGTTTAAAGGAAATCCTGACACACTTAGATATAGTGAAAAAGTCTGCCTTAGGCCGGGTGCAGTGGCTCATGCTTTAATCCCCGCACTTTGGGAGGCCGAGGTGAGTGGATCACCTGAGGTCGGGAGTTCGAGACCAGCCTGGCCAACATGATGAAACCCCATCTCTACTGAAAATACAAAGAAATTAGCTGGGTGTGGTGGTGCCTGCCTGTAATCCCAACTACTCAGGAGGCTGAGGCAGGGGAATTGCTTGAATCTGGGAGGCGGAGGTTGCAGTGAGCCGAGATGGAGCCACTGTACTCCAGCCTGGGCAACAAGAGCAAAACTCTGTCTGAAAAAAAAAAAAAAAAGTCTGTCTTATAGATCTTGTTAAAAGTTAAACAGTATTATTTAGAAATAAGGTTTAGAAATAAGGAGATTTGTTAACCAAAGGGGTAATTGAATAAGAAAAGAAATATATATGTATATATATATGTATTTTTTTTTGAGATAGAGTCTTGCCCTGTTGCCCAGGCTGGAGGGCAGTGGCACAGTCTCAGTTCTCTGCAACCTCTGCTGCTAGGGTTCAAGTGTTTCTCCTGCCTCAGCCTCCCAAGTAAGTGGGATTGCAGGCACTTGCCACCACGCCTGGCTAATTTTTGCATTTTCTTTTTTTTCTTTTTTTAGTAGAGATGGGGTTTCACCATGTTGGCCAGGCTGGTCTTGAGCTCTTGACCTCAGGTGATCCACCCGCTTTGGCCTCCCAAAGTTCTGGGATTACAGATGTGAGCCACAATGCCTGGCCAGAAAAAGATAATTTCTTCTTTTTGCTTTGCCCCTCTCTGATGCCGTGGAGTTGGGGTCATTTGATATGATTTGGAGGTAAAGGTGAGTCAACAGATGTATGCCACAGCATCAAGAATAAGTGGAGGGAGAACATTTCAGGCATTTATTATTTAATTCAACTTTATTTTAACTTCTATGGATTGTGAAAAAGTCTAGTTGGGCCAACAAGCCAATTTTCATTTCCCCCCAAATTCTGAAGCAGAAAAAGAGTTTAAAAAACTTTAATAATATTAAAATTAAACCAATAGACTTTTTTTTTTTTAAAAAAAAAAACAACTTATTTAAAATGTGTCACTCACAGCTTCCCAGGTTATCAGCCCGCCTATCCTCTCTGCCTTCCTTTCTGTCTTCCTGGCTCCCTTCCTCCTTTTTCTCTTTTATGCCTTCTTCCCTCCTCCCTCCCATTGCTATCTTCTGTAAATTTTTATTGAGGTCTTCGGGATGCAAAGAATAAAAGGCATGGCCCCTGCCTTGAAGAAGCTTATGGAGTGACAAATTTGTAAACATTTAAAATACTATGTGATAGTTAATAAAATGGAGATAGATCCAAAATGCAGTGAGAATATGATGGCAGGAACATTTTGGTAAAGGGAGTAGCATGTGATACAGGAGTCCGTGTACTAGGTAGACTTTTTTTCTCATTGGATTAAGGAAATGTCTATGTCATAGCCCAGACAACGAAGCTACTATTCATCTCAGATGTTTCATAAACTTCAAAGACGAAATTTATGCCATAATAAAGTTCCTTTATAGATATAATTTCTTAGATTTATAAGTGCTTTACAAAGTTGCCATTTTATGTGGTTTCTGACTCATAGGAGATGCTGCTTTTCTCGTACTCTTCCTGCATCCAAGGACTAAAGCCAAGAACTAAGTGTATTGAATTTTGGTGGGTAATAAAGGGCTCTAGTATAGCCTGTTGAATACTTAATGACAAAATCCAATTTTTAAGTTTAAAAGGATTCTCTAATTGTATTTTTAGCAATACCCCTTTTTTCAGCTTTATTGAGGTATACTTGACAAATAAAATTGTATCTGTTTAAAGGGTACAACATGTTGATTTGATCCTAAGAATCAACAGCGCATTCTGGGTGGCAAACTCGACTTTTAAGTGTTTATCATATAGTGAATGCTTTAATGATAAATATATTGTGATAAAATATGATGTGTCTTAAAAAAAATCTGGTAACACAAGAAAATCCCTCCCCCTCAACTGGTTTTAGAGCACACAAGTACCTTGCTAATTTACAAATCTGTTCTCCCTTGTAAGATGTGCTAAGTCTTCGTATTTTCTTCTTCTCCACCCCTCTAGCATACATTCCTACTCCGATCTACTTTGGAGCAGTCATTGACACCACCTGCATGCTCTGGCAACAGGAATGTGGTGTGCAGGGTTCTTGCTGGGAGTACAACGTGACATCGTTTCGTTTTGTGTATTTTGGTTTGGCTGCTGGCCTCAAATTCGTTGGGTTTATTTTTATTTTTCTGGCCTGGTACTCCATAAAATATAAGGAGGATGGACTGCAGAGGCGGAGGTGGAGAGAATTCCCCCTGAGCACCGTGAGTGAGAGAGTGGGACACCCCGACAACGCCCGGACTAGATCTTGCCCAGCTTTCAGCACCCAGGGAGAATTCCACGAAGAGACTGGTCTGCAAAAAGGGATCCAGTGCGCAGCACAGACCTACGCGGGGCCCTTCCCAGAAGCAATAAGTTCGTCTGCGGACCCGGGGCCCGAAGAGCGCCCCGCTGCCTTGGAGCCGCCCTCCTGAAGCTGGAAAATGGAAGAATTTAGTTGTGTTGGTTGAGTTGAAAATGGCGGCTTGAGAAACAACTGTGCCTTCTTTTCTTTCTTTCTTTTTTTAACCCCTACAGACACAATCCTCAAACCAACAAAACTCAGTAGACACAGCCGCTATGCATTGAGGGCTGGATACCTCAACAAGACTGAGAGCCTTTCCCCGCTTCTCTCCAACAAGGAGACGCTCAGCTCGATCTGTTCCCATTTCCGTTGTGTTCATTTAAAGCTCGTGCTCCCCTACGGTGTAGGCTGAGGTACACGGTCAGCAAAATCATGGGAAGGGGAATGGCGGTGCATATCATTAACTAACACTCCAAACAAAGGTGAGCTTGCCCAGGACTTGGCATTTCCAAATCAAAGTTTTTAGATATGAACACCTACTGTGAGTTCTGCTACAAAGCACAAATGAATTTGTCTCAACTATGCAATTTGATTGGAAAACTGTATGTGCAGCATGTTACGTTTACTTTCACGGAATAAAGCAGATATTTTCTGAAAAGAGGAAGCTGAACTTTCCATCCAGTACTGTTAATAGCATTTTAAGCCATAGCAGTTATAAATCAGGTAGAACTTTTCAAATGCTTCAGAGGAACCATAGGCATAGTGTGATAGAAGGAACAGCTACTGCGGGTCATAGGACACATTCTCTTTCAGTCTGCCTGCCCCATCCTAAGATAAAGAGGCTGCTGAATCATAAATCTGATAGCTTAAATATAAACTCCAGTATTCTTTCGTAAGGGGCTTTAAAACTAGTGTGCTAAACAATATGGCTAGAAACTGTAATTTGAAATGCATAATAAGGAAAGAAAATGATGGCTTTCTCATCCAAGAAAACTGTTGCAGAAATTTTCTTTAGCTCTACGGGCCCACAAAGTCACTGGGAAAAGTCCCACCTGAGTATTTTAGTTACGTCTTGAAAGCACTGGCAAATCTGTATGGTTTTTTTTCTGGACAGAAAATTGCTGTGGTTGCTCCTGAAAATGAGTACTTATATCAGGAAATCTGTGCCTGGGATATGAAAATCACTTAGAATACGGGAGGAGGGAGATCTGTGTTCTGGACCAGAATATGATCTTAAGTAATTGTTGAAAATTATGTAAAATAAACCAGTCCATCCGAATGAGCCCTACTTTATCAGAAATATTGTTTTACACTACCCTTTGATTCCCTCTTACTGTAAGTTTCTGGCAGTGATTCTGAGAGAGGATTTTTCTGTTCCTAAATGCACTTTGGGTTCATTACCCATCATTCTTTTCAGTACCTGCCAGCACATCACTTTGAAGTAAGCATCATAGAGAATGCTTTCTACATGGCTCTTAAGATAGATGCTTCCTGACGGCGCTAACAGATTGATAGCAAGTTAGCTCATGCGTTCTGGCTGCGAGGGAGTGTAAGGGCCAAATGCTGATACGATTGTGAACTTTTTCTGCCAAGGAGCCTATGGTCATGGAGGGCTAATTAGGGAAATGTTTTTCTCTTCTGGTTTACCCTTCTCCCCAGAAGAGATGTGATTAACAGACTGTTCCGTGATTCAGGCTTCTGCTCTCCATCCTTGCTTGACTGCACAGGTGGAATTGTGCAAATACTCCTGGTTTTAAGGCTGTTTCCCTCTCTTCCTAGGAATGACGTTGGTCAAACAGTTCTCTTGGTTGCATACAGTTTGTGTTAACACTGTTAGACTGAACGATGTCTACAAGGGGTGGAGCTAATGGTCTCAGGGGCTAAGGACTTCCCTCTGGCTCCTGGGCTTGGCTCTCGGGGAGGTGAGGATTCTTGCTTGGTTAAGACTGTAATTGCACTGGTAATTGTCAGACTCTGGCCAATGGGGCATATATTGGAAGTATTCAAAAAATCTTGCTGATTAAGAAAACCTTGCTGATTGAACTAGTGTCTCCTCTGGGGCCTCAGGGTTCCCCTTTACCCTCTATGGGAGAGTTTTGATCCTTTAAAGGAGAAAGTTTCCTTTGGTGTGGGAGTTAAAGATAAGTACGTTGGAGAGGTGTGGTTTTTTTTAATTTTCTTCTGATCATTAAGATACTGCATTGAGAGAATTTTGGTGGGATTGGCACTTTTTCTGGTAGCTAAGATTGCTAGACTCAGCACGGGGTAGTTAGAGAGCCCCCTTACTCCCTTTGCTGCCTTGAACAGTCATCCAGTTTGGCGATCACTGATCAGGTGCCCGGTATCTTCAGGTGTCATATTACCTGATTACCATCTGCCACTCCATAAAATCCTTTGGGATGATTGGGCCAGAACTCAAAGAAACGGGCCTGAAATGTGCACCACAGTGTTAATATTGTGCTTCCTCAAGTATCTGCTCCTTATAAATAGCAGGTATTTCATTAATGTGTTGTTGGTGAATGTAGACTAAGTAGTAAAAATCATGAGAAAATAAAGCTTTGGAATATGTACCAATTAAGAGTGGTTCACAGAATACTTGGGGCTATGGTGGCATCACTGGAATATTACATGGCCAACTGAAGTGACTATTCTGTAGATGATACCATTTGATTGTATATATAGGGTCTTACATGTTTCTTAATAAATTGATCCCATTACTTTATAGTCAGAGCTCCTATTAGAAGTTTTAATGAAGACTCTCCATGATCTTAGGCTCAAATTACTTGTTTTGGAAAAGGTCATCTTGTTCTTTTATAAACTGTAAATTCATATATTATTTAGCTTTAATATGCAAATACAATATCCTTGAGTTCATCCTATTAATTTAGAAACTCCCAAGAGGTAAGATGGGTGGTTGGAGCACATTCTTTGGTTATTTTCATTAGCATTAAGTCCTTATTCTTTATAGGTGGACTTAATTCTTGAAAATATTCAAAAGTAATTCAGAATCAAGGTGTTGGGGATGGAGAGAAAGGAGGAACAGAGAGGAAACAATTTAGCATTTGTTGAGTGTTGACGAGCTGTAGAGCGTTTTGTCAAGCACTTAACATACATCATCATTCATTTTGATCCTCTTAATTACCTTGCAAAGGTTTGATTCTGTTTTTTTTGAGACAGAGTCTTGCTCTGTCACTCGGGCTGGAGTGCAGTGGCTTAATCTCAGCTCACTGCAACCTCCGCTTCCTGGGTTCAAATGATTCTCCTGTTTCAGCCTCCTGAGGAACTGGGATTAAGGTGTGTGCCACCAGACCCAGCTATTTTTTTTCTATTTTTAGTAGAGAGAGGGTTTCACCATGTTGGCCAGGCTGGTCTTGAACTCCTGACCTCAAGTGATCCACCCGCCTCGGCCTCCCAAAGTGCTGGGATTACAGGCATGAGCCACCGTGCCCGGCTGATTTTATTATTTAAAAAAAAACACATATGAAACCAAGGCTCAGAGAGGTAAAAGAACTCATTTAGGATTGTACAGAATGGCCAAGTCAGGATTCAGACATAGATTTCTCTCACTCCATTATTCATTTTTTACACTACGCATTGTATACAATAGCTTTTGGTTAACAAAGGCAAGGTGTGACTACAAAATCGTGAGGTTAAAGCATTTCAATTTTTTTGATATATTACCATTTACGAAGAGTAGAGAGGTTTTTTTTGTGTAAATAAAAAAAACTGTAGGAAAAAACTGTAGGAAACATCTGTAGGAAATATCAAGATTTAATGTTTAACTAGATTTTCAGGGTAAATTTACATTTATTTAGCTAAGTGTTATATTAAAGTTATTTGTCATAACATACCTCAAATATTTATTTATAGTTCATATTTAATACAGAACAAATCCAGTCTTCGTGTTAACATCAGGTCTCGGCAGAGTTTCTGAAATGAAACATTATGAAGAAAGGTAGCTCAGATTTGTTGAATCTGAGCTTTAGGGATTTCGAGTGTATTTTTTTTTTTTATTTTCCTCTTTCAGAATATTAACATCTCCATTAGTTTTTTGATGAATATGAGTTTTAAGATTCCTAATAAGGGTTTTAAATGAACACACATAAAATACATATCAAACCACTGATCCCGATTGTTCCCTTTAGTCGCTGTGACATTGTTACCTTTAGTGGCACGCACTTGGAAATGTCAGCCTTCAGAGAAGGGGGAGTTACCTGGATTAAGTCCTCATGGATGTCATGGTGGTCCTCCATGTTCACCAACCACCAAGAAAATTCTTCTTCAGTCCACAATTCCAGCTTGTGCTCTTTGGTGGACTTGGAGCCAGAAAGTGTCTTTTTGGCCCTGTTTTGTAGAAACCGTGCATGTACCAAAGAGAAACTTCAGAGTTTGGATGGAGCTGAAGCATTGATGGGAATTCCCTAGTGCACCCAGGAGCAGGAGGCAAGCTCAAGCCTCGGGTGGTAGCTGATTATATTTTGTGATCGTGTATGTACTTAGAACATCCAGAGATGACACAGCACATGAATATAACTATTGATATGTAGGTGCATACTGAGTATTCTAAGTAGCAGATAGATACCAAAATACTGTATAAACCCAGAATTGCCTAAACTGCAGGTTTGCTAGTTCTCTGTTATACAGACCAGTAGGTAGCCTTCCCACACATTTGTGTTTTCTCTTCCGTAATGAGAGAGTGCCGCGGCTGGCAGGCAAAGGTAGTTGCCTCGTGCACTTCATCTTTTTGTCTTTTTCTCTTCTTCATCTTTTGGGATGCTGCTGGCTGTATCTGTCCCAAACTTCTTGTTGCATTAGAATCAGATCTGTGTATGTCTGAGGAGGTTTTATTTTAAAGACTTCATTTTTACTCAGCTCTAGGAAGGGTCAAATACAACAACAACAACAACAACAACAACAACAACAACAACAGAAAACAAAAAACCCTCCCTAGATGTTTGCTTTTGCAACATTAAAAAAAATGCCTTGGTGCTAAAAAGTATTTAATGATGCATGTTCACCACTAAAAAGCGCCACTGAATTCACAGTATTTCACTGCTAAGGGGCTGCATGTACTTTATGTTTGGAAATCTGAAGAATTTTCCAGAAAACAAGCATCCATTACTCCCATTTCAACAGTTACCCCATGAACTCTATGCTGCAAAAATGAAGTGTGTAAGGGGGGATACTTTTCTATGGAATACTCAGTGCTTTTGATATTTATTTTAGCAAGAATAATCAGATGCCAAAAATAATTTCAGAGAGAGGTAGGAAAAATATTTCAGATAACCTTTTCTTATTTCTTCTCGTATTTTTAACATTGGGGTTTTGAAGGTGTTATCTTTTCTGGTATCCTATCATTACATCTTAAAATTGAAGGAGAAAATATTATTGAAAACTAAAGTAATTGCAGGGACACATTAAACCAAAGGGGTGAACAAAAGAGGTTTAAAGTTTGTATCTAGAAATGAAAAATAAGAATCATTGGTAAGACTAGTACCAATTGTTGGCAATTGGTAATTGATAATTGGTAAGAGTAGTACCAAATAGTGGGCATTTTTCTTAAAACACATACCTCTACCCCAAACCCCAAATGTTAATTTAGAATCATGAAACAGGCAGGTCAGGCTCTGACTCTTTTGTTTAAGGAAATGTAATACTGTGTCAACTAAACTGGCATTAGGTTCTTAGTGGAGTGTGTGTTCTGTGTGTGTGTTCTGTGTGTGTGTGTGTGTGTGTGTGTGTGTTTTGTGTAGAGGTATGTTTGTGATGAAAGGTTGTTTTGCATTGTTGCATAAAGAAGTTTGATTTTGTGATTTTTAAAATGATATTTATTTGGAGACTTCTTAAGGTAATTTAAAAGATGCATAATTTCCATGTGTTTAATGAAATCTGTTGTCGATGTACTAATAAATCTTGGTTTACAGCATCTTGAATACTTGATTATTGAAAATTAAGAAAAAAGTTAAAAATGAATAAAGTGTGTTGGACTGAAATGAAATTGTTTCTAGAACTTTGTTGTTTGAAGGGATGAAGCAATGTGACCAATGCGATTGTCCACCCCTCCTACATCATTAGCTCCTTACCTAACTGTTATCTCTACATTGAAGCAGAATGTTCTATGTGTAAAGTTTTAGGAGTATAGTTTTAAGAGCCATAGCATGTTTTTTTTTTATTGAGTCTCCAAAGAGAATAATTTTAAGTAATTCATCACTTAACCTATTGAAATTCAAAACAGACTTTCAGAACACAGAGCTATGTACCTTGAATGTGATTTGTTAAATTATACTTAAATAACATATTAACCCTCAAATCTCAATGGCTTCATAACACACAGGTCTGTTTCTCGTTCACTTACGTATCTATTATGGCTCTGTTCCACATAGTCTTTCAGGGATCCAGGCTGACAGAGGCTCCACCATCTTGAAGTGGCACCACCTGGAAACTTCATCGTTCATCTTGGTTGCTGGGGCAAAGAAAGGAAGTGCCCAGAGTATGGCAAAAGAGCTTTTCTCTTTCTCAGCCTGGAAGTGCCATGTGTCTATTCCCCCATTTCATTGGCCCTAAGTAGTCTCATGGCTCTGCCTAACAGCCTGAGGTCCTGAAAATATAGAGGAGTAAATGGTAAGAATTCAGTGGGTATAATTCTTTGCCACGTGGTTGACTTTGATAGGTTAAGAATAATTTCCCAAGAAGTCCAACTCATTATTCCAAAAACTGGAATAATTTCTAAAGGCATGAATATCAAAACTTGGTCAACAAAACACTGAAAAGCTCCCTTCCTCCTGTCTCCTCGTTTGCTACTGAATAGCAAACTAATCATTCATTGCTAAAGTGGCCAGAAGCCAGTGCTCTGAGACAAGAGTAAGAAACTTGCACATGTACTCCTGAACTTAAAAGTTAACTTAGAAAGAAGAACTTGAGCTCAGATCCACTTAGGGAGAAAAAATCCCCTGGATCTGGAGGTCTCTGCTGACTAGCAGCAGAGTTTTCTAAACACAATGGCATCTAAAACTTTGGGGTGAGAGGTGGAAGGAGGTAAGGGAGTCATAACTCATGGACTGAAGCACAACGTGGGTGTATTTAGAATCCTGCCTTGAGCACTTTGTAGGTGGGAAGCAGCATAACTGATTTCCACTTTTCATTCCCTCATCCCACTGCTCATCTAAAGGGTTGCAGTGGCCTAAGCTACATGAGTTATTGGGGGAGGGGAGTATAGGCGTCAGTGTTGACCTCCCCCCATGGCTTTCTGCATTCATCAAGGCAGCCATTTATGCAAAGAGCAAGTAGTAACCCCTGCCTGAATCTACCATCTTCTGCTCAATTATGTGTGCATAAGTTAGGCAAAAGGATCTCTGTTAAATTTCTTAAATTTCCCACACTTTCGGCATATAGGTAGATCTCTGTTCGGTATTGGGCTTCTTATTTTTATTTATTTTTTTCTCTCAACATTTTATTTTTATTTATTTTTTATTATACTTTAAGTTTTAGTGTACATGTGCACAACATGCAGGTTAGTTACATATGTATACATGTGCCATGTTGGTGTGCTGCACCCATTAACTCATCATTTAATATTAGGTATATCTCCTAATGCTATCCCTCCCCCTTCCCCTCACCCCACAACAGTCCCCGGAGTGTGATGTTCCCCTTCCTGTGTCCATGAGTTCTCATTGTTCAATTCCCACCTATGAGTGAGAACATGCGGTGTTTGGTTTTTTTGTCCTTGCAATAGTTTACTGAGAATGATGATTTCCAGCTTCATCCATGTCCCTACAAAGGACATGAACTCATCCTTTTTTATGGTTGCGTAGTATTCCATGGTGTATATGTGCCACATTTTCTTAATCCAGTCTATCATTGATGGACATTTGGGTTGGTTCCAAGTCTTTGCTATTGTGAATAGTGCCGCAATAAACATACGTGTGCATGTGTCTTTATAGCAGCATGATTTATAGTCCTTTGGGTATATACCCAGTAATGGGATGGCTGGGTCAAATGGTATTTCTAGTTCTAGATCCCTGAGGAATCGCCACACTGACTTCCACAATGGTTGAACTAGTTTACAGTCCCACCAACAGTGTAAAAGTGTTCCTATTTCTCCACATCCTCTCCAGCACCTGTTGTTTCCTGACTTTTTAATGATGGCCATTCTAACTGGTGTGAGATGGTATCTCATTGTGGTTTTGATTTGCATTTCTCTGATGGCCAGTGATGAGGAACATTTTTTCATGTGTCTGTTGGCTGCATAAATGTCTTCTTTTGAGAAGTGTCTGTTCATATCCTTCACCCACTTTTTGATGGGGTTGTTTGTTTTTTTCTTGTAAATTTGTTTGAGTTCATTATAGATTCTGGATATTAGCCCTTTGTCAGATGAGTAGATTGCAAAAATTTTCTCCCATTCTGTAGGTTGTCTGTTCACTCTGATGGTTGTTTCTTTTGCTGTGCTGAAGCTCTTTAGTTTAGTTAGCTCCCATTTGTCAATTTTGGCTTTTGTTGCCATTGCTTTTGATGTTTTAGACATGAAGTCCTTGGGTATTGGGCTTTTTAAATAGGCACATTAGAAAATGTTTCTTTTTAAGAAATGAGGAGGGGGAAAGGTTATGAACATGGTCACTTGTCTTCCTTGCTTTAGCACCAGACTTCGTACAACCTCAGTGTTTTAAGAGCTGTTAAAAAGCATCCAGTTCCGCTCTTCTTTGCAAAATTGCCAGCTAGGCAGAGATGGCCTCTGTTGCTTCAGTGTATGGGAGCTAAAAAACATTTTTAATTGCACAAAGACTTTGGAAAGCAGGGAGATCGATATTCAGTGCTCACTTTTGAATTGAAACGTCAAAGTTTGATGCAGTTCCAATTTAAAATACCAACATAAATCAGAAGCAAGCAAAAACTGTTCTTTCGCCTGCTGGAATGCTAAGATCCTAAGCACTGAAGAAAGGGCAAGCCTGCCATGGATCAAGCTGTTCTAGTTGTGCGCTGCTGCTTCAGAAATCAAAGGAGCTGCTTTGCAGGCGTAGGTCCTGGAGCCAAGCAAAGATGTCTTTAGTTGAACTAGACTGCCACCTAGTGGTCATTTTGGAAAACACCTGCTAATCTCGTGTCTTCCAGTTCCTGGGCTTGATGCTCTTAGTGATGGGGAAACAGATTAGGGTGGCGAGGTCGGTCCATGACCCCTCTCCTGCTGAAACTTACTAGAGGTTGGGTTGGTTCCGCTCTAGTTCTGAGTCATCCGCCCTGTTGGGGCTGGAAAGGGGGGAAAGGTCAGGGAAGGAATGGGGAGCCCGGTGGTGGATGCAGATTCTGGACCTGAGTGCCAGAAGGAGGCCCACTGATAGGAGGACCAGGAAATTCAGGCAGAAGGCAATACCTTCGCCAGCTGAAGAGTGAGGTAGTGCGGATTCCTTTGTCCCCTATCTTTCTGTAGTGCTTCCCCCAACATGAGGGCTCAGGGATTCTGTGGTCTCCACAGAGAAAATTTGATTTTTAAAAGTCATTCTCTCTACTTACTTCAAACAGCAGTGGGGTCACTACAAGGCCCAAGGTACTGTGCTGGCAACGTGCTCAGTGTCAACAACACCACTGAGAGAAAGGTGAGTTAACGAGACCACAACCAACGATGGTCACATGAGGGGCAGTTTCTTGGTCAGCAGTGGGGAAGGGTGAGGTGATACGTGTGGCCGGTGATTGTTCTGCCATTGGCCGCAGACTTGGTACAACAGCAGCATTTTCTTACTGGGAAGAGAGTGTCAAATAGGGGAGATAGTAGTTCCAGGGGTCGGTGAGTCCAGGAAAGTGTACACAAAAGGAAAAGGTAACTTTTGAACTGATATGGGAATTAAAGGATGGACAAGATTTCTCCAGGTTGAGGTGGGGCTGGGGGTAGATATTATAAACAGGAGGGGAAAGAGAAGTGGAAGTTCCGGCCTGGGAAGGCGGCGCTAACCCAGGAGCAGCTGAGAGACAGGTGAGGCAGGGCGGGAGCAGGAGCGGGAGCCCGAGCTGGCTGGGAGGCTGGGGCTTCTTGTGGCTTAGAGTCCAGAACACGGAGGGCATCGGGAAGCACTGAAGGCCTCTGAGCAGGAGGCTGAGATCTGAGCCAAGGCGGTGGAAGACTCACCAGGCAGTGAGTGTGGGATGTACTGGGCGTTGGGAGGGGGAGGAGGTGGGAAAGGGGCTTGGGGACTATCGCAGCTTTCACAGCAGCTTCTGTGAATCCTGGGGGCCTAAAAGCCCCAGGTGTTAGGGCATAGTCAGGTATTACTTGCTTAATGAATACCTAATTTAATTATCAACTGAAGGTCTTTGTTTTCTGTTAAATACATTTCAGAAATATCAGGCAGAATTGGACTAATTTGGGGAACGGAGGGTTTTAAACGAGCTCTGAAAAATAAGTTTTTAAAACACTTAAAAAAAAAAAAGCCAACATATTTAGATATATTTGGCCAAGGGATGGAGTATATTCATTCCTTCTCTCTGTACCAAAACTGCACATGCTGACGATCATATGTTTGTTTGGTTATTTTTAAAAGGCCAGAAGGAGCTCAGAAATAATCTCATTTGGGTAGGGACAATTGGTTTTTGTCTCGCACACCAATGCTTATTCAACAGCAGAGCTGGCTGGAGAAGTAGTTGGCTGTGTTGAGAAGGCCCGTAAGGCCACAAATGCTCTAGCTTAATGGACAAGCATCCCATTGGATTAGCAATGTCTTCCCTGGGGATATTTTGGGAAAAGAAGTCACATATGCTATGTATTTGCCATCCTTGACCCAAATCTCTTATTTTACAGTGGAGAAAGCTGTTTTAGAGAGGTTTGTGTGACTTTTCCACACTCACAGAAATAGTAAAAAGTAGTGTCTGAAGCTGACTTGGGTCTTGTTGAGTTTCATGTTCGTAGTTCTTTCCACTAGTCCTTGCAGATGTGGCCCCCGATGCCCTCTCTCCCCCGTTCTGGTAAGTGTGTGTGTGTGTGTGTGTGTGTGTGGCGCTGTGTGCTTGTGTGCCCCACACTCACTTGTGTATGTGCATACGAGTTTAAATGGAGAAAGTGGAGAGGCCTGGCCTCTGAGAGATCTCTTCCTCTTTTACGTCTAGGGAAGTCACTCAGCTCTTCCGAGCCTCAGCTTCCTGGCAGATCAAATGAGGCTAGCTGGGCAGCCAATCTCTAAGGGCCTTTCAAGATCCGATAAACAGCTCTGGGAGACGTGCAGTCTCTCTCATGTCCTTGCCACATAGTAGATACTCCATATGCAGCTATTGAATGGAACTAAAATGCATTTTTCTCCAGGATGGCAATATTTGACTCAGGCACATTTTACAGACAAGAGCAAGGAGCAAGGCACCAAGATGCGCCTTTGGACAACAATGCTTTATCTTAGACTGTGTTCTCTTGAAAACTTGGTTTCCTCAATTATCCAGGGGTTGGATTGGTAGGTCCCCTGACCCTTTGCTTTCTTTTTTTCTTCTTCTTCTTCTTTATTTTTAACCTTCTGATCTCTGGACATTTCACAGATTTTTAGCCCCTCAACCTGAAGGCTAAATTTCTTCAGGAGATTTGGAACAGACAGAAGGAAGTATATGGAATTTGTGTATCAGAAAACTTGAGATCTTGAAGGGTGTTTAGGTTTCCACCCAAGTTCGTGGTTCCCGAAGAACCCACACTGCCTTCAGTGGGTCTGTTCCCTTGGTTTTGAAAAATTCCATTTTACTGCCCAGAACCATTTTTGGTTCTGCCCAGACCTAATTTGCAGGACCCCAGTGGAAAATGAAAATGTGGGGCCCCTTGTTAAAAAATTATTAAGGATTTCAAGGTGGTGACATCAGAGCATTAAACCAAGTGCTGGCCCTTTGTGCCCATCTAGGTTGCCTGCCGGGAAAGCTACCTCCGCGCTGCCTCTGCTGCCTCCCCCAAGACAGCAATGAGGTAAATCCGTGGTGAAGTCATTAATCTGAGAATGTTCTATAACACAATGACTTCAGCTCTGTTTTATAAGTTTGGCTAGTATTCAATCATGTATATAGAGATGAGGACTCAATTTTACTTGCAAGAAATGGGTGTACCACAAAAACTTGGTTAAGTTCATTTCTCTGAAACAGAAAAAAGTTTAAACACCTTTTATTTGAAGAAATATTGCTTCTAGACTTTCCTGAAGCCAGAATTGTTCTATAAAAGTATCATGGAATATTATACATGATTAAAAAACAGAGTATGCTTCCTAATAACTTGAAACTTTTTTACAAAGCACATCATTCATGATCATAAATATGTTTGTTCTGTCATCTCACCGATGATACACACATCAGGTATGTACAGAGTCTATGATAAAGATTTAAAGTCAACGAAAAGATTCAGCTATAACATATTAAATTTTCTTTAAAAGAGTTTACCATAAACACTTAAAGAAAACATAATTTATCTAAGCACTTGAATTATCTAAAAATAAGAAGAAAACCTCTTTTAGGGTAAGCAAAAACACATCATCTTGGGAAGCTGGATAGGAGACTACTGATGACTCAGTGAGGTAATCCTTTAGCTGGTATTTAAAAACCTAATACACAACAAGAATATTTTCAAGAATATCGATTTTCAAAAGCAATTTTGAACTATGTCTTTAAAAGATATCAGAACTTGGTGAAGGCCTCACAAATAATCATAGAACACAATGTTAAGAAATTAACTTCCCTTGTGGTATGTTGAAATTGTGGAACATTCATGATTTTCTTTTATTGAGAAGTTCTTGGTGTAAATTCAAAACTAGTCATATTTTGTCAACATTTAAGCTTCTTAGCCATGCCAAGAAAACCAAATAAAGATGAAAATAAAAGGTCTTTAGATCTTTGTCTCCTGTCAAGAAAATAACCCAAAATACAGCAATCTTAAAGGTATGATGTATGAAGAACGCTTTGAGGCTAGGCACAGAGAGAGCAGGCACTCTTCATTTTGTTTACTTATTTATTTATTTTCACCACCAACATTATTAGCCATGCCTTTCTGCTAATCGATTTTAGCAAGTCGAGGTAAAACACATGCAACATTTTCTGGCAAAAGCTTAATGTCAAACAATATGTGATCCATACTGTGTGTCGTCCTTGGGGGTTTATTTGACTTTGTCACAATGACAGCCAACAGTGAGACTGAGAAGCCTGTAAAAATAAAAAAATAAGACTAATCAAATAGACATGGCATTTTAATCTCAAAGTGCAAAATCATCTAACTGAAAATGACGGCATTGAAAAATTCCAGTGGTTAAAAATGAATCAAAACTTCATTACTCAGGCAGTGGAAGTGTGTTGAAAGATTTACCAGGGATGTCAAGTTTAGACACTCAGAAAGGCACCATTCTAGCCATTTTGATTGGATAACATGTATATACTTATGTCCCTATGATATTCAAAAGATAATACTGTTTTAGTACAAAACAAACAAACGAGCAAAAAATCAAAACCAAACCAACGCAAATATCCCCAGCCTTTCTTTCTACTCTTGGCAGATAGTAAATTATAACGATGAGTCTCCGTGTGCACACTGCTTGCTCACATGCTCACTAGCTTCTACTGCACAAAGGTACCCAGGGTAGCTTGGAATGTTGGTGGCTATGATTACCTTTATTAGTTTACAAACAAAAAGGTTAAAAAGAAATACTGTGTTTAGGGTAAGGTAACAATTTCATCTAATCAGAGGAGAGTGAAGAGGAGGCGCTGCCTTCTAGGTGCTGTGACTTCTCCTTTTCCTGATTCTTCTCCACCTTGGTCAACATCTTCCCCACTATGCTGGAATTACTTAGGTGTTCTGCGGTGGCCATGGTGAACATCTGATGAACTGAAATTCCATCGGAATGCACAGAAAGATACAGCTGATCTTCAAAAATGTCCTTTCCAGGACCACCATCCTGGGGAAGTTCTTTTGGGTGCCTGCGAATGGGCTGCAGCCTGGGGCTGGGCCTCAGCTCTAGCTCTGTCATGCCATCGCCACTGAAATCGGTTTCCAGATGGTTGGTCCCTTCATGCCCTATCCATTTTTCAGTTTTTCTCCAGTGTTCAGAATTCAAACGATTAACTTCTGGAATGTCGTTATTCCATTCAAGTTTACTCTCTGGACTTAATGTTGGTCGGTTCAAATGCAGGGTTCGAAGGTCGGCTGGCAAGGTCAAATGAGGTGTTTTCCCAACCGTATGCCTGGGGTCTTCATCTGAGTCAGCAGAGGTCATTTCCACTGACACAGAGCGCTCAGCAGAGACAACCAGGAACCCGTCACTTTGAGCAGTTTGAGTCTTATTTGTTTTATTTTGCTCATAGTGACTCTTCAGCAGTGCAAATACTCTATCTACATCCTTCAAGTAATTAGTCCAGTCCACCAGACTAAGTCTGTAGTTTTGTCTGTACTCATAGATGTTTTCATTCACACTGTGTAGCTCCTCTAGGCCTTGCCAGTTGATGTCTGCAGTGAGATGGGGCTGATTAACCTTCCCATCCATCCCATAACTGTCCTCTGTGAAAAGAGAGAAGAAGGTGAATCATTAGTGGAGAAAAGGCTTTCTATTTATCTGGACAAGCAACGTACATTGTTTTTACAGAGTTAATCAATGAAAAATATGACACTCAAAAGCATTTTCCCCTAGTCATTTGTTATCACAGAGTGGGCTTAGGTTACAGGTGATTAAACAACAGAAAATTGGGGAAAAAAAAGATCACATTCGTGAAAACATCTACGACTAAGCATGGTTAGTGCTGAAAATGACACAGTCCTTTCAGCCAGAGGATTTGGGTTTCACTCCTGGCCCCACTCAAATCAACTTTGCAACCAGAAGAGCATGTGAGTGAGTCCCTCTGAGTCTTGCTCCCTCATCTGTCAAGTGTAGAAATAGTTGTATGATAAAATCATTACTACTTATAAGGTTGCTGGGTGAATGATAAATTTGAAAGTATTTGAATGTAATAGGCAATACTTAGTATGATATTTTTATTTTTTATTCCCTAACACTCAGTATAAAAGCAAATCTGAATGCAATTAAGCTCTTCAAATCAAATGCCTGGATTTATTTCTTTGATTGTTGTTTTTGCCCTGAAAGTTCTATGTCCTAGATAAATGTGTGCCTTAGATAACTGAATGACTTTCTGATATGCAAAGAAGGCACTAGCTTTCTCTCTCTCAGATCTTTCTAGATCTCCAGGATGACTGTAGCCCTGCAGGAAGTAACACTTGTTCTCGAGTCATGCCTAAGTACCATTTGGAAAGAGGTGGCCTAGATGAGTGCAGTGACCACCCATAAAGCCACACGGACCAGCAAGAAGAATAAGCAAAACTACACCAAACCCACAACCTCAGTGTAGCTAGAAGATAGAGAATCCTACAATCTTCAGATCACCTGTAAATAAAAAAAGTTAACACCAAATCCCAGCAGAGCTGAATGTCACACTGTGGCCACAAGCTCTGGGAAAACAGTATGGAAGAGAGAAGAGGGAAGTGTCAGTGGAGTCAAAGATTGATTGGAGGCTGTTGGTGGAAAGAACGTCAATCTTTTGCATAAAATACTGTAAAGATCCCTGGAGCCACAGCACTGACAATGAGGATGGGATCCCTAAGTCCCAGCCTTGTGCCTGTGCACGATTCAAGGCAGCAGTCTGGGAGGCATTGCTTCGGGCAGAAAAGGACACAAAGGAAGAGAGACGGGAGAAACACCCATTGGAAACTGGGTGGTAAAACAAGGAGGAAGCAAAAGGTAGGAAATTTCAGGTCTTGCAAGAAAAAAGAGATACGAAAAGTTGGAAGACACACAACCTCTCTCACTTTCACTCCCAAATAATAATAAAATAAAAAGGTAAAGAGGAAGTATACTTAGTTACACTCACAGAAAAGAATTCTCTTAAACTAGGAGGCTTGTAAATAGTATAAATCCATGAAATAAAAGCAACCTAAATCTGTATCAAATTACTATAAAAGAAAGTAGAACAATGAGATACCATCTCATGCCAGTCAGAATGGTGATTATTAAAATGTCAAGAAACAACAGATGCTGGCAAGGTTGTGGAGAAGTAGGAACGCTTTCACACTGATGGTAGGAGCGTAAATTAGTTCAACCATTGTGGAAGATAGTGTGGCGATTCCTCAAAGATTTAGAACCAGAAATACCATTTGACCCAGCAATCCCATTACTGGGTATATACTCAAAGGAATATAAATCATTCTATTATAAAGACATATGCACGCGTATGTTCATTGCAACACTATTCACAATAGCAAAGACATGGAATCAACCCAAATGCCCATCAGTGATAGACTGGATAAAGAAAATGTGGCACATATATACCATGGAATACTATGCAGCCATAAAAAGGAATGAGGTCATTTCCTTTGCAGGGACATGGATGAAGCTAGAAGCCATTATCTTCAGCAAACTAACACAAGAACAGAAAACCAAACACTGCATGTTCTCACTTATAAGTGAGAGCTGAACATTGAGAACACATGGACACAGGAAGGGGAACTATATAACACTGGGGCCTGTTGTGGGGTTGTCAGGAGAAAGAGAGCATCAGGGAAAATAGCTAATGCATGCTGGGCTTAATACCTAAGTGATGGGTTGAGAGGTGCAGCAAACCACCATAGTACACATTTACCTATGTAACAAACCTGCACATCCTGCACATGTATCCCAGAACTTAAAAAAATAAAATAAACAACAACAACAGCAACAAAAATAAAGTGGAAAACGGGAATTTAAAAAAACCTCTTAAGAAAATGCCCCTGGCAAAATAAACTATAAAGTGCAGAAAACCACAACACACCAGTGCTGTGTGAGTGAAATGTTCTCAATCAAGCATCTGAGGATGGAAAAGCCACCTGAAATCAGAAATTAAAATATGAACCTAGCATCTCACATCCAGTGCAGCTCTTCTTCAAGTTCCGAGGCTATAAAGGAACAGTTTGAAACACATAAGAATGCAGGGGATACTGTGCACATCAGCTGTTCTTCAGCAGTCTTCCAGAGGATGTGACTCGTTCGTCCAAGAAATCACTGGGCAAATATAGAGGGTGCGCATTTAATAGATTTATCAGATCTAGGATAAAAATAAAGGTAGAAGAAGTGTGAAAAAATAATATATGCATTTTATAGGACACGCTAGAAATAATGCAACTAAAAATGTGAGAGGGAGCACAGACCAAAGAGAATAAGCTCATTCAGTATGATTCAGGTAATAGTTGGGAGTGAAAGAAGGCCATTAAAAACTGTCTAATGAGATAATGAAAGGTTAAATAAGATAACAGGGACTTAGGCTGGGCATGGTGCCTCGCGCCTCTAATCCCAGAACTTTGGGGGGGATGAGGCGGGTGAATCACTTGAGGTCAGGAGTTTGAGACCAGCCTGGCCAACATGGTGAAACCCCATCTCTATTAAAAATACCAAAAAAGAAAAAACACAAAACAGGGATTAAGGGCATTAAAAATGTATAAGTACAAGGACAATTACCAAAAGAGCAACTATCTTGATAAAGAAGAAATTATAGAAGATGCAATGAGAAATATATAGAAACACAATAGGTGGTATCAGTCCAAGGGAGCAAGAATAAATAAGAATATGTATTGGAGTATTACTGGAACCATCAAGTGGACCTTTTGGTGTGCTCCCTTGTGGTAGCCACTGGGGCTCATAAAATGAGTGGGCATGGGGGGGGTGCTGCAGCCATGCAGAGATGGGCTAAGTCTGGACCTATTATTCCTCTTGCACTCTCAGACATATAATGCCAAAAAGACAGTCAGATACTGCAGATGGCTATGGGGCAGATTCCCCTGGGGTAGGCACCCCGCACATAGCTGGTAAGTGGATTACATGGGGGCAACCAATGCCAGTAGCCCCGAGGGGCTAGACCAAGGTCCTAACAGAAGTAGACACTTACCCCAGGCTGGGCTTTGTAGACCCATTTTAAGCATTGCATCTACTTAAATGCAATGCAAATGCTTAACATATTATCACAGGATAGGAACAGAAAATACTGTACTAATTTGGACCACCAAGTTACATTTCTTCAGATGAAAGGACACATTTTATAGCCCACAATGTCCAAAAGTGAGCAAAGATAGCTCATATCAAATGGACCTATAATGGTGCACATTATCCTGAGAGTAACAGTTCCATAAGAACAGGAAGGAATGGGCAGTTAAAACATTTGCTGTCTAAAACGAGGGGAGACAAAAGCATTGAAGGCTGGCTGACATACCTTCACACTCAACATGAGGGGGCTAACGGAGGGTCCCCCACTGGACAGATTTCTCTGCTTTGCAGGATAAGAGGAGAGGGGGCAGGAGAGGACGCTGGTGTGATGATGCAAGTCTTCTGCACAGCACTTCAACTTTCTTTTTTATACCTGATGCAGAGATGCAACTGCTGGTGTTGGACTCAGGGATGTTTCCTAAGCAAAAAACCCTAATTATACTTTAAAACGATGTCAGAATTCCTAAGGGTCTGATGGGGCAGGTTGTGCCTTCACCCTATCTGGCGAAATTGGGGTTAACAGTGAATGCAGGTATATTGCCTGGTGGTTAAAAACAGCTCATTAGTTCTGCACCTATATAAACGTACTCTATTTGAATGGGAGCAGACAGAGCAAGAGGTACTTGCTAGCCTATTATTGGTAGTCTAGTGAGAATACTAGACTAGTATTGCTGCCTGAAGTCTAGAGCAGCACAATGGCTGAATCTAATGTCTCTTCCAAAGGTGGAAAACTTTGGTCATAAATGGACAGACGGAGGAATAGTAACTGAGGCTGAAGGAATGAATAAATGGGTTATGTCATGAGCGATGAGAGAGATCCGATATTACATTAACAGCTTGAAAAAGGCTCAGAACAGTAGATGACATTGTCTCTTAGCTCCATTATACCAGACTCCTAAAAGGGTGAGGTCATATATTGCTAAGCCACTCCTGGCAAGATCCAACAGAAGCTGGCAAACCTGAGTGGCCTTGCCCTAGGAGGTATTTTCATATGACAGAATGATGGACTGGACTAATTATTGATGGCTGAATGGAATTCTAGGAATGTGCCAGTATCTTTTGACTTTTATAATCTTCTCACTAAGGGGTTCATGGCCAGGGGACTAGGGCATCATAAGAAAAATATATTTGGTCTACCCCCAGTTCACAGAGATCCTAATGCCTTTGCAATCTCCAGGGAGATGAGAGTGTCTTTTGCATGCTGGGGAGATGGCTAGGGTTCCCTAGACTGCTCTAGGTTGGAGCTGGGCTGGTCATCAGAAAGACCTCCATGTGATTAGAGAGTTGGGACTCTCAGTCCCACCTCCCGACCTCTGTGGAGCGGACAGGGGCCTGGAGATTGCGTTAACTGCCAATGGCCAGTGAGGCAATCATTCATGCTTATGTAATGGAACCTCATTAAAAACCTTAAACGATAACAGGGTTCAGAGAGATATCCAGTTGGTGAATGCAACTAGATGCCGTGAAGGTAGCACACTTCGAACTCAAGGACAGAAGCTGCTGCGTTTGGGACCCGTCTGGACCTTAGCCTAGGTACCTCTGTCTGGCTATTCATTTGCATTTCTTATAATATCCTTTATAATAAACTGCTAAATATTTTAAAAATCTTTGAAATACACAAAATTAAAAACACAAGAGATGTGGCTCCTGCCTGTAATCCCAGCACTCTGGGAGGCTGAGATGGGAGGACTGCGTGAGCCCAGGAGTTTAACAGCAGCCTGGGCACCATAGCAAGAACTTACCTCTAATAAAAATTTAAAAATTAGCTGAGTGTGGTGGTGCATGCCTGTAGTCCCAGCTACTCAGAAGGCTGAGGTGGGAGGATCGCTGGAACCCAGGAGGCGGAGGCTGCAGTGAGCCATGATTGCTACTATACTCCAGCCTGGGTGACAGAGGGAAACCCCGTCTTAAAAACAAAAACAAAAACGAGAACAAGAGACTACTTTGCAGACCTCAATGAGAACAAATTTGAAAGCCTAGATGAAACATAGTTGCTCAGGAAAATAGTCTGCCGAAATTGACGCTGCTAAAAGAAAAACCTTAGCTGAATTAAGTTTAACAGAGTTTAATTGAGCAAAGAACGATTTGCAAATCTGGCAGCCTCCCAAGCCAGAGTAGACTCAGAGACTCCAACGCAGCTGTGTGGTGGAAGAAGATGTATGGACAGAAAAAGAAAAGCGATGGACAGAAACAAAAGTGAGGTACAGAAGCAGCCAGATTGGTTACAGCTCAGCGTTTGCCTTACTTGAGCAGAGTTTGAACAGTTGGCCACCTTTGATGGGCCAAAACTCAGTGATGGGCACAAGAGTAGGCTACAGTCTGTATACGACTCTATTTAGGTTACAGTTCATGATGTACAGAGAAACCTTTAGGCTGAACTTAAAGTATGTGAGGAGGCAGAGTTAGGCTAAACTTGATTTAACAACCCAATATACATAGAAAGCTTAAATAGAACAGTTTCCATAGAAGAAAAAGATAGCCCAAAGAACCACTCTGCAAAGATGCATCAGGTCTGTAGACTTTCACAGGAGTTTACCAAATCTTCAATGAAAAGAGAATCCTAATAGACTGTTCTAGAGCAGACAACTCAAGAAAACTTCCCAACTGTTTTTACGAAGCAAGGATAACATTGATAGCTGCGATAGGCAGAATAGTGGACTCCACCCGGCAAAGACGTCCACATCCAAATTCCTGGAAACTATGGACAAGTTCCTTTACCTGGCCAAAGGGACTCTGCGAATGTGACTAAGTCATGGATCCTGAGATTGGGGCGTGGGAGTATCCTGGAGTATCCAGGTGGGGCCAGTGGGATCTCAAGAGTCCTTATAAAGGGAAAGGGAGGTGGTAGGAAGGAGGGTTAGAGAAGGAGATGTGACCCCAGAAAACAGAGGAAGGTGTGGGTTGGGGAGAGACTGATTTCAAGATTGGCTACATTTTTGTATTTGAAGATGGCGGAAGAGACCATGAATGAGGAATGCAGGCAGCCTCTAGAAACTGGAAAAAGCAAGGACATTCTTGCCTCGACCCCCAGAAGATTTCAGCCCAGTAAGATTCATTTTGAATTTCTGACCTCTAGAAACACGAGAGAATAAATTTGTGTTGTTTTAAAGGCACAGTGGTAATTTATTAGAGCAGTAATAAGAAACTAATATAATATCTAAGAGATAACGCTAGTAAAAACAAAAATGAAATCACAGATTGGTATCGTTTAAAAATATGATACAAAAATCTTAAATATTAGTGAACAGAATTCAATATTACGAAAGCAACACACAATGACCCAGTGGAATTTATTTCAGGAATGAAAGGATTCATTCTTACCAAATCTATTAATATAATATACAATAATAATTTAATAGATCTAAAGAGAATAATTATCTGAGCATCTTCATAGATGCTAAAAAAAGCTTTTTCACAAATTCAACATTCATTCAAGACAAAAGCACTAAAAAAAAGAACTGATGGCTATTTCCTTAACATGATAACAGTATATATAACTGAGTCCTAAAGCTTGCCTCTTATTTAATAGAGAAACTCTAAAAGCATTTTAATTGAAATCAGGAGCAGGGTAACATTATATTGGAAGTATTAGTTCACTCAATTAGACATATCTCTACATATCTGTAGGTACAAGAATAGATGTTGAGGCTGGGCGCGGTGGCTCATGCCTGTAATCCTAGCACTCTGGAAGGCCGAGGTGGGCGGATCACCTGAGGTCAGGAGTTCAAGATCAGCCTGGCCAGCATGGTGAAACGCTGTCTCCACTAAAAATAACAAAAATTAGCTGGGCATGGTGGCAGGTGCCTGTAATCCCAGCTACTCAGGAGGTGAGGCAGGAGAATCGCTTGAACCCAGGAGGTGGAGGTTGCAGTGAGCCAAGATTGTGCTACTGCACTCCAGCTTGGGAGACAGAGCAAAACTCTGTCTCAAAAAAAAAAAAAAAAAAAAGAATAGATGTTGACAGATGCACGTGTGTCTCTTAGCTCTATCCATCAAAAGGATCTATATGCCAAGACACCTCAGCAGCAATTTTATACACCTCAGACCCAGATCTTGGTGTTCAAATGCCATTCCCCTTTAAAAGGAACTGGGGCCGTTTGGAGAAACGGCTGTTTCCAGATGTGGAGTGGCAAAAATGCAAGATGAACCTGGAACATGTTTTTAGGCCAGAAAGCAATGAGGTGGTCAAAAAATGATGAGGATGCTTCAGAAGTACAGGGAACCCAGGTGCAGGGACACCAGTGGCCAAATCTAAGACACTTTAATCATCAAAATAAATAATGATAGCAAGAGAATATCCATGGAATAAACTGAGAATGAGTCCATACTGATAGAAATAAATACACAGGAGAGGAGGAGAATCTTTTTCATATGTTTGAAACAGAGTCTGGCTCTGTCATCCAGGTTGGAATGTAGTGGTGCTATCTCAGCTCACTGCAAGCTCTGCCTCTGAGTAACTGGGACTACAGGTGCTGGGACTATGCCCAGCTAATTTTTTAAATGTTGTATTTTTAGTAGAGATGAGGTCTTGCTATGCTGCTCAGGCTGGTCTTGAACTTCTGAGCTCAGGCACGTATTCCTCCCACCTCGGCCTTCCAAAGCGCTGGGATTACAGGTGTGAGCCTCCATATCTGGCTGGGAAATCTCTTCTTTACAGTACAATACTACCTAAGAAATGCAGGAGGAGCCAGGCGCGGTGGCTCATGCCTGTAATCCCAGTACTTTGGGAGGTTGAGAGATGGGAGAATCGCTTGAGCCCAGGAGTTCGAGACTAGCCTGGGCAATATAGTGAGACCTTGTCTCCACAAAAAAAAATTTTAAAAATTAGCTGAGTGTGGTGGAATGCGCCTGCAATCCCAGCTACTTGGGAGGCTGAGGTGGCAGGATCCCTTGAGCCTGGGAGGTCAAGGCTGCAGTGAGCCAAGATTGCACCACTGTGCTCCAGCCTGGGTGACAGAGCAAGACCCTGTCTCAGAAAAAAAAAAAAAAAAAAAAAGTAAGCAGGAGGAATTACAGAGTGGGAGAAATCATCATTTGCAGCCATCATGGTAACAACAAATCATTCAGGCAGAAATGAATCATGAATGCCTTAAAAGCTAGTAGATGAATTACTTATTAATTAAAAAAGAAAAAAATTATAGTGGCTTCACCTAGCAAACTCCACCTTTGCCAAGTAATCAAAGGTAATACCACCGAGATGTCACGCAGCTCCTGATAAGATATCCCGAGAGCACAATATGTGGTATTCCTGACAAAAATCCACAGCTTCAGTTCAATCCTGATGAAACATCAGATAAACCCCAATAGAGGGACATTTTACAAAATAACTGGCATGTACTCTTTAAAATATCATGACTGATAATGAGAAGTTGAGGAACTGTTCCAGATAAAAGGATACTCTAAAGAGGTGAGTTTCCTGCAGTGTGTGATTCTGGATTGGATCCCAGGGCAGAAAAGCAAAAAATGATGAATATGGCATTATTGGGACAATTGTTAACATTTGAACATGAAATGTGGATTTGACAATTGCTTTATAACAAGGTTAAATTGCTTGATTTTGATAAATGCATAACAGTTACGTAAGAGAATGTTTTTGTTCTTAGGAAATACCTCCTGAAACATTTATATTTAAAGGGGAATGATGTTTGCAAATTACTTGCAAATGATTCAGAAAAAAAGGTGTGTGGAGAAAGTGAGTGAAAGAACAAGAAAAAACAATAAAGCAAATGGGGTAACGGTTCTTGAAATTACTCTTGCAACCTTTCTGTAAATGTAGTGTTATATCAAAATAGAAAGTTAAACTTAATCGATATTAGAACTTAAATTTTCCATGTGTCTCCTGGTTTCTGCCTGTCTTCAGCTCAAAAAAGGAAACCTTTTTCTTGGGTCATTTGGAACCTCTTTATTCAGAGAGAAAAGGTATAGATAGGCTTGTTCTGACAGGTGAATTTTCAGAATAAATGTAGATGATTTCACGTTACAGATAATTATCCCCCAATCCCGGAAACAGAAAAGCCGTGAATCCACAAAGAGAAATTCAAGAACATACCCAGGTCGCAAGCCAAGTCACATTTCTTTCTGGATGACACTTACTTACTTTCAAAAACTTAACCACATAATTACATCATGCTATATTCCACAGATGGGTAACTTAAGAGGTCATGCATGCATGGAATTTTAACTCTACCTGGAGCAGTGTTATAATTAGCAGGTGCTGACGGTGTCATAAGAAGCGGAAGGGATTGTTTCTGCAGACCCAGGCTGACTTCTGCAGCTTCTGTGGCTTCTTCTCTTCCCTTTTGGCATATCACCTCTGTACCAGCCACAGGAACAAGGGCAATGTCCTGAAAGTACCAGGCTCTCTTCTTCCTCAGTGTTTGTATTTATTTCTAGAATGTACTTCCCTGCCTCATTAGCCCAGTCAGCTCTCAGCCTTCAAGATTAAGCATCATCCCCTCCACAGAGCCTCTCTGGCTGTTCCCTCAGGTTGTGTGAACTCCTCCATTATGGCATCATCTATATCTGATTCTGGGTACCTGTGCTCAGTAGCAAATTGAATTTCACCGGGCCAGGTGTCTACAGTTTCAAGAAGCAAGCGATGGGTTGCTTCTTGAAACTGTAGACACCTGGCCCAGTGAAATTGGATCAGAATTTCACAAAGCATTATATATATAGTTTATTGCTTGTTGCTATCTGGCAGGATATGTTAATTAATATAGCTATTCTCTTCCAAGTCTCATTTCTAATGGTACTAATTTAAATTTCACAATGGAAGGAGCCCGAACAGAGTATCTGCATTAATATATCTGCTCCTTTCTCCTAAGCCCTTCCATGTTTTGCTGAGCTCTTTTTTTTTTCTGAAGGCACAGGGTTTCCAATATTTGCACCAAATTGGTATTCATCTTGGGTGATTTTCATGCTACTTGAAACATAATATGTTTTAGCTTGAAATGGAATTTCATTTAGGCTTTGAAATTTCAGGGGTTCTGATTTTGGTGTCCTGCTAGTATCCAAAAGCAAATTGTAAATTGGCTTTTTGATACTAGCAGGACACCAAAATCAGAATTGGCCATAGTAAAAAGACCATACATTTCTTTGTTTTTTGAGACAGAGTATCACTCTTGTTGCCAAGGCTGGGGTGCAATGGCATGATCTTGGCTCACTGCAACATCTGCCTCCCGGGTTCAAGCCATTCTCCTGTCTCAGCCTCCCGAGTAGCTGGGATTACAGGCGTGCACCACCACGTCCAGGTAATTTTTTATTTTTAGTAGACACGGGGTTTCTCCACATTGGTCAGGCTGGTCTCGAACTCCTGATCTCAGGTAATCTGCCCACCTCGGCCTCCCAAAGTGCTGCGATTACAGGTGTGAGCCACTGTGCCTAGCCGGTTTTTTTTTTTTTGTAAGGTGAAAGCAAGTTTATATTAAGAAAGCAAAGGATAGCATTAGGAGATATACCTAATGTTAAATGACGAGTTAATGGGTGCAGCACACCAACATGGCACATGTATACATATGTAACAAACCTGTATGTTGTGCACGTGTACCCTAAAACTTAAAGTATAATAAAAATAAAAAAGAAAGTAAAGGAATAAAAAATGGCTACTCCACAGACAGAGCAACCAGAAGACCATAAATTTCTAACCTACATAATTTTATGGATGAATTGCAGGAATAGCTATTTATTTTACAAATGAAAGTCAATTAATGTTCAACCATAAAGATAGTCTAAAAATAGAAATAAATATATATGTCATTTATAGATGACTACCTTGTGTGTGGTTAATGGCTGATTGTATCTACTTATTGGTAAATGCACATAACTTTTCCTCTTTATTAATATAGCACTGACATTAAAAACTGCAATTTTGTCATCCATTAATGTGAAGATAAATGTCCTTCAAAATTCCAGGGCTCAGCCAGGCGCAGTGGCTCATGCCTGTAATCCCAGCACTTTGGGAGGCCGAGGTGGGAGGATCACTTGAGCAGGAGTTTGAGACCAGCCTGGCCAACATGGTGAAACCCCATCTCTACTAAAAATACAAAAATTAGCCAGGCATGGTGGTCTGTGCCTGTAGTCCCAGCTACTAGGGAGGCTGAGGCAGGGGAATTGCTTGAACCTGGGAGGTGAAGGTTGCAGTGAGCCAAGATTGTGTCATTGCACTCCAGCCTGGGCGACAGAGCGAGACTCCACCTCAAAAAAAAAAAAAAAAAATTCCGGGGCTCTTTGATACAATTTATCTCTCACTATTCCAATTTATTATCGAACATCAGTCAAACAATAATATGAATTCAGGGCTTACTGTTCAGGTAATATTTTATGAAATTCTTGTGTATTATTATGTATATGTATTATCACCTTTTTAAAGATGAGAAAATTCAGCCATAATAAAAGAAGTTAAATAAATTGTCCAAGAGAATCAGTATAGTGTAGAGATTAACAGCACAACTAGAACCAGACTCGCTGGGTTTGAATTTCACCATTTATCAGCTGTGTAATCTTGGGAAAGTTATTTAGTCACTCCGTGGCTTAATTTCCTCATCTGTAAAATGGGGATAATAAGCTGGGTGTGGTGGCAGGTGCCTGTAATCCCAGCTACTTGGGAGGCTGAGGCAAGGAGAATTGCTTGAACCTGGGAGATGGAGGTTGCAATGAGCCAAGATGGTGCCACAGCACTCCAGCCCGGGCGACAGTGTGAGACTCCGTCTTAAAAAAAAAAAAAAAAATGAGGATAATAATAGTACTGACCTCACAAAGTTATCGAGAGGGTTAAATACATTAATATATGAAAGCATTCAGAAGAGCACTGGACCATAGTAAGTGTTGTAATACTGTTAGCAAATGGTCCTCAAATTGGGAAGTGATGGAGCCAGAACTGACCCACAAACCAATGTGACCCACAAAACTATTCTCGTAACTATTTATGTCACCTAATCTGATCAGCCCAAATCCTCTCATATTATTTCTCCCAGTTTAATGCTCTTGAATGTCTGCCTATTGCTTTTAGGACAGAGATTACATCCTTTGATGTAGCATGTAACTAGGGTGACCACATTTTTCGTTTGCCTGGGATGGTCCCAGTTTGTATCTGCTGTACTGGTACCCTGTTCAGTTTGGCATTTGTCCAGAATTTTTGATATTTTAGCTTAGAAAATAGTTTTAAATACAACTGTTTTATAGATCTACTGACTAGTTCATTGGTAAACAAATACATAACAATATTTATATAGAATTAATATAAATAATAATTAATATACATAATTAATTATTTTTAGTACTCCTCCCCCATGGTCAAAACATCCCTGTTTGGAAGAGAAATCATATCATCATTCTCCATATAACACGCTCCATAAAATAGGCCCTGGTTGCCTTTTCAGCTCATCCTTCTCTTCTCCTTCCCTTGCACTGTCACGGAACTGATCATAAGTCCCCACATGAGTCTTGCCTTCTGGTTGGACTGACTTCCTTTTCCATCCTGTGTCTGGATCACTGCACTGTTGCCTTCAGGATGCAGCATAAATGCCAACTCCTTGGAAAGCTTCCTTTGATTCCTCGGGGTTGGGTTGGGGCCCTATCCTGACTCTTATGACGCCATATATTTCTGGTCAAAGCACTTTGCATCGTGCATTCTAACACCAGACTGCACTCCCTGTGAAGGCAGAGTTTGCACAGAGGTGGTCGTTTCGATTCTTTCTGTCTTTATTTGTTGCACAGATGAATGAGGGCACATTTTCCCCCTATATATTGAAACTGATTAAAGATACATTTCATTCTGCAGTCTGGGGAGGATCTTAAGGGGTTCTGCACGTGCTATACTTTAGTTTCTTCTCTGGCACAAGAAACAAGGCCTTTGGAATAGAGTCACTATTGGAAAGGTAAGAAAAATGATGAACACCCTCTGACAGCTTAAACTAACCCAAGTCTGACAACCTTACCAAGGTGGCCACTGTTGTCACCTCTGCCATTACCCAGCTCTCATGGCCGAGCTTTGGCTGGATTTTGGTGCCTAGTGGCCACTCCATGACACACCTCTGTGCATGTAGTGGCCCTGGCTCTGACCTATACCCTAACGACCTTCACCCCAAGTGTCCTCAACACCTTAGGGGGCCAATCTCACCTCCAGCCCATTTAACCCCGAACCCTGCCCCTGCTCCATCTCTTGTTTGAGCATCTGAAACAGAAAAGTCCATACTGCTAGTAAGACAGCTTTAAAATAAGGTGGAGTCCCTGAGACGTGACAGGGAGAGGAGAACCCGGGAAGCTCCACTAGAGTAACCTACAGCAGGACAGCGAAGGTTTGGTTTGTTCTTCTCATCTCAAGAGGTTCAGGCAGTTCAGAAGACGGAATTGAGTGCTCAATTCTTTTTTTTTTTTTTTTTGAGACGGAGTCTCCCTCTGTCGCCAGGCTGGAGTCCAGTGGCATGATCCCGGCTCACTGCAAGCTCCGCCTCCCGGGTTCACACCATTCTCCTGCCTCAGCCTCCCACCATCACGCCTGGCTAATTTTTCTTTTTTTTTGTATTTTTAGTAGAGACGGGGTTTCACCGTGTTAGCCAGGATGGTCTCGATCTCCTGACCTCGTGATCCGCCTGCCTCAGCCTCCCAAAGTGCTGGGAGAGTGCTCAATTCTTGGTTGCCTGTGACTGATGATGGAGATTGGTGGTGCTGATGAATACCTTTTCATCTTTCTTATAAAATATACTAACACACTTTAGAATTCATATCACTGAAATTCCCTTTCCCATACTCTTTCATCCATATAAATGTCCTGCATTCAGTATTATCCTTTACCAGTGACTCCACCACTTATTGGGGCTTGGCCCCTGCCAGGGTCTGTTCTAAGCATGCCCACCAGCGAGGCTGGGATTTGAACTCAAACTATTCAGGGGCTCCAGCATCCACCCCCATGACCACAGTGCTGTACAGCACTAACATATGGCTGTGTCACCCACGGCCACCTTTGGCACACACTGTCACTATGGGGGAGATGAGTCAAAATCAGCGAAAGCAATGTGGTCAGAGTGTGGTTGCTGAGGGTGGAGCTCGTCGTGGTCTAACAGCCCAGAGGGCTTGAAGCAAAGGATCAGGAAGCAGCCCTGCCAGAGGAAGGCTGCCAAGAACTGACCGCCTGCCCCACACGGCTACGGGACACGTGGCCACGGCTGCCAGGAGCTCCTCTTGGCCCTCAAAGGGCAGCAGCATCAGCTTTCATACGCAGTGGGAAAAATAAACACCCCATCAACCTGTTGATTTTTCTTTATTTTGCAACACACTTAGAAGATGCTGCTTTCAAATGAGCCACAAATTATTTCCTAAGTCATGAGTGCCACCTTCTGAGCTGTGCTCTCCCTTTGAGCTTGTCCTAACTGGAAAATGACCAGGGTGAGTATGCAAAGCATTTCAGCTGCCCCTCCTGCTTCATGCACAGGGAACAGCAAAAGGAAGAGAAAAGAAAAGATAGAAAAGAAAAGAAAGAAATTGAGCAGCAACAGAAAAAAACTTGCTTTATGAAAACCCTCTAAATAAGTCTGAAGATTAATTTTTGAAAATCCACTAAAAAGAAGCCAGTTTAAAAACATTTATTTAGTTCATCTTGTACAAGATACATTTAAAAAAATGCTCTGTTGAATTTCCAAATTTCAAATTCTTCAGATCTGGTTCTTATCATTTCTCTCAAAGTCTTTTGTAATCAAATTTCATGATAAAAAACTTGTTTTTTTTTAAATTAGTTTTCTAAAACTATCAAAATCTGAAAGAATTAAGACACTGAAACTTCCTAAGTGGCTCCATCAATGGAGGGCTGTGAACTGTTGGACCCCACTGGAAGACAGTAGTTCTCCTTGCATTTCTGTACATACTTGTTTTCCATCTGTTCTCATTTAATCCAATAAGATACAAGGAGCAGGTAAGGCCACATCAAACACTGCATTTGGGTGTTTAGTGAATTCCCAGGTGTGACTAGGCAGATATTTTCTGAGAAACCCATGTCAAGATTTCCTGCCTGCCATGTGGATATCCACTGAAAGATGGCTTGCCTTACAGACTATGAAATGGCAAAGTCTGAAAATGCCAGTTATTTTGAGTTATAAAGTATCCTTAGATCTGCTCTCTGGTAAGGAGCTTAGAAGGAAAAAAAAAAAAAAAAAGCAACGGGTAACACCATGTTGCCCCTGCACACATGCTTTCAACAACTAAAGTTGCCAAGATTATGTGAAAATGACCTGAGAAACAATTGATTATCTGGCCCACTGAGTGGTGGTGGCAGGGATCAGGGAAGGGGAGGGTCCCAGATGCTTGTCATTTACACCCAAAGTGCAGTTAAACATAGATTCTTCCTTTCAAAGTTGGCCAGGGGTGACTTCATGGAGAATGGCTCTCTGACTCATCCCTGACCAGCCTTAAGTCTTAAATAATCTGTGAACACCCTTTTATCTCTTTCATGACACTAGACTGAAAATCCCTTAGCTATAAATTGAGTGCCTCATAAAATAACTGTAAAGTCAATATTTAGAGGTAGGTCCATTTATAATATTACACTTTGAAAATGTCTTAATGTGACTGATGGGAGGCAGGCAAGATCGTCCTGGTGTGTGGGATGTTACCTCAGCCCATACCCAGGGGAGACCAGCTCAAGGGTGGGGTCTTCTGCTTTGTCTTATGTGTACTGGGAGTGACACAGGGTTGGTGTGGGGCAGATTGAGGACAGTTAAGATGAAGAACAAGAGAAAATAGAAAAAAGAAGACAAACATAAATGGCTATAACATATACCCAAAAGTCCAGCTTCCTTTGTTTTCATCTTCCCATTTCTTTTCCTGTTGTCATTTGGCTTCTTGTTGGACTAATGACCTACTCTCTAAAAGGAAGCATCTGAGACCATCGCTCTGGAAGTTAGAGGGGCCGAACAGGGTGCCGGGAACAGCAACATTCTTTGGTATATTAGTTTTAAAGATATTAATAAAGATGAATAAGATATTAATATAGATAAAGAAGATATTAATATAGATGGCATTTAAGTTCACATTTCTTTGACGGATGTTTTTCTCCCAAGTGGATACATTAACTAGGGTACTGGTAACGTCCGTGCCACAGTTTTGTCTCAGCAGAGGCGGTAAGGACAGTGCCCAGCTGCTTCAGGTGGCAGACCTGCCTGAGGTCTGTGCTCAGAGTAGAAAATTAGCAATGGCAAATATTGCCAGGTGAACAAGTGACACGGCCACCAGGAGCGTGCGTCTCCCCTCCAGAGCACAGTGAGGGATGGATGAGGGTTGGAGGGGCATAAAATGACAGGGCTGAGGGTTGTTTATGGAATGTTTGTGTGTTGTCTTGGTGCTATGTTGAGACTATTGAGTGTCTTTATTTATTTATTTTTAGAGACAGGGTCTCTCTCTGTCCCTCAGGCTGGAGGTCAGTGTCACTGTCATAGCTCACTGCAGCCTCAACCTCCTGGGCTCAAGTGATCTTCCTGCCTCAGCTTCTTGAGTAGCTGAGTAGCTGGGACTACAGGTGTGCATCACCACACCTGGCTAGTTAAAAAATTTTTTTTATCTCACTTTGTTGCCCAAGCTAGTCTCAAACTCCTGGACTCAAGCGATCCCCCCAGTTGGCCTCCCATAGTGCTAGGATTACAGGCGTGAGTGACTGTGTGTGGCCTTTTAATAGTGTCTTGGCTCCCGGTACTCTGTCCCCAACTCCTAGCACCTTCTCTTTATTCACCACCTCTCTGCAGAGCTTTCAGAATCTTACGGCTGCTGCTTTTCACCACCAAAGTTAATGAATGAACATCAACAAGGAAATTCCTTGTTTCCTCCAACTTCGGCCTTAGAGTGCTCTTAAAATTCTATTAGTCATTTTGTGCCTTTGATGCTATATTTAACAAAAATCTCCAACCCATTTTCATGAAGCTCCCCCACCAAATCAATGTGTAAGTACCACAAAGAAAATAAATCTGCCACCCTTTCCCGGGGCTCCCAAAGGCCATTCTGTTTTTTTTCCTTCACATCATTCCATGCTTAAAAGCATCATCCAACAAGCAAACAAGCATGGGAGTGAGTAAATGCTCTGGGACATCTTGATGGGACAGTGAGCTGATTTAAAAGCAAAATGACAGATCTGTGATCAATGACAAAACATGGTGGAGAATGCTGTTAGAACAAGCATGCACCCCCAGCTGTGCTCTGTGCAACACGGTAAGAAACAGAAATTAGTTGAAATGACTGGATCATGCAATTATTGGGGAAGAAGCTGCCGAGAAGAATAAAAAAGTATGAATACCTGTGTAGGCCATAGCTTCCTCCATCTTTATTTCCTGATATAGGAAAATACAAGAGTAATTTCTGTTAGCTTTAGAACTTATAAAACCATTCACTATATAGTTTTCCATGCACAACATCTAAATCCTAGAAAGAAACATATGGTGTTAAATACAGACAGTGCTGAAGCCCAACAGAGATTTCCTATTAGGTTCAAAATGCGGATTGAAAGCTATGAATGAAAAGGTTTAAGATAAAAAAAAAAAAAAAAAAGAGTTCATATGAAAAAAATGGGTCAGTGTTAAAGGGAGGAGAGCCCACTTAAAAGCATTGGGAAAGGTACTTGCAGAAGTCCATGTAATTCTCAGAAAAAGTTAAATTTTGGTTATTTTTAGACAAAACATTGGAAAAAAACGGGCCAATAATCATCTCCCACAGGAATAGTCTGGAAGGTGGAGAGGATGGCTTGAAGTGAAACAGCATAACTGGCTCCACCCAGTGTGTCATTTCACCATTAAGGGACTCGATCAGATTTCACTAAGTAGAGTTGTTATGTCACCACCAATAAAAGTCCTATGTTCTTTTGGGGAGAAATATCTGGGTATAATATTTCTAGTGCCTCTAATGGTTGGTTGAGATTCCAAGTCTTTGCAGGCTTGCTTTCTTTCTTTCTTTCTTTCTTTCTTTCTTTCTTTCTTTCTTTCTTTCTTTCTTTCTTCTTTCTTTCTTTTTCTCTTTCTTTCTTTTTTTTTTTTTTTTGTAAGATTTGAGGAAAAGGTCAACAGATAAGCAGGATATTTGAAAAGATTTGAGCTGAGTGGGGTCAGTGACCAAAAGACCTATTTTGCAAGTCCAGTCTGCTCTTGACTGATAACTGATTCCACTAAGTGTTAATTGAGAGGTGTTGATTGAGAACTGAGGGTTTATATTTTCTTAGGGGACTCCCAGAACTCAAAAGCCTTTGTGACCCTACAGTGATGGAGATGACAGGTGGTGATGTTGATAATTCTGGGATGGGAATCCCTACCCCTTTCAAGGCATGTGACCCAGAAAGCTGCCCACTTTTACTGCTGATGACACTGGTTCTGCACCAGGCTCACAGAGAAAACCCAGTGGCACCACAAAAAGCTCCTGCAAACTGCACCCAAATGCCTGTGAGTCCAGCTCTTCACCCTTTTGGAGTTGACATGCCATGCCAAGGTCCATGCCCTTGCCAGCTTTAGTTCTTCCTCCTTCCTTGTATGGACAGCTGGTATTTACATTTCTGCAGAAATCATGAGGAGGAAATGAGTATTTTCATTAACCAGAAAAGAGCTGGGTGGACACTGAAAAGAACTGCATCTCCATGAAACAAAGGAGAAATAAGCCAGTTTAACACACAGAGCTGGGAAGGAACATCTGGCTGATTCCATTCAGACCCTCTTATATTTTTAGATCCCAAGTTAATGAATTGCTCCAATATCTCTAGTTTCAGATGAAAAATACTGGCAAAAGAAATCTAATTCAGTGTCATAGGTAGGGATCTAACCGGGGGAACTCCAAACTGGGACAGCAGAAATAGAGCATTATGTCTTTCCATCAAAGTTCTCTTAAAAAAAGAGAATATCCTGGTTTACTTAGAGCATATCTTCAGACTGTTGACAGCAATAACAAACAAATACCCAAAGCTTTCATCTCATCTTGCAACAGATGCTTCTATCAGGAATCAAGGTTTACTAATAGAATAGACCTGTGGGAGATATTGGAAGGAAATGCTCACCAAATCTTTTGGTGGATTAAGATTTTCACTAGTACACCCAGAGCTAAACTTACAGATCAAATTGTATTTAGAATTGCCTGGAAAGTGTCTCCTCTAAGTATCTTGAACTATATGTTTCTGTGCAATTAAATGTTTCCAAGAGGGAAAGCTCAGTAACACAAAGAATTTTCCAGATAAAATAGAAAAAATAGTATTTTTTTCCTTACCAACATCAAGATTCTTAGGTCTTGGGTTGCACTGCTTATATCCTTGACAGCTTCTGAGCTCCATTAGTTGTACGTGTAGCTGATTCAAAATGCCTCGTTCTACCGTGTGCACTGTATTTGTGAGCTGTGAATGCAGACAGGACAGTCTATTTAAGCTTATGTCTGGTTATCCTATTTCCAACAACCTTCATAAAATGAACATATATTGTCTTACCTGATAGGGATCTGTATTCATATCAAAATACTCCAAAAAGCCAGTAGCAAACTCACAGAAAAGAAAATTATGCGTCTCATTAACTGTACGCAAACACCAGTAGGTGTTATTGTTAGAACTCGTGCAAGCACAGAAAGATCCCACTGTTGGGTAAAAAAGAAAAACACAACAAAACAAAAAGAGTGAACAACCTTAGGCAGGCTTGCCATTCCAGCGTTCCCCTATCTTTACACTTTAAAGTTCACAATTTCTTTCTTATCAATACTGTGGTTTCATGTTAAGAATAATAATACCTTTCCCCCCGTATGTAAATTTGCTGTGAAACTAGGTGAAAATGGGAAAAAAGATAGGCTTTTTATGGACTGAAGACTAAAGTAAAATTTCAGGCACATTAGTTTATTCTCCCCTTAGCTCTGTTATGCAGTGGTTTCCAAAGAGGGGTGAGTGAGGGAAGTATGAGAAGAAAAATATCAGAATTTCTATTTATTCTCTTTTTACAAAAGAAAAATGGTTATTTAATAAAGATATGGAACTAGTACTCTCACTTGTTCTATATGGCAGATGGCCACATGTCACCAATGAAGCATGGAAAGATGGGATTTTGCAACCAAGAAGGGTTTAGAGAAGCCTTAAGCCCAGCCTGGAGGATTTGGGATGGTCTCTGCAACACTCTAGCCTGAGCTAGGCTGTGACCACAAACATCTTTTATAGCACATAGCCCTCTGGTTAACTTGTAGAATGTATGCAGAAGAGATGTCCCATTTATAATCAACTCATCCACTCTTCTGTTTACAAAAGGGCACATGTCCCAAATTTGCTGACCTTTCTTGAATTTCAGAAATGTGCTGCCTAACAAGTATTTTTTAAGAGATGGGGTCTCTCCATGTTACCCAGGCTGGACTAGAACTCCTGGGCTCAAGTGATCCTCAGCTTCCCAAGCAGCTGGGACTACAGGCACGCACCACTGTGCCTGGCCCAGCAAAATTTTTTTAAAAACAATTATTAGGTTGGTGCAAACGTAATTACGGTTTTTGTATTGTTGAAGTTTGCTGTTTGATATCGGAATACATTCTTAAATAAATGTGGTTATATTAATCATCATTTTAATGGGCATTTCTTGCTTTATGTTTTTGCTAATAATGTATTACTTGCTCTTCATGTTTATTTTAGACTATGGAAATGGTGTTAGACAAAAACTAAATTCGAGTGATTTTCTTATTAGAGTTCAAAATGGATCATAAAGCAGCAGAGACAACTCGCAACATTAACAAAGCATTTGGCCCAGGAACTGCTAACAAACATTCAGTGGAGTGGTGGTTCAACAAGTTTTGCAAAGGAGATGAAAGCCTTGAAGATGAGTAGTGCAGTGGTGGACCATTGGAAGTTGACAGTGACCTTGAGAGCAATCATCGAAGCTGATCCTCTTACAGCTACATGAGAATTTGCGGAAGAACTCAACGTCGACCCTTCTGTGGTCATTCGGCATTTGAAGCAAATCAGAAAGGTGAAAAAGCTCGATAAGTGGGTGTCTTATGAGCTGAGAAGAAAATAAAAAATATCGTCGTTTTGAAGTGTTGTCTTCTCTTATTCTATGCAACAACAATGAACCATTTCTTAACCAGATTGTGACGTGCGATGAACAGCTCAGTTGCTGGAACAAGAAGAAGCTCCAAAGCACTTCCCAAAGCCAAATTCACACCAAAAAAGGTCATGGTCACTGTTAGGTGGTCTGCTGCTGTTCTGATCCACTACAGCTTTCTGAATCCTGGCCAAACCAGTACATCTGAGAAGTATGTTCAGCAAATCAATGAGATGCATCAAAAACTGCAATGTCTGCAGCCGGCATTGGTCAACAGAAAGGACCCAATTCTTCTCCACGACAATGCCTGACTGAATGTCGCACAACCAACGCTTCAAAAGTTGAACAAATTGGGCTACGAAGTTTTGCCTCATCTGCTGTATTCACCTGACCTCTCGCCAACCGACTACCACTTCTTGAAGCATCTCGACAACTTTCTGTAGGGAAAACGTTGCCACAACCAGCAGAACGTAGAAAATGCTTTCCAAGAGTTCACTGAATCCGGAAGCACGAATTTTTTTTTTTTTTTTTTTTTTTTGAGGCGGAGTCTCACTCTGTCGCCCAGGCTGGAATGCAGTGGAGCTGTCTCGGCTCACTGCAAGCTCCACCTCCCAGCTCACACCATTCTCCTGCCTCAGCCTCCCGAGTAGCTGGGACTACAGGCGCCCGCCACCACATCCAGCTAATTTTTTGTATTTTTAGTAGAGACGGGGTTTCACCATGTTAGGATGGTCTCGAGCTCCTGATCTCGTGATCTGCCCACCTCGGCCTCCCAAAGTGTTGGGATTACAGGTGTGAGCCACCACGCCTGGTTTGAAACACGAATTTTTATGCTACAGGAATAAACAAACTTATTTCTCATGGCAAAAATGTGTTGAGTGTAATGTTTCCTATTTTGATTGAGAAAGATGTGTTTGAGCCCAGTTATAATGATTTAAAATTCACGGTCTGAAACCGCAATTGCTTTTGCACCAATCTAATAGGATAGGTACACGTAATGAGCATTCCTTGTGCACTATGTACTTTAGCTCATTTAATCCTCAAAGCCACTTCTTGAGACAGAGGTTATTATTATCATCCTCATATTAACAGATGGAAAAACCGGAGGCACAGAGATGTTAAGTAATTTGTCCAAGGTCACATGGCTGACAATTGGTTGCACTGGGATCTGGCTACAGAGTTTACTTTTTTTTTTTTTTTTTGAGATAGTGTCTTGCTCTGTTGCCCAAGCTTGAGTGCAATGGCATGATTAAGGCTCACTGCAGCTTCGACCTCCCAGGCTCAAGCGATCCTGTCACTTCAGCTGCCTGTGTTGCTGGGACTGCAGGTATGCACGATCACACCCGGCCAATATTTTATTTTTTGTAGAGATGGGTCTTGGCATGTTGCCTAGGCTGGTCTCGAACTCCGATACTCAAGCGATCTGCCTGCCTCAGTCTCTCAAAGTGTTGGGCTTACAGGCATGAGCCATCACGCCTGCCCAAGAGTTTACTCTTAATTACTAGACTCTGCTGTTCTATGTAGTATCAGACACACTAAATCTGTCCCCTTAGGCTAAAAGAGATGTTTTAAACAATGAATGAGAAATGATTTTAAAAACTTATTTTAATAGACTATTTTTTAGTGCGGTTTTGAGTGAAAAGTACAGAGCATTCTCACATAACCCCAGTCCCCACAGATACATAACCTCTCTCACCATAGACATCCCTCACCAGGGTGGCACATTTGTTACAATCAATGAACCTATATTGACACATCATTGTTACTCAAAGTTCATAGTTTACATTTGCATTCACTCTTGGTGTTGCACATCCTGTGGGTTTGGACAATGCGTGATGACATTTATCTGCCATTGTTGTATCACACAGAGTAGTTTCACTGCTCTAAAAATCCTGTGTTCTGCCTATTCACTCTGTCTCCCTCCAGGAATGATTTGTTTTTAGTTGATTAGCTAATTTAAATATTTTTACACGGTCGGGTGCGGTGGCTCAGGCCTATAATCCCAGCACTTTGAGATGCTGCAGTGGACAGATCACCTGAGGTCAGGAGTTCGAGACCATCCTGGCCAACATGGCGAAACCCCGTCTCTACTAAAAATACAAAAATTAGCCAGGTGTAGTGGCGGGCACCTGTAATCCCAGCTGAGGCAGGATAATCGCTTGAACCCGGGAGGTGGAGGTTGCAGTGAGCCAAGATCGCGCCACTGCACTCCAGCCTGGGAGTCAAGAGTGAAACTCCATCTCAAAAAGAAGAAAAAAATTTTTTTACACATTATGTTATCCAACTTAAAACTTGTATTCTCTCTCTCTCTCTCTTTTTTTTCTTTGAGACAGGGTCTCACTCTGTCGCCCAGTGGCGTGATCTGCAGCCTCCTCCACTGGGGCTCAAGTGACCCTCCCACCTCAGCCTCCCAAGTAGCTGGGACTACAGGCAAGCCCGGACAATTTTCGTATTTTTTTGTAGAGATAGGGCTTCACCATGTTGCCCAGGCTGGTCTTGAACTCCTGGGCTCAAGCGATCCACCTGCCTTGGCTTCCCAAAGTGCTGGGATTACAGATGTGAGTCACTGTGCCCAGCCAACTTTTACACTCTTAAACCTTTCATATCCTTTCTGATCTTTTATTTAACGCAAACAGTCTTTGTAATAGATGTGCACCTTTTAAGTAAAATATGTTACCACATTTATAATAACTTATGACAATAATTCTAGGAATGTCACCTAATGAAAACCATCTATTCTAAAGAACTTCTAAATTATATTAAAACATTAAAAAGCCTTAATACTTGAGATTTGATATAAACAAATCAGATAACAAACTACATATGCTTATTTCAAACAAAGACCTAAAGCTTATAGGAAATGATCCGAAGGGGTAGCTGTGGGGAAAAAATCCTAAATTGAATTGAATGAACCAGATTAGATCAAATACAGGCAAAGAAAAGATAATACCTTAAAAATGGATAATTGAAAATGCGTTCATCATTATATGACTTTTCATTAAAAGATCTCTAAATATGTTATTTATAACATATTATTTATATGTGAACATTTAACTCACATCTACATACATTAAAAAGCATGGAACCCAAATTTTCGTATCTGTGTAGAAATCTTCCAAATTAACAGTTTAAATGGGTTTTAAACTTGTTTCATGAAATATACAAATACAATACCTTTGTATTTGCAAGAATAATTGATCAATCTCAGGGAGGATAGACATTTAAAAGTGTAATTTCAATAGAGATGACTGCCTAGTTAATGGAGGCATTAAAAAATACCTAACATCGATGATGGGTTGATGGGTGCAGCAAACCACCATGGCACGTGTTTTCCTATGTAAAAAAACTGCACGTTCTGCACATGTACCCCAGAACTTAAAATATAATAAAAATAAAAATAATAAAATAAATACACAAATGAATGTCCTGGCAGGGCACGGTAGCTCACACCTGTAATTCCAGCACTTTGGGAGGCCAAGGTGGGTGGATCACCTGAGGTCAGGTGATCTCAGGTGAGGTCAGCCTGGCCAACATGGTGAAACCCGGTCTCTACTAAAAATACAAAAAAATTAGCTGGGCGTGGTGGCGGCTGCCTGTAATCCTAGCTACTCGGGAGGCTGAGGCAAGAGAACCACTCGAACCCAAGAGGCGGAGGTTGCAGTGAGCTGAGAATGCACCATTGCACTCCATCCTGGGCAACAAGAGCGAAACTCCGTCTCAAAAAAAAAAAAAGAATGTCCTGATTGACTCAGCATGCCGTGAAGCACATTTATGGAACCAGAAAATCTTTCTGAGTCACCTTTCATATGAAAGCAATTAAGATCACACATCAAACATAAACTGAATGTCTCATTGCATTGTTAAGTGGGACACTGAGATTTGTTTTCCTTAAGCACTCTATAATAAGTGAGAACAAAATGTTTTGGGGCCTCCAAAGAATATGAAAACTATTTTTAAAAACTCTTTTTTAAACCTTTATCTCAAACTTTAAATTTCTATTTTGTGTATTTTCTTTTCCTTTTTTTTTCTTCTTCTGACATGGGGTCTCACTCTGTCACCCAGGCTGGAGTATAGTCATGGCTCACTGCAGCCTTCACCTCTCATGCTCAAGTGATCCTCCCACCTCAGCCTCCCAAGTAGCTGGGACTACAGGCGGGCACCACCAAGCCCAGCTAATTTTTGTATTTTTTGTAGAGACAGGGTTTCACCACGTTGCTCAGGCCGGTCTTGAACTCCTGGGCTCAACTGATCCTCTGACCTTGGCCTCCCAAAGTGCTGGGATTACAGGCATGAATCTCTGTTCTTGGCCTTTTTATTTTGTATGTTTTCATAATACGCAGGCATGTTTGTCTAGTACTGTAGTGTTTATTTTAAAAATTGATATGAGTACATACTAAAAAAAATGTTTAGAGACCATTGCACTGGAGGATCTTGTGCCTCGGTGGATTTGACTTTTCTTTTCTTCCTCTTTTTTTCACATTATTGAGTATTACTGTGCCAAGGGCTTAAGTTGACATAGCAAATATGAGGAATATAGCAATAATATTATTAAAATATGTAGTAGAAAATGGATAAAAATATTTAAGCATAGCACACACAGTATTACTTTTTTGAAATTTTTACTTCAGTATATATATTACATATACACAAAGATACACATATATACTTGTGTATGTGCACATATGTGTATAGGATCCTGATATAAGGTGCATTTTTTACTGTGGCTTTTTGGGAAAAAATTCTGGAAGCCACTGTCCTAGAATATCAGAGCACCAAGAATACATTGTGTATCAGAAGGAGCATCAAATTTGGTATTGAATGGGATCAGTTCCTGATTCGCTCCTGTGTACAAGAGCAGAGCAATAGCAGGCACGTGCCTCACTCACCAGCACAGTGACACCCAGTGGCAGGCGCTCAGAGCTTTGTTAAATTGACATGAGTTGATTTGATCTGGACAGGGTGGCCTGCTTGTTTGTTTATTTATTCACCTAAAATTGACAAGCAATTCCTTTGGGTCAGGAATACAGTATCACACAGACATGGTTTCTTATCTTGAGAAACTCACAGTCTAGTGGAAAGGACAACAGTTAAGTAAAAACAATAGTCAAAAAATCTATGATTACAAATGTGATACACCCCATGGGGGAAAAACAGAGCTTGCTGACAGAGCGTATCAAATGGGCAGACCCTAGTCTGAGGCACAGAGAGGGTGTCCACGAGCAGTGACACCGCAATTGAGGTCTGAAGGGTGAGTAGTGTTTTCTGGGCACGGGGCTGTGGGCAAGAGCCTTCCAGGGAGGGGAAACAAGTGCAAAGGCCCCATGGCAAGAGGGAGCTTGAGATGCTTGTGGAATAAAGAGAAGCTGAGTGGCTGAAGCAGGCAAGAACAGGAGGCAATGGTCCCAGCGTAGGATTGGATAGGAGCATATGGGGTTTTGTTGGATATGTTAAGGATTTTGCTATATTTTATTTTATTTTTGACACAGGGTCTCACTCTATTGCCCAGGCTGGAGTGTGATGGCATGATCACAGCTCACTGCAGCCTCAGCCTTCTGGGGTCAGATGAAGAGATTCTGCTCTTTAGCTTAAGAAAAGCGGGTGTCAATGGTGCTGGGAAAACTGGCTAGCCATATGTAGAAAGCTGAAACTGGATCCCTTCCTTACACCTTATACAAAAATTAATTCAAGATGGATTAAAGACTTAAATGTTAGACCTAAAACCATAAAAACCCTAGAAGAAAACCTAGGCAATATCATTCAGGACATAGGCGTGGGCAAGGACTTCATGTCTAAAACACCAAAAGCAATAGCAACAAAAGCCAAAATTGACAAATGGGATCTCATTAAACTAAAGAGCTTCTGCACAGCAAAAGAAACTACCATCAGAGTGAACAGACAACCTACAGAATGGGAGAAAATTTTTGCAACCTACTCATCTGACAAAGGGCTAATATCCAGAATCTACAATGAACTCAAACAAATTTACAAGAAAAAAACAAACAACCCCATCAAAAAGTGGGCAAAGGACATGAACAGACACTTCTCAAAAGAAGACATTTATGCAGCCAAAAAACACATGAAAAAATGCTCATCATCACTGGCCATCAGAGAAATGCAAATCAAAACCACAATGAGATACCATCTCACACCAGTTAGAATGGCGATCATTAAAAAGTCAGGAAACAACAGGTGCTGGAGAGGATGTGGAGAAATAGGAACACTTTTACACTGTTGGTGGGACTGTAAACTAGTTCAACCATTGTGGAATTCAGTGTGGCAATTCCTCGGGGATCTAGAACTAGAAATACCATTTGTGTTTTTTGGATTTCACAATAAAAGATTGAACCAACCCAATGTCCAACAATGATAGTTAGATAATAAAATGTGGACATATACACCATAAAATGATGAGTTCATGTCCTTTGTCAGGACATGGATGAAACTGGAAAACATCATTCTCAGTAAACTATCTCAAGGACAGAAGACCAAACACTGCATGTTCTCACTCATAGGTGGGAATTGAACAATGAGAACTCATGGACACAGGAAGGGGAACATCACACTCCGGGGACTGTTGTGGGGTGGGGGGAGGGGGGAGGGACAGCATTAGGAGATATACCTAATGCTAAATGACGAGTTAATGGGTGCAGCAAACCAACACGGCACATGGATACATATGTAACAAACCTGCACATTGTGCACGTGTACCCTAAAACCTAAAGTATAATAATAAAAAAAGAAGAAGAAGAAGAAAAAAAAAAGAAAAGCAGGTGTCATTAAAAGATCACCCTAGCTCCTCTGAGCAGGATGGACTGGTGAGGACCAGAGGGGAGCCTGGGAGGCCACAGAGGAGGTCTGGCAGTGGCCGAGGTAAGAAATGGTGGTGGCTTGAGCAGGATGGCCTCAACTCAGATGACAAAAAGCAGAGAGAGCTATGAAGGGCCTCCTTCTGCCATAAGTAACTATAACCTTGTGTTTTGCAATGCTTCAGCTTTCAAGGAGCTTCCACTCCTGGATACACCAAAGGCGAGACTTCCTCAGGACCTCTGCTTGCACTGTTCCCTCTGCCTGGAACATGCTCCCTCCCACAGGGATCGCTTCTCCCCATCCTTTAGGTTTCAGCCTAAATTTCACCTCAAAGATCCGTCTTCCCCACCCTCTCTGAAAGAGTCCCATTTAAAAATGTTGACACAGGAATGGGAACATCACACACTGGGGACTGTTGTGGGGTTGGAGGAGCGGGGAGGGATAGCATTAGGAGATATACCTAATGTTAAATGACCAGTTAATGGGTGCAGCACACCAACATGGCACATGTATACATATGTAACAAATCTGCACGTTGTGCACATGTACCCTAAAACTTAAAGTATAATAATAATAAAAAACAAACAAACAAAAAAATGTTGATCACTGTTTCCTTCATAGCATTACTACAACTCATAATTATTTTATTTATTTCATTTACTTTCTTTTTTTTCTACCTTTACCCCATTAAAACATATTATGAGCACAGAAAATAAAGTGTCTTGCTAAATGTTGTGTCCCCAGTTACTGTCCCCAGCGATTTCAATAACCCTCAGGGATTCCCACACCACAGTTTCAGAAACTATATTAAAAGTTAAATGCTGTGACTTTAAGAGTTCATTCGGCCTCCATGTGATTTTAAAAAGAAATGCAAACATGGACCCTGAAATCAAGAAACATCAAAATGGAAAGGGAAAACCTAAAGTCTCCTGGACAAGCCCTAGATCCCCCCAAGAATGGTCTATCAATTCTTTGGAGTCTCCAAATCCCAGTTTGAGAAACAGTAGCCCGGGTGGTCTCTAGTGAGCTTCTCAGTTAGAAGATTTTGTGTTTCGTCTACTCTATAGGCTGGTAAGCTTCGATCAGAGGATGTACTATAAGAATGTAGGGTATTACTTCTATATGGCCTCAGTGAATAATGTGCACAGGCCACTAAAGAAAATATAAGCACTAATTTTAAAAGTGCACAAATGTTATTATTCCATATCCTTAGCAATTCAATATAAAACCAAATAATTTTGTAGAGTGTCTATTATTCTACAAGTCTAGTGTTGGTACTGAAGTGGACTGAGAATAAGTAGAATATGGGCCCTGCATTTAAGAGGCTTTTACCATTCTTTGACTTCCTTTTATTACACTTATGTACTTGAAATAAAGCAGAAACAAAATCTATTTGGGGCAAAATTGTTCATCCATTTACGGGATGTTCATCCATTGCGTTATTTAGCTATAGCACAGTCCTACTGGGTAAAAACTGTGCCAGGTGCTAGGTATTATGTGAAACAACATCATCAGGAGGAAAAACCCAGGGAGAAGCTTGGCATTATCAAACAAAATACCAGAAAAAATTTAAAGAAAACAGTAATATTTGGCAAAATCATTTGAGTTTCCAGTATAGAGTAGAATATGATGCCTTTCCCTTCAATCTTTGTAGATTCCTCGTTTTATGCTGAATTTCTGATCTAAGTTATGAGTCGCTGTCTCTGCATGGCGGCAGGAAGTGGCATTTGGAACAAGCAACTTACGGTTCCAGAACGGGGCTGTCTGCCAGTGGTTGTTGTCATGCGTGAAGCAAGTGAGGCCAGGCAGGCTGCACTCTTCCCCCTTCCTCTGCCGTCTCTTCTCCTTCCTCTCCTTCTTCCTCCTACGGTTCTCCTTGAAAAGTTGCAGTTTGCTATCTACTTCCTGAGCAGCCTCCCTATTCCAAGAGAAGGGATTATTTTGAGTGTTCAGAAGGCACTTTCTCAATTAAAAATAGGCTTGTTGCTGTCAGTCTTGCACAAATATTTAGATGCTTGATAAGAGATAAGGGACGACCTTTATTTTGTATAGAGGGACTTAAAATAGAATCAGGAATAGTGAAGGCAGGCCGAGCACAATGGCTTGCGCCTGTAATCCCAGCACTTTGGGAGGCTAAGGGAGGCGGATCACTTGAGGTCACGAGTTTGAGATCAGCTTGGCCAACACGGTGAAACCCTGTCTCTGCTAAAAATATAAAAATTAGCCAGATGTGGTGGCGCACACCTGTAGTCCCAGCTACTAGGGAGGATGAGGCACAAGAATCTCTTGAACCCAGGAGGTGGAGGTTGTAGTTAGCCAAGATTGCACCACCGCACTAAAGCCTGGGCAAAAGAGTGAGACTCTGTCTCAAAAAAACAACAAAAAAAGGATAATGAAGGCAAATGCATTCAGTGACAGCTTTCATGGGACCTTATTGAACCTAAGAGGACCAACATTTTCCTCCTCATGCATGGAAACATTGATGGAAATAAATGTTAATGTGAATGACAGGATCCTGCTAGCCACACTCTTTGGACAAATGGCTTATTTTTTTTGGCAGCCAAGTACCAATCAGCCATCGAGTTAAAGGTTAGTTGAACCAGATGGCTTGGATTAAAAAGTTTAAAAAATTCTTTGACAAATTCTACTAAACAAGTTTAGATAGCCTTTATTTTTTAGAATTATTTTTTATTATTTTGTTTTTTTATATAAAAGGCTTAAACTTTGTTGAATTTAAATACTAAATCTCCTTCACATGCAAATTTTGCTATTATTTTAAAAAATTTATATTTCTTCCCACTTTCAGAATTCAGCACTATTCCAGGCTGCTCTATAGAACACCGACTGCATTGAGAGAGTCTGTAACCCTCAAGCACTCTCCACAGAAAGCAGTGCATGGAGTAAAATCTAGTTACTGGTCCCATCTGCCAGGTAGGGAGCACTCACAGGATGACAGTGGAGTTCAGCATGGCTCCCCAACAAAGGATGCCAAGAGCATTGCCATGGTCCCTTGGTGAAGTGGGGCTTTGCTTTCAACTTCATGAGCTAGGTGCCCTCCTAGATGGATCTACTTCTTCTGAAGCGGCACTGCAGGAAACACAGGGGTCCCTCCAGCCTCTTCGAAGGGCCGGGTGGACAGTCATTGACTCCCAGAAAATGTGGAAAACAAGAGAGTTACTTACTTGAATGGGTGAAGATGGCTCTTTAATTTCTCTTGCTTTTTTACACCTTTCTCTTTATTGTAATAGCTGCAGGTGAGAAGATTAAAAAGTGAGCCTTCATAGCCTTGCATTGGATCAAAGTGTTCATTTTATAAAAAGAAAGCAAAATAGAATGAAGGCAGTGATATTGTAAGTATTTTAGCTGAATGGGGACTTTTTACTTTCTGCTTAAGTTTAAGCATATTTAATTTGACTTAAATAGCTTAGGTTATCATACTCCATGACAATACATTCTACAGGTAAAGGAGAAAAATGAGCCCAGTGCTAATGCCTCTGGCTTGTGTGAAAATGAATTTGGGAAGTGGAGCATGGATGGAAACAAGCTCACCTTTGTTTACTGCAGCTGCATTCCTCAGGCTTCCTTCTCTTCAGATGTCCTCTCACTTCTCTTAAATTCTTAATTTTATCTTGCAGAGCTTCAATCTGGAAAACATGTTTTCTAGCAATTACATATTAAGATCAGGATTTTCTTTACAAAGTACTTTTCTTTTCACCTTGTTTTCTCTGTTCTGTAATAATAGCTATTCATCTGAGATGATACTTAACATAGAAACAAACTGGGCATAGAATATGTCTATATAGACTCTATATTCCAACCCATGTGTTATAGATAAACATTAGCAGATTCCTCTTTTATAACTGAATCACTTTCTCACAGAGATTTCAAAAGACCATTGAGTCAGTTCCCAGTCTCTTCTCATACTCTATATTGTTTTCAGTAGGACTATCATTAAATCACTGGAGAAAAACAAATAACTATTTTTTGTATTTTTTCACATAATTATAGATGATGTGTATCTATGGTATGTCCCACCAGACACAGCAGGGCTGGCAGGCCGAGTTTGAATTTGGAATATATCTGACAATCACATAGCCATGGCTAACCTCTTTGTCAATGTATGCCTTATGGTCCTTCCATGCTCTGGCTGATTGGTACAGTTCTCTCTCACAATGGATAGTGTCATTGGGAAGAATAAAACACCTGCAAAACAAACCAAAACCATGTGAAATAGGTTTATATTCTAATAGTAGAAAACACTAAAGATAGCAAAGAGAACTTTTAATCCTCAAAATCCTTAATGTTGATACATGCAGTAACCGTTGAGCTGATCCAAGACTAGCATCAATGGGAATATGTTCTAGCCACCAGTGAGGACAAAATGTCACATGGGTGGATGGTGTCACAGCTCTGTGACTGAGATCATCCCTACGACCACTTTTCAAGGCAGTTCTCAATATTCACACCCCATGAACAGGATACCACCAAAAAACTCAAGTTCAAATAGACATAGAACAAAAGGGACCTTTCACATCATAATGCAAATGGCTTGTTTGAAGAAAAGCAGATTCAGAAGGGGAGTATTCATTCCACTCATTTTGTTAAAAAGAGAGTGCCTTAAGTACCCCACTGAGTTTTGAAGTAAAGAAACAGCCCCAGGGATAGACAGCAGGTGGGATGTGGGGTTAATCAATAATGTAAGAGAAATGCATTCTGGTCTAAACCCCTTAGTATATAACTGTATCAACTTCAGGCACCAGGAGACCAGAGCCTCAGAGATAAAAATCCTGGCAGAGCATACAGTGCCCCATCTCCTCAAAGCGATACAATTAGGGAGAGAAAACAAAGATCTTGCTAATAAATTCAGAAAGAAAACATTTCCTAATCAAGAGAGTAAGTAGACTTTGGAAGGAGCCAAAGAACAAAGTGAGTTCATTAAACCTATGAGGGAATCATCTCCCTTCCCTGTCTCCTTGACTTCCAAGGCCCTCTCTGTGATCTGGGACTGGTTAGATGTTTGTACGTCTTACATCCATTCGTAACCTACGTCATCGTTCTGGAAGCGTCTCTGGGACTCACTGTCCTCCCTTGGACTGTGTTTCGTTTCTGAGGCTGTGACTACACAACTGCTCCAAGTGACAGTGATCGTGTAACATGGAAGAACTTCCAGCTCTGAAATTGTTTCCATCTGTTTTCTAGATGCCTGTGAAGGTAACTGCTTAGGCTCATGAACTCCATGCCTGCTAAGTCAAGATGTGATGGAATTACTCTGGCTGGATTCCTAGCTCATCAGCCTTAATGTGAAATCAAACCGAAAGCACGTGTCCAAGCCTATGATTGCGTGGACTCATTGTTTCTTTAACCCCCAGTTGCTAAGTAGGCCGGCCCTCGGGCACCGTATTGCCAAGTGATACTGCTTTTTTGCCAAGTGCAAAATGGTGGTAATATAGTGTGTTGTGGTGGTAATTCTGGACTCAACCCTAGTGAACAAATAAAGCCTTCTTACTTGTGTGTCACTCGGACAGTGGTAGGTGGGCCCACGGCATTGCTGCTATCTGCCAGCATCCCACCCCTGTTGCCACCACTGGAAGCCTGGAGAGCTCTTGGCCCCTTGTGGCCTTCATCATGGCGCTTAGCAGTGTTTCTTGGTTGCAACACTTGCAATTCTTCTTCTTCCAGATTTATGTCATATATTTCACCTTCAAATTCGACGGACAAGGAACGTGTCTGCCGAGTATGGACAAATCTGGGCTTGTACTCTAGAAGTAAGGGAAGATACATTACTATGGATGCCCTGCTGTAGCTTATGAGGGAAGAAAGTGATCACCTGGTCCAGGAGGGATCCTGGAGAGGAGAAAGCAGTCCATGCTGCATTGCTGAGCGGCATCATGGTGCCTGCAATTCACGGTAGCAGAGGTTGCTCTGGCAGTGCCATTGCCTGGCAATGTGATGGATGACACGCTTCTCTGGGCCTCCAGCCCTTCATCCGTCAAGTGAGGGGTTAGTCCAGGTGATTTCTAGGATCCTTTTTATTCGTGGCAGGCTGTGAACTTCTACATTTGGTTTTCAACATGAACTGCTCAGGCTATTTTTTTGGATAAAACCATATTCCCAATTACGGTGTTAATAATAATGACTATCCTTTATTGAGCTTTTGCTACGTATTATATACTTCATATTTATCTCTAATCCAGAGTCTTGAAAGACAGGTATTATTATAAAAACCCTTACATACAAAAACATCAGATTGTCAATACAGGTTCATTTTTGTTTTATGGATGAGAAAACTGAAGTGTTGAATGTCAAATACATTTTGCAAGGTTATGGAGCTAGGACTATAATCTCTCAGACTATGAAGTCTTACCACTACATTGGGCTGCTTTTTCAAAGAGGCAAATGCTCTAGACAACTTCTATTTGTACAAATAGTAGAGGATTACTCTAAGAAGAATTAAATTTTGTTAATGCTTTCATCAGCCAACTCACTTTTATACCTGGCAGAGGAGGGTTAAGGCAGGTGGCGGGTGGGCAGGGATGGGGAGAGGGCAGCATGCTTTCTGGTGACTATGGAACCTTTTCAAGAGCTCATGTGTACCAGATAAGAACTTTAATGTGCAAACACTGGAGGCTCTTAGCTCTGTAGAGGCATATTCATCTGGCCTTATCTCTCTAGCCTGCTGCTAACATAGAAAGAAGGGGGGCATACTGGCTGTGGAATCAGAATTGTCACGCTTCTGAGATACCTCTCAGCAGAATCCTGCAGTTTCCAGATCAGGGAGCAACCTCCGTGATAGTAGGGGGGTCAATAAGAGTGCTTATGAGTTCCATCCTTGCAGAAAGGGTGAAAACCAACTCCTGCTCTCAAATACACAAGATTCCATACAGTTTGAGAGAGCTGCCCTAGACTTGTGTTTGTGTCTAATACTGAAAAATCAATGTGCCTTATGCCCAGTGCCTGGGAAACAAGGTTGAACTTTCTGGAAGAGAAGAGGGCACTCCTACTTCTAAACTGAATGTTGCTAATCAGCTTCTGAAAAAAGAGCATGGCGGGGTCCTAGTCCCTTATTAATTTCTTTTTTTTTTTTTTTTGAGATGTAGTCTCGCTCTGTCATCCAGCTGGAGTGCAGTGGTGCGATCTTGGCTCACTGCCATCTCTGCATCTCAGGTTCAAGCGATTCTCCTGCCTCAGCTTCCCGAGAAGTAGCTGGGATTACAGGCGTGCGCCATCATGCCCAGCTAATTTTTTTGTAATTTTAGTAGAGACGGGGTTTCACCAGTTTGGTTAGGCTGGTCTGGAACCCCTGACCTCAAATGATCTGCCTGCCTCAGCCTACCAAAGTGATGGGATTACAGGTGTGAGTCACCGCGCCTGGCCTTATTGATTTTCAGAAATTTGATATATTTCTGTGAGTTATTAGACCTGAAATTTTTCTCTTAGGGAATAAAAAAAGTCTCCCAAATCAAAGATTCTTAGTATTTTGGCTTACGGATTCCTTTAAAATTCGTTAAAAATTGTTGACATGGAAACAAATGTCCATATACACATGGAAAACACTTAACAATTTTGGATGAAATATCAGGGCAAATGGCCCTAAAGCCCATATTGTGGAGTCTACAATAAAAATGCTTGTTCTCAGGGCCTCCATTGTTCTAGTGTATGATTTGATTTCCAAATCTTTGACAAAGAATTTAATTTACTTAAACTGCTTCTTTCCAAACCAGTATAGAAAGAAATCACCATAAAATTGAGTCATTTTCCATGTTACTCCACTAGGTGGTACTAGATTCATTCTTTCGTGGAAGGTGTCAGCCCGTGGATTTTCACATTTATATAATCATAGGTTCCTCACAGCTATTAAGAAAATGCTAGGAAGTGTTTTTCATACTGAATGCAACTAGTTTGTCCCTGCCAGTCAACAAGATCCAACGATTTGACAGAATTAAAAAATATATATATAGTCCTAAAACAGAGATTAAAATATATGTCTTAAAAAAGTGTTTATGCTTTTCCTCTTAAAATTGAATGCATACACACTGAAATCTTGTATTTACTATTTTTTAAAAGCAACTTCAGACAGACAAATCAGGAGACGTTGGCATTACGATAAAATAAAATGGACTTAACCCATATCCTTTGCCTTTTGAAATAACCATTTTATAAACTCTTTTATGTGTGCATATGTTTTGCATCTGGTGTTTTTACGAACTATATTTTCATTCTATGCTTAAGTGAAAATGTTTACAAAGCAAAACGTCACATTAATCTTAGCTTTCTTATTTTAAATAGAGCAACGATGTGCTTTTAGCCTGAAAACGATGCATTGATAATATCTAAAATGTAGAAGGAGCAACCCTTTCGTCTCTCTATTTATTCCCACAGGCCCTAGGCCACCACGGAGATGGTCACAAAAGCGTGGCTTACTTGGAGTCCCCTGGTTTCTCAAGAATTGCCGTTGACTCTTTCTTTGGCTTCTGCTGGCACGGTAACCAGACTCCCTACAACTGCACTCTTTGTCTTTGTCATGGAAGCCGCGAGCATAGAGGTTCCGCGTGCTCTGCCGGACTGTGAGCAGGTCACTGGGTCCTTTACACTTGTGAATTCGAAGCTTGCCAGATGTATCCTCAATGCATTGCCACTTCTGCAAAAGCCAACGTGAAAGCAGTTTACTGATTCTGCTCCAGGTGTTATTTATTAAGAGCTGCTGCCTTAGTTTTTTCTTTTTTCTTTTTTTTTTAGAAGCACTGGCAATATCATTAAGGAGAGTGAATGAAGAAAGGCAAGCTTTTAAGTGACCCTGCAATAACTCGACTCTCAGTTATTTCTTTCACTGTAGGCAAATACAGATGACAACGAAATCATTGGAAATCAAACCACCTCAATGACACTAGAGCCAAAAACTGATATATGAATCCTTAGCATGCAGACTAAACAGTCTTGAATGAAACATGGAAAAGCCGTTAGTTCACCAAGACACACAGTGCAGCTGTCAGGACTGCTTTCACCAGACCTCTCTTGCTCTGGAAAAACAAACTTGGCTGCTTTGTTCTCCGCTCCTGAATTTCTAATGTGAGCCAGGGAAGAGGAGCACATGAGGAAGACAGAGATGAGTTTAATTGGAGCCCATCATGGGGCGAGCCGACTCTCATATACCCCAGACATTAGCAAACTTGTCAGGCTTTCTTTTGTGTCTTTTCTTATCCTTCTAAGAACATTGTGATGTGGACAGGAGACAGGGAAACACTGGGTAGAAGAAGAAGGTAGTTTCCTGGCAAAGGCCTCACCCTCAAGCCTGGGAACCTACAGCCCTAAATGGGGACAGGGATTCCTGTTTTTGCACCCCAAAAGTTGTTTTTCGCCTGCCATGCCACCTATCCTGTGCCCATATAAACCCTGAAACCCAGGCTCCAGAAGCAGACAAGGAGATGAGGAGATAAGCAGACGAATGGTGGAACAAGGTGGCAGAGAAAGACAGAAGAGGAGGAATGTCTGAACACTGAGAGGAGCTTGGCTGGGGGTGGTCAGAGAGGAGTGTGGCCATCCAGTGGCCAAACTGGGGAAGATCATCATCCCACTCCATCCCCGCTTCTGGCTCCCCATCTGTCCCACTGAGAGCCACCTCCACCACTCATTCATCCTTCAAGCCTGTGCGTGACCTGATTCTTCCAGGAGCTGGGCAAGAGCTTGGGATACGGAAAGCTGTCATATTGGCCCTCTGCCCTTGTCAAAAGGCAGAGGGCCCACTGAACTGGTTAACAAGCTGTCTGCAGACAGCAAGGTTAAAAGAGCATTGTAACACTGGGGCCGTAGGCACCCGCCCCTAGATGCTACCACAGGGCTGGAGCCCAAAGGACTCGCCCTGGTTCCTGTACCTGCCCATCTGCGTGCTCCCCCTCTCATCAGGGGTTTGAGCAGCGGTGGTGACCAAGCAGGCGTGCCACATCCCTGTTGCCCATCCTGTGAAGGGGATCAGGGAACTCTGCAGTTTCAATTGCACACTCAGCAGAGAGTGGGCATGCTGCTATGTGAGACAGAGTTCACTTCCCAACAGACACATGTGGGGAGCTTGCACTGACTTTTCTAGACTGAGCCTTCTAATACGCCTGCCACAGATGCTGCAGGCTTACATCTGAGTAAATATGACACTGCCTCCGGACTAAGTGTCCTTGCACTTACTGAATCTCAACCTGGCTGAAATAATAGCTCTTCACCCTGGGGGTCTTTTCCTGGGATCCTCCACATCTTACTTAAAGACTGAATAACTTCTTTTACATTTTATTTTCCCCCTTCTCCCTACAAAATTAATTTGGGAGGCAGAAAGAATATTTAATTTTAAGTTGGCCACAGTTGTCACAGAGTTAAAATATAGTGTTATCAAACTTTTGTCTTTTTTCTTTTCCATATAGGTCTATCAGTTGTGTACTATTATCTACTGAAACTTATCTTTATCCTTTATTGTTTTTGTTCATACCTAGTTAAAGAGTGAGAAACTCTTCTTTAAATGGGTGCATTTCTAAACTATGGACATCACAATACTATCTGCACTGTAAAATTATGGTTTTTTGTGCCATGTATATTTTCAAATATATTCAAATAAATAAATAATTATTAAATAAAAGATGTTCTTTCATGCATCATTTAAAAGGATCTCATATCTCCCTCTTGTACCAGTACCATATCTGGGGTGATATCTTGGTTGCAAAGTGTCCTACTGCAAGGTAAAGTTTGGCCAAAGGTCCCAGATGGCTTTGCCGATAACTGACACTCGCGTACAAAGTGACATGCAATTATTCATGATGAACCAAGATGCAGAGCCATGGTTTGTTTTCTCTTAAGGGCGTTGTATGTCTTCAATATATGTTGAATTATCAGAGCTGCTTTTTGGCTTCTACTATATAATCCCCAAATCCTAGAGATACGGGACTTCTATGATTTTGCTTTAGCCCCCTATACTCTTGGTACTACTGAATTTGGTTGTTTCAAGCCATATCAGGGTACAACCTTTTTTTGTGGATTGGCTAGGATGTCTTGAACGTTTAACATCTTCATCCAGAGAAGCAGGAGCTCAAGGGACAGACAGGCAACTAACGAGTCATCCCTCGGCATCCACTGAGAATTGGGTCCAGGATGCCCTGCAGATACCCAAATCCACGAATGCTCAAGTCCCTGATATAAAATGTAGTATTTCCATATAACCTACATACATACTCTTGTATACTTTATCTCTACATTACCTGTAATACCTAATATAATGTAAATGCTATGTAATTCGTGGTTATTCTGTATTGTTTAGGGAATAATCACAGGAAAAAAAGTTTATGCAGGTTCAATACAGACAAAATCATCTTTTTTCAATTCTTTCAATCTGCAGTTGGTTGGACCCATAGATATAGAACCCATGGATACAGAGGGTGGATTTTACTTACAAAGCCGCAAAAAGGCAACACAAACAAGAACAGCCTAAGGACTAAGTTAGAGATGATTTAACTTAAAAATTGTGAAGTCAACTTAATTAAACATAGGACGTCAGGTCATATGAGTGGTTCTCAAATTTGGCTGGACACTGGGACTTTCAGAAGCTCCCCAGATGATTCTAATGTGCAGTTGGAGTTCAGGCTACTGCTTTACATTAGCAACTGCTTACTGGACAGTTTTGCAGCTGGATTCCATGGGGAAGGCAGGAGGGATATATTTAAGTCTAAGTAGCTCAGATGCATGGGTCTTTGAGAGGGACGCGTGTAATTGGTGGGGGTGATGTGTGCAAAGGAAGCTGTGTCTAGAAATGTACTGATGTAAGCAGGTCAGAAAATGACTTCAGTTGGATGGATGAATACTATCAGTGCACCTATGCTTTCAGGACTATGTGCTTTATTTAAGTGCAACTAGTTATCCTTGCGCTGTCTCCACAGTTAGTTGATAAGTGATAGAATTTTGACTTAGCTGAAAACTGCATGCGGCCTGTTCATGATTCTGCCATTTAATGTGGAGATCAGTGGTTTCCAGGCCTGGGTTTGTGGCACTCACAGACCCAATTATAGCATTCATGGCTATCCAATTAGCTTGAGGATGTGCCATGAAATGATCAAAAAAGTTCTCAGAGCTGGGTGTGGTGGCTCACATCTATAATCCCAGTACTTCAGGAGGCCAAGGCAGGTGGATTGCTTGAGCCCAGGAGTTCAAGAACAGCCTGGGCAACATGGTGAAACCCTGTCTCTAAAAAAAAAAAAAATACATATATAGCTAAGCATGCTGGCACATGCCTGTGGTATATATAGCTAAGCATGCTGGCACATGCCTGTGGTCCCAGCTACTTGGAGGGAGGGTGGGAGGATCACTTGAGTCCAGGAGGTCGGGGCTACAGTGAGCTGAGATCATGCCATCATGCCACTGCACTACAGCCTGGGCTCAGAAACTGACAGACAACTCCGTTAACATATAACTATATGCTATATAGAATTATTGCTGGGGAAAGTGTTGCCAAAATAAATAACTTTTCATAACTTTGCAAAGTTTGGGAATTAGTAGCATTTGAGTGTCTGTCTGTATGTATATCTGTCTTAAATCCAAACGGTTTAAGGCTTATCCATCTACCTGGATGATCTCTGCCTCTAGCATTTAAAAACGAAGAGTTGACTGCTTAATGCCTAGAGAAGCAAAATAATTGGCTAGTGAATTCACAATCCACAGCCAAGTGGAAGCATAAGAGGTGCTCCATCTTCTATTAGACAGGAAAATATGGCTAATTTTATTCTTGAGGCCGGGTGTGGTGGCTCAAGTCTGTAATCCCAGCACTTTGGGAGGCCACGGAGGGTGGATTGTCTGAGGTCAGGGGCTCAAGACCAGCCTGGCCAATGTGGCAAAACCCTATCTCTACTAAAAATACAAAAAAAAAAAAAAAACCCAAAAGGCCGAGCACAGTAGCTCAAGCCTGTAATTTCAGCACTTTGGGAGGCCGATGCAGGTGAATTGCCTGAGGACAGGAGTTCAAGACCAGCCTGGACAACATGGTAAAACCCCGTCTCTACTAAAAATACAAAAATTAGCTGGGCTTGGTGGCACATGCCTATAGTCCCAGCTACTTGGGAGGCTGAGGCAGGAGAATCGCTTGAACCTGGGAGGTGGAGGTTGCCGTGAGCCAAGATCACGCCACTGCACTCCAGGCTGGGTGACAGAGCAAGACTCCGTCTCAAAAAACAAACAAACAAAAATTAGCCAGGTGGCGGCGCATGCCTATAGTCCCAGCTATTTGGGAGGCTGAAGCAGGAGAATGGCTTGAACCTGAGAGGCAGAGGTTGCAGTGAGCCGAGATTGAGCCACTGCACTCCAGCCTGGGTGACACAGCAAGACTCCATCTCAAAAAAAAAAAAAAAAAAACTAAAGTTGATATAAATTGGATTTAGTCTTTTTGTGCATCCAATTTATATCAACTTTAGTACAAATACTAATTTTTAAAGCACATGACTATAGTGAAAACCTGTGGTTTTTATAATCACAATGCATTCAAAGAATTCTGCCTATTTTGTTTGTTTTTGCCCTGGAGGAGCTGAGGGTACAAGTAGATTCCTGTAGAACACAAAGGTGTAGGCAGAAGTTTTAGTGACTTAGGCTATTTGGAATCCTAGCTGAATTTCCCACTAGCCAAATTCCTTGTTGGTTTCCTATGGGATAGAGATGAAGGGAAAAGGTGTTTCCTTCCTGAAGAGTTGAATTTAACCACACTGGATGTCTGGCACTGTCCTTGGCTATGATGACGTATCATACGAAATCAAATATACATACATATATGCATATATGTCTACGCACATGCATACAAACATATTATCCATACATACTACATATATACATATATCTACACACATACTTGGATAAAGCAAGAGCCACGAACAAAAATGTCAATTATTTTTTCTACCATGGACCCTTTGAAAAAGTCATAGACCCTGTTAGATAAAGTAATTAACTAGAGGCTTTGAAAATCTTCCTACTGGCAAGCATACTAGGAATTTAGAGGAAATGTAATTACCACACATTGCCACAGCCATTTTAGAACTCGATATCATGACAATTTTTACGACTGCACAATAAAACCTTGAAATAGCTGCAACTAAAGTGGCGATCTTACTTAGAGAGTTTATAGAGGGAGGCAGAAAAAGAGAATTTTTAAAAGAATTGCTCTGAAACTCATGCAGCAAGCCATTTAAATAGTCAAAATAATGAGAAGAGATGGTTTTTGCATTGCAGGAGAGTTTCAGGAATCAGATGAAAGCCTGAGCTCAGGTGAGGCACCTGCTAATGGGATGTGTGGAGTCAGCCTCAGAAATGAGCTTTGTTCGACAAGTGCCCTTGCAGAAACACAGCTGTCACACTGTCTTGGTATTATCTACGCTCTTGAAGTTTATCAGTAAATCAGTTAATTGCCAAATCCGATCGTCTCCATCTTCACTGATGGTTCATTCCTTCTGCAAATTCCTTTCCTGTTTTCTGCAGCTACATCATTTCCGTTCTCCTTCTGTCTGATTTATCAGTCTGTGCCAATAATTTAGCACACAGTCATTCCACAAATATTTCTGCACGCCAACTGTGGGTGAGGTGCTGGATAAAACTATTTAAATAATTTCTTAAGTTGTTATCATTTTTTTAGCCTTTCCAACTATGCTGGAAGTTGGAATTAAGGGCAAGGGCCATGTCTCATATTCCTGAGTCATTCCCAGAAGTTATCTCAGCACAGAATCACTCGGTTAGGTAATTATGTGTTAGTGGTTTTGATTGATTATATCTGCCTGTATATAAATAACACCTGATGAAGAAGAGAAGGCTGGCAATTTTGGTATGAGGATACAAATAGTATGCAGCTAGTTTGGTGGAATCCAATCTAATGAGAAATATGTCAAATGTATTTCAAACAATTTCATTCATCATCATCTTGACTACCATGATTAGGATCATTTATTTAACTCTTCCTTGATAGCAGGTACTGCTCTAGAGCACTCTTTATGAATTTTTCATTTAATCCTCACTACAACCCAGAGTGCTGTCACAAGTCATTTACTGAAATAAGATTTCGTAGTAGTGAATATTACCTATATTCTGTCTTGGACTTGGAATGGTGTTTTTTACTCATCGGTGTGGCTTAAAGGAAAAAGTCTGGATTTGCAAGCTCAAAAAGCCTGGATTTGAACACCAGCTCTATCACATGGCTATGTGGCCCTGAGCAAGTAAACTATGCCACATTAGCCTTTGCAGAGTCATGAGCATTAGCGATAACACACGCGAAGAACTCAGCACGTGGCAGGCACTCAACAAAAGCAGCTGCTATTATTATTATTATTACACACATACACCCACACACGGTTTATTACTTAAAGAATGTGATCTAATGTGCACTTGATAAGAGGTAGCCATTTTTAATGGAGATGAGTATTGGGTTGGGATTCAAAGACCTTAATTTAATTTTTTTTTTGCTGCTAACTCTATGGCTTTGAGCAAATTGCAGAATCTTTTTGTTCTTCTGGATTTCACATCTGATAAAATAATACTTGCTCCTCCTGGCTTCATGGATAGTCATGAGAATAGATTGTTTGAGTGTTTTGAAGTTCTAAGGAAAAGATGTACTATATGAACCTAGAGCAGTACTATAATTGGCCTTTAAAAGGTTTATCCAATCCTGGGCAAGCTAATGTTTTCTGGTGGTAAACTGTACAAAATAATTATTATTTAGTGAGAGAGACAGAAGCTTTGAGTCACCCAGATCTTGGTTTGAACTCAGGTTTGTCATTCTTCTAGCTGTGTGACTTTGGTCAAGTTATTTTCCCATCTGAGCTTCAGTCTCTTCATATCTAAAATGGGCATAATATGTATCTCATAGAACAGTTTTCCATGTAAAATACTTAGTGCAATATTAGAAGACCTCTGGTTGCTTTTCCTTCCTGAAGTATCTGCTAAATAATCGTTAGAATTTCTGCATTTTGAATTGCAAATATTTCTCAGATTGGTTAAGGATGTTGTTATCTGTTCTTACTTATGCCTACTTGTATCCATTTTCATGAGTAAGAAATAAAAAAAACCCAAAAATTGGCTACACCAAAACAATATTAAGCAAAAAAACCTAAATCTGTAGGCATCACATTACCTGACTTCTAATTATACTACAAGCCTATAATTACCAAACAGCATGGTACTGGCATAAAAACAGGCACATAGAATGGAACAGAATAGAGAACCCAGAAATAAAGCCAAATACTTACCACCAAGTGATCTTCAACAAAGCTAACAAAAACATAAATTGGGGTAAGGACACCCTATTCAATAAATGGTGTTGGGAAAACTGGCAAGCCACATGTAGAAGAATGAAACTGGATTCCTATCTCTCACCTTATACAAAAATCAACTCAAGATGGATCAAAGACTTAAATCTAAGACCCAAAACTATAAAAATTTGAGAAGATAACATTGGAAAAACTTTTCTAGACATTGGCTTAGGCAAGGAACTCATGACTAAGACCCCAAAAGCAAATATAAAAAACCCAAAAATAAATGAATGAGACCTAATTAAACTAAAAAGCTTCTGCGCAGCAAAAGAAATAATCAGCAGAGTAAACAGACAACCCACAGAGTGGGAGAAAATATTCGCAAACTATGCATCCAACAAAGGACTAATATCCAGAATCTACAAAGGAACTCAAACAAATCAGCAAGAAAAAAACAAATAATTCTATCAAAACGTAGGGTAAAGAAATGAATAGACAATTCTCAAAAGAAGACACACAAACAGCCAACAAGCATGAAAAAATACTCAACATCACTACTCATCAAGGAAATGCAAATTAAAACCACAATGAGATACCACCTTATTCCTGCAAGCATGGCTATAATAAAAAGTCAAAACAAAACAATAGATGTTGGGGTGAATGTGGCAAAAAGGAAAACTTGCACTGCTGGTGAGAATGTAAATTAGTGCAATCATTACAGAAAACAGTATGGAGATTCCTTAAAGAACTAAGAATGGAACTGCCATTCGATCCAGCAATCCCACTACTGGGTATCTACCCAAAGGAAAAGAAGTCATTATATGAAAACGATACATGCATAGGCATGTTTATAGCAGCACAATTAGCAATTACAAAAATATGGAACCAAGCCTAAATGCCCATCAACCAACAAGTGGATAAAGAAAATGTGATATATATACACCATGGAATACTACTCAGGCATAAAAAGGAACAAAATAATGTATTTTGCAGCAACTTGGATGGAGCTGGAGATCATTATTCTAAGTGAAGTAACTCAAGAAAGGAAAACCAAATATTGTATTAAAAGTGGGAGCTAAGCTATGAGGACCCAAAGGCATAAGAATGATATAATAAACTTTGGGGACTTGGAGGGGAAGGTTGGGAAGCAGGTGAGGGATAAAAGACTACAAATTGGGTACAGTATACACTGCTTGGGTGATGGGTGCACTATAATCTCAGAAATCTAACTAAATAATTTATCCATGTAACCAAAAACCACTTGTATCCCGAAAACTATTGAAATAAAAAGAAAAATTTTAAAAATTGGCTACAACTTTTTCAAAGGTGCACTGCAGTGAAAGCTTAATTTTATACATAAACACACACTAGTTCTTGGTTACCATATGTCTTATGACATGGATTTGGTCATAATGCAGGTCAAATCATGTTCTCTGAAATGTCACAACTGTATAGTAATTTTGTGGTAATCTGATTAGTATTCATGCCAACATGAACATCATAAAAAAGTTACCTGCATGTGGACATGTGTTTAAAATATTTATCTTAACACTGGGGAATATACAAAGACCATATTCACACCTTTGTCCAAACTGCTACTTAGCTCAAGTCATTGTCAAATTTTCTCTTACAAATATGAAATAGTGTTACTTGTGCCAGGAGGATTTATCTCCTGGCCTGTTTTCTTTGAGATGATGTGAGATGGGAAAGAGAGGGGGAGGGAAAACAGAAAGAGAGAAGCAGAAGAGAGAGAAATGTTACCTATTATAGATTTTAATCTAGATAATCACTTGTAAAAGTCAACACTGGAATGTTGGAAGATGTATGATTATTGTAATTCCTAGAAAATGAAATTAGTAAACTGATCTTGGCCGATGATTGACAACCAGCATTTGTTGAGTGCTTTCTATGTCCTAGACATTGTCCCAGATGCTTGATACATTTAATTCATATAATATTTACAACAACCTATGAGGCAAGAACTATTATGATGCCCATTTTACAGATGAAGAAACTGAGGCAGAGTTGGGTTAAGAAACTTGCACATAGTCAAATACCAAGAAAGTGGTACATCCAGGATGTAATCCCAAAGCACCTTGATCAGGATACTGATGAAAAGGAGAACGGTATGAAGGCAGTATGAGTCTTCAGGTGAGCCTTAGGTGAGAAAGAGAAGTAACAACATCCATGCAAGTGAGAAAGTGGGATTCACATGTAACATTTAAGAAACATAGAGGAGGACCTGACTAGGGTGGGCTGTTAGGAAATGGTGGAAAAGAAGACACAGTACAAATTAAGCAGAATGGGGCTGTATTACACAGTTTATGAGTAAAATGCCTATTCTCATGTTTGTCTTTTTTTGACTTGTTTAGAAAAAATGCATAGAAGCCAAAGATTTAATTAGATGCACAACTGTTCATACATGAGCTTCAGCATGGGTTGAAGAGGGCAGGAAGCAAGGTTTAAAGGCTGAGCGGTCCACAATGGACCCAGACACAGAGGAGAATTCAGTAAGAGGATGGCACTGGGAGCTCAATCCTTCTGGACGTGCCCTCTGGAATCAGCTCAGCCAGGGGAAGATATCTGTGAGCCATGCTGCCATTTTGACCAGAGTTCAGTGAGTTTTGGGAAACAGGTTTGTCTGCTTCTGGAAAACTAACAATTCTGGGAGGATCTCGATGGCAAATGTCTTATTATTCATGCTCTGCAGCTGGTCACAAAGGGTCAGAAGGATATATGGCCAGAGAGATAAGTTTTGTATAGGAACAAAGATCCATCCTGGAGCTAAACCAGTTTCCACTCAACAAACTACATTCTATTTCCATTATAATAGCATCAGCTTGCTTGATGCAGGGGTCCTCACAGATTTTTAAACAAATGTTTAATTTTATATTGATCCAATAGTAGAAAGGCAAACTAAATTGTAAAGATGCTGGAATTCAACAACTCATCAAAAGGACGTGATATTTGCCCTATCAAAACAAAGCAGGCTGCTTTTTTCCACTTAAATGCCAGATAATATGTAAAGTGTATTTCAAAATCGGATGCCCAGGGAATTTCTCTTTTATGTAGCTCCTATTTAAGACGTCAGTACCTATGCCTAGGGGAAGAAGAAAAACCAACCCATTAATGCTCACTTGACATTTGTGGATCTCAGGGGAGCTTGGAAATAACACTGGTACCTGGGTCTCATACCCAGAGGTTCTGATTTAACTTGTCTGGGTTGGGACTTAAACATAAGCATTTCTAAAGCTGCCCATATGATTCTAATGTGCAGTCAGGGTTGAGAACCACCGTGAGTGGCAATTGCCATTCATAGTTTCAAAGGGAAAATCTGTCTTGCAATTTAGCAGTGGCAGCACATTACAGGGAAGAAAGTACTCAACGTGAAGTGAAGAGATGCAGGTTTTGGCTTTGGGTTTGTAGCTTAATTTTTCTGGACCTAAATTTCCTTATCAGAAAAATGATACCATTCAACTTAGAAGATTTCTAAGATTCCTTCAAACTTTGATATTCTCTGGTTCTAGGCCTGTGATTCTTAACCTCGTTAAAAAATACAGATTCCTTGGTCTCACTTCCAGACATTTCTAACCTGGTTGGTCTGGGGTGTGCATCAGCATTTTTCAAGTGCCACCCGGGTGAGTTTATTTTTTATTTTCTGTTATTTTAGTTTTGTTTTTCTGAGACAGGGTCTCACTCAGTTGCCCAGGCTGGGGTGCAGTGGCACGATCATGGCTCACTGCAGCCTTGACTTCCCAGGCTCAAGCGATTCTCCCACCTCAGCCTCCTGAGTAGCTGGTACTGCAGGCATACACCACCATGCCTGGCTATTTTGTTTGTGTGTGGAGACGGTGTCTCCCTAGGTTGCCTAGACTGGTCTAGAACTCCTGGGCTTAGGGGGTTTAGAACTCCTGCCTCAGCCTCCCAAAGTGCTGGGATTATGGGAGTAAGCCATAAGCTGCAGTGCCCGGCCCCAGGTGAGTTTAATGTGCCGCCAGCATCTAGCATCACTGCTCTTTGTTCTCTGTGGAACAAACATGCTTTAAGAAAGAGGTTGAGATTTGCCCCTCAGTATGCACATGTGCATGTGTGTGATGGTGTAGGGCGATGGGGAGTGTCTGTACATAAACGTGCCCGGGGGTGTAACGCCCAGCTGAGAGAGTGGTGGGAATTCACACTCCGTCACATATTAATTCAGGAACGTGGAAGTAATGCAAACACATATGTCCATGTTGTCTTAATTAGTCCCCACTGGTTGTTGTGTTCACATAGTCAAGAAGTGATGCCAAGTCTCTGGGATTCCAGCCCATTTTTATTCTTTTTATATTTATTTATTTATTTTGAGATGGAGTTTCACCCTTTTTGCCCAGGCTGGAGTGCAATGGTACAATCTTGACTCACTGCAACCTCCGCCTCCTGGGTTCAAGTGATTCCCCTGTCTCAGCCTCCCAAGTAGCTGGAATTACAGGTGCCCGCCACCACACCTGGCTAATTTTGTATTTTTAGTAGAGATGGGGTTTCACTATGTCGGCCAGGCTGGTCTGAAACTCCTGACCTCAGATGATCTGCCTGCCTCGGGCTCCCAAAGTGTTGGGATTATAGGCATCAGCCACTGTGCCCGGCCTCAGCCCATTTCAATTCTTATTGGCTTCATAGGAATGAAAACAGCAGTTAAGATGGCTTGGAATAATAATAACACCCAATATTCGCACACTAGAGAAAATTAATCTCAGTCTCACTTTAGTACATTACATGTATAATATCACTTAATCCTCACAAGGGTGAGGTTAATTTTCTCCATTTTAGAGATAGAAAACCTGAGACTCAGGAGAAAGTAAGTGACCTATTTGAGAAGACACAACTATAAATTGGTGGCGGCCGATATTCTAACCCCAACCTTTGGATCTCTTTCCTCTGTTGACTTACCTCATGCACCCACAATGACTCCACCAAACAACCTTTAGGTGACCCAGCACAAAGATGTGGTAGGAGGGGGGCATTCACTATCTCTGGGATTAAGAGTGAAGAGAATGGGGCTAGCCATGCTGATTTTCCCTTTGTACCCCATGGAGTGTCAAAACCTGATTGTGTTGCCTTGGAATGAAGGCCATTCACCTTGTTAAGAGGAACAGAAGCAGGGCAGATGCCAGGAGGGACATCGAGAAAGAGCAGATTCCAAGCAGATCAGTTCTAGCCTCTGCTGCCACCTCGAACCTGAACAATTCAGTGTCATTATTCTGAATTTTCTTCTTCCTTTGTTAAAGTCAGGGATACTGCCGCCAAAAAAAGATAATCTTCAAAGTAGCCAGAAAGAAAGAGCAAAAGACCAAGATATAAAAAGTAGCTAGAACACAGCAGAGCTGCCTGGGCATGGAGGCGCACTCCTGTAATCCCAGCACTTTGGGAGGTCGAGGTGGGTGGATCACTTGAGTCCTGGAGTTCCAGATCAGCTTGGGCAACATGGCAAAACCCCATCTCTAAAAAAGCACAAAAATTAGTTGAGCATGGTGGTGTGTGCCTGTAGTCCTAGCTACTCAGGAGGCTGAGGTAGGAGGATCACCTGAGCCCAGGAGGGCGAGGCTGCGGTGAGCCATGATCACGCCACTGCACTCCAGCCTAGGTGACAGAGTAAAACCCTGTCCCACACAAAACAAAACAACAACACACAACACAGCTATCAGGTTTGACCCACAGATTCAATAACTGCTTTAAAGATTCAGGCTCAAAATTTTCTTGAAGTTCTTAGATTCCTAAGCTATGGTTTGAGGGCCACCGGTAAACACAAGCGTGGGTTAGAATAGTGCTTCTCAAACTTGAGGGAGCATCAGAGTCACCTGGAGGACATGTTAACACACAGATTGCTGGGCTTCACCCCTAGGGGTTCTCGTTCAGAAGGTCTGCAATAGCCAGAGAATTTGCATTTCTGACAAACTCTCAGGGATGCTGATTCTGCCGGTTCGGGATTAGAGTAACAGTTCACTAGTGCTGTGGATACACTGAAGCTAGAGGCAATCAGAAATACTCTCCAGGTCTTCACTTCTAAAGCTCACTCAGGCCCAATGTAAAGAAATTCTATAGAAAGAAATCACCATCAGGGCATAGCCTAATTCTTTGTTCCACGAATTCAGGCCTTTCTAAAAGAGACGATTGCTGATGTTCTCATATATCCACGTAATGGATCTAAGTTCAGACTGATTCACAGAGAAATGAAACAGTGGAAGAAAATTCCAGATATGAAAGCATTTCATGGGGCCAAAACAAGTTCAAAAAATATGAAAAAGCAAAATTAAGTTTGTAACTTAGTTAGCATTCAGCTCGTGAATGAAAAGCTTGTGCCAAAGTACCATAATCTAGTTTACGCTACATTTGCCCTTTAGGACATATATTAAAATTTTAGGGCAAGCCATATGGAGAGGTTTGTAAAATTATACACTGAAATGTAGGCAGCGTACCTTATTCCCAAAAGGCTATAATGTTCACCTCTTAGAGCTAAAAGAGTAACAAGATCACCAATTTGCATGAGATATATTTAACACTGAACATTTGCAACTCCTGAATAAAAGTAAATTAGTCTATTGAGGCTAGCTCATAAAAATCATCTTAGAGCTACAAAACAATTCTGAGGTTTTATTCATAATAATATTTGGAGCTTTCATAAGAAAGATTTGAAGACTTCAAATTAAAATATAATGAATAGGTCTCAGCTTTTCTCCATTACACACTTGAAAATTAAGACGTACTAGAATGTAGTGAAGGCTTAGGTTTAGCCCTTCCTTCAACAGCTCTCCCTCTCTATCCTCTTCCATTTCAAAGGAATCCTGTGTACAAGAAAGCATGAGGAAATGCAGGGAATAAGGATCAAGCTGTTTATTATGAATGTCTATTCAACAAGCTAGATACCGTATAATAAGCGTATAATGAGTGAGGCCATTTTAATAATAACTTTGTTACCTACTCATTCCATGAGCCTGACATCTTGAACTGGTGTTGGTGAATTGTGTGGGTATCTAGAGGTCAGTTAAGTTAAAAAAGACTCACAGAAGATTTGAACTTCTCTTCACCTGGTTATTGTAACTTATCTTGGAAGGCAGCAAGTGGCCTGAGTTTTTGAATCAGACAACTCCTGTTTGAATCCCAGCTGCCCATTTGTAAAATGGGGATGCCAGTGCACACCTCACTCTCAGATGTGAGGATTAAATTGAGTAAATGCTACAAAATCCTGTGTACCGTGAATGATGTAAGACAAATGCTCATTATGTGTTAGTATTTTTCACTTTCCTCTGATTTTGTTCTAAGCTGCAATGATTTGGGCCGAAGTTCAGTCCCTCTTGTCATGACACAGCATTTTCTTTTAGCTAATAGCATACATTTCAATCAAGAGCATTTAAAATCAATGGTTTTAAACTGGTTTAAATTCATACATACTCACTTTCTTTAAAAGCAATGTTAATTCATCACACGGCATTTCTTTTATTCTTACTGATAATAACTGGTATTCTGGGTAGCCCTGGGGTCTATAGTCATATTTCTACTAATGAAGAGGATCTATTCTAATGAAATATTTGATGCCAGAATCTTTGTGAGCAGAAGTAGGAACAATAAACAAACAGAATATGGTTTCTCTTCTCATTCCTCAAGGTTGGTCACAGGCTCTGTCCTCTACTGGGGGTAAGATGACATCTGACTTTAGCCTAGGGTGAAGGCCCCATCATGTCTCTTGGGGTGGTTCACTGCCAAGAGGCTCAGCACGCACCTGTGCTTTGACTAAGTAGCCTCTTGGCAACTCTTCAGTGACTAGTTAACAGGGACTATAACAGGAATCTTCTCCTCAGAGGAAACCAGTGTCTTTTGGCATAGAACTTTCTCTGAGATCATCATCTTTTTGAACTGGAGGGAGCCCAAGTAGTAATGGGGAGGCCCAGCCTGAACCAGTTACGTAATTCTGTCTGCAGAGAGGTGTCTCAGTGAGCTTGCCCTCAAGGCCACTAGGAAAAGCTTATTTATACACAAATGTACATTCTTTTATATGTGGACAATTTTCTAAATTAGAGATGGAGAAGCACATGAGTGGTGGTAAAGAAAGCCTGCGTCACTCACCTGCCCCGGTTGTTCACAGGCTGTCTGGTACCTGGCCTGCTGGCACAGTTCTTTGACCCGTTCGTATTTGGGCAAGTGATTTGACTGTTGGATATTCTTGCTGGATTCTTCCTTCTTACGTAGAAATTTGCTTCGACAAAAAGGGAAAAGCTTCGTACGTGAGAAGTGATCTGAATCACGGTCCCTGGGTCCTGCCCCCCCTTTTTTTACCCTGTCACATGACTCCACATTCTTTAAACAGCAAGAAATAGACGTTAAAGCTCTGTCTACAGGAGTTCAACATTTGATGGGTCCTTTATGAAAACGACAAACTGGGTAGGATGAAGATGAGAGGTCAGGAAAAGATTCGTTCTTCCCAAAAGCATTAATTTCAAAATTTGGGCATACATGTTTCATTTTACATGCTCAAAGTTCCTTTTGTTAAAAAAATTATATAAATATTTTCTCTCTCCTAATTTGTGTACAGAGAAAAACAAGGCAATGGGCATTAATGAACCAAAAGGGGAAACCCAGAAGTGACAGTGGATGTAATTACAACAGCATACATTCATCTGTTTAAAACTAGGAAAGGCACATAAAGAAAAGAAGCAGGAAGTAGGAAGAAGGGTGCCGGGTAAGCCTTGGAGGCAGCTGAGAGAAGAACGTGGGGAGGATGGTAGAGAAACTCAATCCACTGGTCTGATTCGAAACCAGCACTGAGAAATGCGACAGTAAATCTACACCCACGATAAAGGCTTTGGTCCAATCTTATGAGAATTTATTCTTTTTGGGGGATGTGGAGTCATCATTCTCTTGCTTTTTTGGTATTTTAAAAATTGATATTTCACAATTATACATATTTTGGGGGTACGTGTTATATATGGATACCAGTCTACAATGTGTAATGATCAAATCAAGATAATTGGGATATTCATCATCTCATTTATCTTTTCCTTGTGTTGGGAACATTACATTTCTTCACTCCTAGCTATTTTAAAATATACATAAATTATTGTTAACGATAATGTCCCAAATATACTATCAAATTCTATAACTCCTATCTAACTGTGTTTTTGTACCAATTAACCAACTTGAGGGTTATTCTTTACAATTCCGATCCAGCAATAATTACTCTATTGACCACTACAGAATAAGCAGCAAACCATTCAATCTTGTGACTAGGTTTACGAAATCCGCATGCTTAGTAAACAAAAATAAGGAGAAAAAAAAAATACCCAGCAGGGAGAGCTGCCCACTAGGACTGGTTCCCAGAAGCACCCCAGGAACCAATAATTACCCTCTTTCCACTAGGAATGTATCACGCCAAATTTTGGCCTTCTTGTTTGTTCGAAACCTGAAAGCAAAATGATAATATTTACTATTGGTATCTGGACGTTTTTCCAAATGGATCTGTGCTAACAGCTTATTTAAAGAAACACCTCTCACTTCCCACAGACCACGACTGCATCTCCATCAATATGCTATTCACAAGCAGCTGAGAAATGCTCAGCTTGGGGTGATCCTTGTGGGCAAGGCATATTCTGCCTCCACGTCTTCAGCTGCTGGCTGGCTCTGGGCACCAGCTGGAGCTCAGTGTGTTTGGGGCTGGCTGAGAGGAGGAACAGTGACGCACCTGTTACCTGGCTTTTCTGGGTCCAGAAGTTTGAGGACAGACTTGCCGTCCACATCAGGAGGTGTGTCGAGCCCAGCAATATCCAGGATCGTGGGGGCCAAGTCAATGTTGAGAACGATCTGTGGGACTCTGTAAAGGGGCACACGGTGATGGCTGAGATCCAATGCCAGGGGAAGGTGGCCCTTAGGGCTGCTTTTTCTACAGCAGTGACTCATTGGCCTTCAACTCTTCTCACCCTCTCATCTGGTTTCCTAGGCATGGGTAGTTGTGTCGCAAGGGTGGGTGTGTGATCACAGCAATGGCGCTGAGCAAGATTAACTGACTCTTGCCAGGGTCAGGCTGGAGAGATGCCTGCACCCCCGTGCTCTGACCACATCGCCAGACAAGATGCAGCCTGATACATGGTTTTTGCAGCAAACATACTTTTGTTTAAAACCCAATAGCCCATAACTTTCCCGTTGAACAAGGGCTTTAAAATCAATATTTTAAAAAAGGATGTACAGTTTTTACAGTTGAATTCAGTCTATGCTACCTAGTCCTTAAAACATAAAACCTTCTAGATATAGATCTGACAATTCCCAGGGTGTTTCTAATAATCTTAGGAAGCACAATAACATTCTTCAAAGAAACCCTTCTTACTTCAATTGCCCTCTCTCCAGGTTGTAGTATGATGCAGCAGCACATGAGGTACATGGGGGAGATTCAGAACATCTGGGCTCTGGGCCCACTGTCACCACTTCCAGAATCAGGGATCTGAGATGGACACTGACGCTGTCTGCCTAGCTTCACTGTTACATCAGGGGTCCAGGCTAGATGCTTTTTAAGGGCCATTCCAGCTTCTGGATTCTACTTCCACTTTTTCTTTTAGTCTTTCCATAATTCTTTCATGGGTGCGATCCCATTTTATTCAAAACATCCTGAGATGATTGGCAAGGCCATTTTATGATGGGAAAATAGGCAAGGCCATTTCAGGATGGGAAAATAGAGATGCAAAGAGAAGCAGTGATCTGCCTATAGTGACAGAAATAGCAGCCTAGTCCTTTAGCTCTTTTTCCTTTAAAAGAAAAGCCAGCTTTTAAACATTTATCTTTTAAAAACATTTCTTTCGGAATAATTTTTAAAAGTTAAACACTAAAAGGATGGTGTCGGGTTTTTCTTTTTTTTTCTTCTTCTTTTTTTTTTTTAATGACAGCATATCTCTGATTCAAAGAAGGGTGATATCCCAGAAGTTCACATCCTGTCTGTGCACACAGACCAAAAAGACATGGATTCCAGTCAATTTGAGAGAATTAGTCATTGATCCATTTATTTTTCCTTTCTCTTTAAGTAGTATACTTGAGCTAATTTAAGATGTGGCAGGGAGGAAAAGGTTTTCATCTTTGAAATTAACCAACCTACACACATCCTTTTTTGTTTTGGATGAAAGGAAACCAGATACTGAGACTGGTAATTGAATTATCTTAGACACACATGAGGTATGACAGTTGAATGTTGCAAACAGAGAAATACGTACATTGATCCTGGTTCTACACTTGGACCACGAATAAAAAAAGGCACACGAATATCAAAGTCATATGGCATGGATTTCCCCTTGACCAGTCCAAACTGCCCAATATGGTAACCATGGTCGGCGGTGTAAATGATGTAAGTGTTCTCCAGCTCCCCCGTCTCCATAAGCATGTTATACAGCTGAAATACAGCACAGGAACAAGTCAGAATCAATTGTGCTGGTATAAGATGATGCTCAATAGTGTTGCCACAATTGCCCCCAAATCTTTTTCCTGTTATTTTTAAAAGGCAAGAGTTGCTTTAATAACATTATCCACATTTTCTATTTGCTTACAGTCTGGGAGGGAAATGTCCAATGGTAAAGTTGAAACGTAACTTTTTGGAATCTAGCACATTCTACTTATAGGCTTTTTGTTTGCTTGTTTGGTAAAACAAAAACAAAAACACCCCACACAACAACCTCTACCATCAAACTTTATAGGTTGTACTTTGAAAGTCCATTGTTAAAGTTATCATCACATATCTAATTACCAAGTGTTAAAAACAGGCTGCTTCTGAACCTGATCCAGTTAAATCCACCCTGGGGCACGTATTGTTTGGCTTATACTATGTTTCAAAGTTCAGAAAATTTCAAATAAAATTTTTTGTGTTTCTGGCTTCTTTAAAAAAGTCAGAAGACATGCTGATACTTGATCCACATTTCTACATGGCAAAATTTAGCTGGAGCTGAGTAATTGCTGTTCCTTTAGATGCGGCCCTTAACTTCAAGTTCAGCACAAGCTCCATCATTCTTTATTGCCTTTGAGGATGTGGCCCCTGATCTACACTGATTTGATTTTTCTCTCCTCTTTTTTACTGGATCCATAAGAAACCAACCCTGGAGAGGTAGATGGAATGAGGACAAGATAAGGGAAGGATGATTAAGCCACTAAACACATTCTCTCTTTCTTTCTCTCTCAAAATGATGCTGGAAAATGAAGGGGAAAAAACCAAACAGGATTGGCAAGAACAAGTCTACACAAAGGCAGCTGGGCCAAAAACTATCACTGAGGTAGGTTCATGTGCTTACCCTCTCCACAGAATCATCCACTGACATCAAAGTCTGGAGCCTTTTGCGCTGTAGAATGTTTGTAAATTCCATGTGGATGGGCAGCATTGGTCCTGTGTACTGCATAATCCAGTGTTTATCCATATTTGGTGCATAGTTATAACTAGGAGTTCTGAAAATATACAGAAAGGAATCTTACTATATATTTCTTACTTAGTCTTTTAGGAAACTATCTCAAGGTTGTGAAATAATCATTAAGGAGAGATAATTGAGACACTGCTAAAACATTTTCCTCTTCCAACTATCTTCTGTTTGCATTTATAAGAATATGAAGTCTTCACCACCCCAAATAGCAAATATCCTCTGAAGGTATATATATTCAAACATATAAAACCATGACTGGCAGCTGAACATGTAATTAGAAGTTCATTTGGGTTCACTGAATAAAATGTGTAAGAAACATACCAAGATAATTATGGTTATGTTACAAACCTACAGATAAAGTCTCAGTAAGGTACAAGGGAATATTCTCATATGATGTTAACTCATAAAAATTTTATTGCTAATGAGGCTATTAAATGTAGTCACAACTATGTTATGTGGAATGATGAATCATCATTTCAACACATTTTTTCTCTTGAATACCTGAGAAGAGTATTTTATTGATTACTTACATATCTAGTTTTTATGAGTTTTTATATAGATACCATTACTTTAATTGGACTTGTGGGAATGATAACCAAGTCTACTTCCACAATATACATGTTTACCGATAAAGCTATTCGTTTAGTAAACAAATCAATATAGGTGCAGGGAATAATTTCTGTAAGCCACAAGGAAATAGTCCTATTGTTCCAGGATAGGTTAGTTCAAGTCTATATTTAATCTACTGCAGAGATCCATGTGGTATCCCATGCCTTCCACTCAGTACTCAAAAAAATATGTCACCCTCTCTTGATGTCTCACCCAACTCCCTCAACCATTAGATACTGCCACCTCATGCTCTGCCACGGGTACATAACATATCTATGCTATGGCAATTCTCACCCTGATAATTATTTGTTTATATTTGAACTCTTTAACAGACTATAATCTATTTGAATCTTTTTCTTCAATGTTATTAAGCACATAGAGGTTAATATTAAAAACTGAGTGAGAGTTTAACGTGTGTTGGGTATTGTGCAAACCGTTTTATATACATTAACTCACCTAATTGTCTCAGCTGTTCTGTAAAATAGGTTTATTATTCCCCCTTTACAGCTGAGAAAATCAAGGCTTGGCAAAGTTAAGGAACTCCTCCAAATTAACAACATTAGTAAGTGGTAGAAACAGGACTGAATTCCAAAGCCCATTTTCTTTAACAAAATGAATGAGAAGGAAAGTGAGGGGTGCTTCCTACATCTGAGATTGCTTTTAATATGAACCACAACTTTACAAATAGGCAGCCTCACAGAATGAGCGACAGTTTCTGTGACCGAGAAATCTGATTCCCAATCTCTGTCTGAGGAGGATCCCATCAGTGAAATGTTGTGGATAATGACGGCTGAATGTGACCCCATGCCATTATTTATATTATAAAACTAGGGAAAGAATCAGTCACTGTGAGCTCTTTGATTTCAGGAGTCTTGACTGAGTCCTCCACTGGTTCTGTGGTGGTGTGGATTTCCCACGGGGAAAGCCTGGAGTTTCTGAGATTCATGGTGATATGCTGGGACACTGCCATGCACACTGGGTCATATAAATGCCACCTGCTATTATGTATTCTCTTCTGCCAGTGGATTTGCAGAACCTCTCTTTTGATAGTAGAAAATACTGGTTTGGGATCCTTGGCCTTCTTGGTTGACAAAGTTACCCTGGTGACCAGGATGGGTGCTGGTTACCCAGTAGAAGCACAGCAGCACAAATAATATAACACTGAGCTTAGAAGACACGGTCTCTAAAAGTGTCAGTTATGCTCAGAAGTGTAAGTAACTCATGTTTAAAGAAAGAGACAAGATTTAAAGTGTGGAAAAGAGGGTGTGGCTCAAATGTGCTCATCTGTAAATGGGGTTAATAGCACTTTTCTTAAAAAGCTGTTTTGGGCCAGCCATGGTGGCTCACTCCTGTAATCCCAGCATTTTGGAAGGCCCAGGCGGGTGAATCACCTGAGGTCAGGAGTTCGAGACCAGCCCGGCCAACACGGTGAAACCCCGTCTCTACTAAAAATACAAAAATTAGCTGGGCATGGTGGCGGGCGCCTGTAATCCCAGCTACTCAGGAGGCTGAGGCAGGAGAATCTCTTGAAGCAGAGAGGTGGAGGGTACAGCGAGCCGAGATCGCACCACTGCACTCCAGCCTGGGTAACAGAGCGAGACTCTATCTCAAAAAACCACCACCACCAACAAGAAACCAAAAACAAACCCAAAGCTGTTTTGAGGAACAACCACCATATATACATAGCACTTAAAATGCCTAGAACAGAGGCACTTGAATTTCCTCCATGAGCCAATAAACAAGCAACTCTCATGTAATTATCTGGGTTGGAAAAAATCCATAGTATTCCAAAACAAACTATTCAGGTATGACCTGTCATCCTTCAGATAAACTTTCAATATAAACTTTCTCCTGCCTACCAAAGTAAATGATTCATGAACCAAATGGTCCCATTTTTTTTTTTTTGGCCTGAAAGAGTTCTTCATATCTAAAAGTAAACCACAGTCATAAGGGAGGTGGGGAGGGACTTAAGCCCATGTTTCTTATTCTTCATGGAGCATGTTGCGTTACAAACAGGATTAGATTAAGAGGTTGAGGAGGAGGAGAGAGGGGCTACTAAATCCCCTCAAAAAGGGTTTTTCGCCCATGGGGGTAGTTCGAGGTCAGAGAAATATAGAAAGTTGGTCGTGAAAGGCCCCTAACCATTTTACTGATACGTGCCCTGAAAAAGAATACAGCTATAACAGATTACACAGGGTTTCTTTATAATACCTAAACATCCTCTACTTATTGCCTTTGATGTTGGGTTGGGTTAATTTAAAAATAAATCTGGTTGACTTATTTAAAACCACAAAACCTCAACACAAATAAAAATTACAATAGGGAACTGAAATGCAGGCTCACAGTGGGGAAATTATATCTTCCACCAGTTACCTTGATGTGCTTGGCATAGCTCCACCCCACTTGGAGGAACAGGGAAGCTTGCAGCAAATGACAAGCCTCAAATTTGGACTCCCGGATTTACAGAATGACATATGTTAAATCTGGCTTATATTAAAAAGGAAAGTTCAGGGACTGTTGTCAAAGCTGTCCTCTCCTGCCCCCCCTTATTTTTCTTAATTTCTCGATATAGGAGATGACCCCCAGCTCTGGGGATGAGGTCCCAGGTGGGATCTCAGCAGGCAGCAGGGACAGAGTGTGCATGTGCCTTTTAAAGGAAGACAGACTGCCACTGCATCCCACAGAACAGCAGCTGTTCAGGGACCTGCAGGTGGAAGGTCGGGGGTCACTGGAATTGACAATGTTGTTGAAAAGTGATCTTTTGCCAAAGGCCTGTGGTTGCCCCCTGCTGAGGTCTGCCAAATCCCTTGAAGATGCGGCCTTCTGTTCCCCAGTGATAATTAAAGCTTGCTTCCCTAACTAAGGATTGCCTTCGAATTATTCAAACAGGGCCTGGAGCTGTCGGCTGGAACACAAGCCACTGAAAAATGCAGGTAACTGTTTCTGGGAGAAATGGAAAACCACATATTGAGTTATTCCAGAATGTTTTGGAATTAGACTCCAATATTCATCCCAGCTCTGTTCCTTAATATTATGTGATCTTGGACAACTTTTTGTCTAAGTCTCAGTTTCCTCATCTATATAATCGGGATAACAACTTTAAAGAGTTCTTGTGAGGATTAAGAGATTTCTGTGGCTCTAGACAGCAAATTCTGGGACCATATCATACCCATTCTCATAGGTAGCTAGAAAAGAGCTTATCCCTTAATAGCTCATTTGATTGTTGCAGCAACTCTGAGGACTCAGCAGGGCACATTAGTTCCAAGTTACAAATAAGGAAGTAAAGTGCACAGAGGTGGCTCAGAAATAATGCACCGGGATAGCTCTCCATCAGTGCCCCTCCTACAACACCACACTGGCCACAGTCTTGAACCAGAGGCCCCACAAAGTACCTCGAAAATCCCACTCATTAAAAGGAAAATTGATATATCCATTTCTTCCTATCAAAAGTAAGTCCTAAAATCTTAGCTTTCATCCTGATTTTAAAATACCAGCTGCTCCTGCTTTCCAATCAGGTATCCTCCCATCAGTTGCTGGGTCTACTTTTTTTGCAAATACAGAATAAAGTCTGGCCCTCCTAGGCACACTGGATGCATCCATGAAAAGGTAGATAACACAATGCTGGTTATTTGCTTTAAAATTGAGAGGACAAAACGCCAGATTGTCATTTTCAAATTTCTGTTGCTTTCTTAAACAAAAAAAATTCTGTGTTGGAGGTAGTCACGTGTGCCTAACCTGGGAAGACCTTTCTGTTGCCTGTTAGATAAGGGCTTCACCCAGTACTGCACACTCCAGACCTTATACCCACAAGAAAACATCCCTGTAATCCTCCATAGACTATTCCCATATATAAAAGTTTAGCTTTTCCCAGCGAGGCCTCCCTGCATATTGTTTTCCTGTAGTCACTGCTCATTTAGATTTATTGCTCAGTACGCTGGATCGTGGATACTTGAGTCCACTGTACTTGTATGCTCAACCTTCACCATCATGCCAATTCTCCTGAGTGTTTGATTTTCTTTCCGGTATTGCTTATTGACACGACAGAAATAAGAATTCTGAAAATCAATAATGTGACCTTTCTTTTTGACATGTGGGTGTTTCAGGAGAATAATTGTTACTAGCAAAGAAAGAGTTTCAAGAGATGCACGTGTTGTATATTAAATCTATATCTGGGGAATTGCAAAGAACTTAGGAGTTCATTTTTAATGCCAATGGCCTTTGGTGTCACTCCAGTGAAAATTAATATATTGCTAGTGTTTTGTATCTGAACATGTGTTTTCTTCATTTATTTAGTCTCAAACAAACAAACAAAAAGCCCTAATGATCTAACCCTTAAAGGTTACTGGTAGCAGAACCATCATTCTCTGAGAAATGAAATAAGACTTCAATTCCCAGAATAAGCCAGTGATACAGATTTAAGGTATACATTCAAAGCATTAAATTGGAAATTCTACACTTAATCTCTCAAGCTGCACCATCTCAGTTTTCACTAAAACTGAACTTACTTAATGGATTCTGTGGAGACATTCCCCACCTAAGTTCAAATATCTGTAGATAGGTAATATTCGAACACATGCAGGATAATACCAAATGATCTCAATTAGAGGTATATAAGAAAAATAATTCAGAGTCTTTCAATGAAGCTATAAACACCAGTTAGAATTGTGCAAATGGCTAGAATTGCTTATAACTCTAATCTGAATTGTGACTGTGATGTGAACTGAGTAAGTCTGGTGGAGTGAGAAGATCACCTGGGGCCAAGAGAATTGAGTTTCAGCTCTAGTTTTGTCCCTAAATACTCACGTGACCTTCACAAAACCATTTGGGCCTTCAATTAAAAAATATAGACTTTGGGTCTTTGTTTTTTAATCTAAAAAAACTACGGAATTATAGTATCTCTAGGTGTCTTTTAAATTCATAAAACCGACTGTTTAAATATTTTGATACTATTTTAAAATGTTTTCCTGTCAGCTATTTGGTGAGGTGAACATGTGTGCTCATTTGCTAAGCAACAATGAATAAATATTGTGCAACTAGTTTGTCTGAAGGCATGTTCACCAGGCACTGTCTTCAGGACAAAGCTACCTGCAAAACTCCAGGGCATCATTCACATGATATTGTATTTGAATGCCCCCTGGAGTTGTGCAATGGGACTTCAGGGACCTAAGTAAACAAGCAACACCAACGCTGACAGGATAAGTAGTAAACGATCCACCCAGGGAAGAACAAGGTAGAAACAGAGAAAAGGGAGCAATAAGTTCTGCCCAAATCTGATTTTCTTTTTTTGTAGAATTTAAACTTTTCTCATCTTCAAAAGCACGTCCTTTCACGTATTTGTGGAAAGAGGTACGAATGTGCAAATTCTTTAAAGGCAAGACATTTCTTTCCAGCTTTAGATAACAAAGGTATTTCAAAACCTTTGTCCTGTGGCTTACACAGAGGGAGTTTTTCCTTTGACATCCTATGTTTATTCAAAAGCTCTACTTTCACAACAACTCTTGCAAATTAGTGCACATGGACTGTTTTACCAAGCGTTTAGATTTCACTTGAACTTGTGTATTTGTGTGTGTGTGAGTGTACAAGCACACACACACAGTCACACACATTTACAGGTATGGGAAGAAAGAACTGTTAAACTGGAATAACAGGCCGGGAGTGCTGGCTCATGCCTGTAATCCCAGCACTTTGGAGGCCGAGGCGGGCAGATCACCTGAGGTCAGGAGTTCAAGACCAGCCTGACCAACATGGAGAAAACCCGTTTCCACTAAAAATACAAAATTAGCTGAGCATGGTGGCGCATGCCTGTAATTCCAGCTACTCGGGAGGTTGAGGCAGGAGAATAGTTTGAACCTTGGAGGCAGAGGTTGTGGTGAGCCGAGATTGTGCCATTGCACACCAGCCTGGGCAACAAGAGTGAAACTCCATCTCAAAAAAAAAAAAAAATTGGAATAACAACAACAAATTTTTAAAGTTGACAGGGGCATAGTTCATAGAAGGGTGATAAGGAGGTCCCTTAGTTTCCTATAGAATCACCAGGGATGTAAAGGGCGTCTCCTTCCCTGTCACGGCTTTTGTCCACAGGTGTATATCATGACATCACTGAGGTGAGGAGAGAGAAGTACCTGAAAGCAGGGGTGAAGGAATTGCATCCCTATGGAGATTCTGGGGAAGTAAGTTACTGAAAAGTATAGTAGAGTCTTAGCCAGAGCTCAGGGCTTTCTAATAATAGGATTATTATGTGTGTTATTATGACAGAAGCTTTCTCAGATTTCTCAGTGGCCAGGAGTAGCTGAGTTACAGTTTGATTAAACTATTTTCCCTGTCAACAAGTGGTCGATAATCCCCTTTCACTCTTCCTTGGTAAGTGTAAGCTCTACCATCAGTTTGTAAAGCTAACAGGCCAATAGCAAACTGGCTTCCTCTCTTTGTTGGGAACGGCAAACACCTTGGAAAGATGATACATTCACCCCAGTCTGAGGGGGTCAGGTAGTTATAACCCAATGCCAGATGAAAGCGATCCGGATGATGCCTGACCACTGATAAAGAAGACCGAAAGGAAAGTGTTCACGTTACTTGCATCCCTGCAACTGGGGAGAACCTATGGTTTCTTGCTCAGTGTTTGCAGGGCCTGCCAAATATTTCTGCAAAGTACTTAACTTCTTGCATCCCTTTGCCTGAGGTGTTGCTAATGCTTTCGCTAAGGAAGATGGTCATTGCGTAGCTCCATGCACTACCACTGGCAGCTTGTCTTCAATTTATCTCACTCCTTTTGTCTGAAGACTGAACTCTGAACCTGTGCACACACTCACTCCTTCCAGCCCCTTCCTCCAGCAGCAGCCAGGGAGACCTTCACAACAAAGATGCCAGGAATTCAAGGCTTTCAGGGCCTGCAGGAGACCACATTCTAGGTGCACAAAACCCAAGGATTAGCAGCAAAGAGAAGCTGAATCCTTCAACCAACCACATGAATTTTCATTTCCTGTGGCTAAGGGATTTCTCCAAACTGGCACTTACCCATAGCACATACTTGCACCTGGGAAAGATAACACAGTTCAGATTGGTCCTTATCCTGTCTGTTCCAATGGAATGGCCAGGTGTGAGAGGCTCATCACAGTGGGAATCTTAGCTTGTCAAGAGGTCTGTCATGTCACAATGGACAAGCATCAAGTTGTCATTTCTCTCACTGCTTCCCCTAAACCTTAAGTTTAGCCGTATGAAATTGCCCTTTTGTAGGTCAGGAATGATAGAATATTGGTAGTTTCTTAATAAAAAGGATCAATAAGAATTGACACTTATGAAGTGGCTTCTATGTCCCAGACTCTATGTGGGGACTTTACCTACACTGTCTCTCTTAATTTCTGTTCATGACATCACATCAAGGTGCTAGTATTATCTCCATTTTACAGATGAAACAGTGGAGGTTTCCAGAGATTAAAGAAAGCACCTCTAGACTTAGTGAAGGCAGCTGAGGCAGGAAACCAGGCTTGTTAGCCTCTAAGGCCACACTCTGCCCTGTGTAGATTTTACTTTATAGAATCACTAATAAGGGCAATAGATGGTTCATTTGAACTAAAAAGGAACTACTGAATCTATTTGCATGTGGAAATGTCTGAGCCACCTCCTATTTTGTTACTACCCGACCTCCAGTGACTCTCTGCTTGCAGTTACATGCAAACTCACCGACACCCTCAATATTCTGCAATAGTTTCCCTTTGCAGCATTGTTCCTTAGTGCTGCTTTCTTGGTAGCCCATTCTCCAGTTTCTAGGACACATCTTAGATTGTCTCCCTTAAACAGTGACCACATGTCCTTGCCATATTCTCTTCCTGAAACCCAATCTCTATACAATCATCTGCAGAAATTTTACCCATCTTTTGAGGCCCACTTTGAAGTCTTGGTCCATGAAGTTTTCCTGGTTTCCCTCAAAGATATGAAGGCTTCTCCCTCTCCGCTCCACAGCTCTGTGAACGTCTGCTCTGTGCTTGTCACTTCTGGCCCTATTGGTGATATTACCATTGGAACAGTTGCCCATCCTGCCCCTAGAGCAGAGGTTGGGGCAAAGTCACTTTATCGAGGATAAGATAGTATTTCCAGGCTGTATGACATCTGATACAACTACTCGACTTGGCTGTTGTATTGTGAGAGCAGCCACAGACAATACATAAATGAATGAGCATGGCTTTGTGTCAATAAAATTTTATTAACAAAAACTGGTGGCAGCTAGGTTTGGACTGTGGGTACCAGTGTGCCAACCCCTGTCTTAGCTTATCAGTCCTCAAATGTTAGCAACTGTGTCTTCTTCACGCCTATCTATATCCCTGCTGGGCTGCATAGTGTCACATGAGGCACTGATAAATATTTGTGGAATGAAGTAGAATTTTTAATTACTGGAATCAGAGATGTTTTTCTTTTCTCTTTCTTTCTTTTTTTTTTTTTTTTTTTTAGGCAGAGTCTTTCTCTGTTGCTGAGGCTGGAATGCAGTGGCATGATCTCGGGTTACTGCAAGCCCTGCCTCTCGGGTTCACGCCATTCTCCTGCCTCAGCCTCCCGAGTAGCTGGGACTACAGGCGCCCGCCACCACGCCCGGCTAATTTTTCTTTTTTTTTTTTTTTGGTATTTTTAGTCGAGACAGGGTTTCACCGTGTTAGTCATGATGGTCTTGATCTCTTGACCTCGTGATCCACCTGCCTTGGCCTCCCAAAGCGCTGGGATTACAGGCGTAAGCCACTGCGCCTGGCCGGCACAGAGATGTTTTTCAAAAAGCTATTGCTGAGACCCTGAGAACTCTGCAGACCCCTGCCCTCATGCAATATTGAATCCATGCAACTGAGCTCTTAGAACCTCTTGACATGAGGCTGATTTTCCTGCAGGCTTAGGACCTTGCCTCAAAGCTTCAAAGGCAGGCTGACTTTTAAGGAGCCATAAAACATTCTGTTTTGTCAACCCCTTCTCCTCCAGCTTGGGGGAACATCTGTAAAGTTTACAGTTATAGGAAGTCACCTTAGGGTGGGTTTCTGCTAATGCAATAAAGAAAGGTAAAGTGATTTCTGATTCAACAGAAATGGAAACAGAGGGGTTCCGGGGTATTGATAAAGCCCGCAGGACTTTTTCCTTTCATTGAATCAGTTGGCTACTAAATTTGTAAGTGAGCTATAATGGAGAGCCACTTGTCACACATGGGCTTCATTCATGAATTTGCTCGCAGAGTTGTATATAGTGGAAGATCTTCAGAAGCTTAAATATTCACCCATGGAGTTGACTCCAAAACATAATGGTTTATCCCAGCTATATTCCTAGGTGCTGGGGCAACCTCCATGATTTGTTGATGATATTTTGTGCATTAAAACACTTCCATCCTCTGAGTTCCTGGGCATGCTCAGTAGGTAACCCACCCTGGCTTCATACTGTTAGTTCTTGTCCTGAGTCAGCTCTGGCCTCCTTCTTTCTGGTCTAAGTCACGTGATATCATAGAGATGATCTGTGTACCACTGACCAAGAGTCATAAGTCAATTGGTTACATTAAGGTACAAATAAAAATATTTTATAAGGCTGGGTGAGGTGGCTCATGCCTGTAATCCCAGCACTTTGGGAGGCCGAGGTGGGTGGATCACTTGAGGTCAGGGGAGTTTGAGACCAGCCTGGCCAACATGGTGGAACTGCATCTCTACTAAAAATACAAAAAATTAGCCAGGTGTGGTGGCGTGTGCCTGTAGTCCCAGCTCCTCAGAAGCCTGAGGTGGGAGAATTGTTTGAACCCAGGAGGTGGAGGTTGCAGTGAGCCGAGATTGCACCACTGTACTCCAGCCTGGGTTACAGAGCAAGACTCTGTCTTAAAAAAAAAAAAGAACATTTTATAAAAACTTCTGTAGGGATGTATAGTGACCAGCAACTAGAGAGCCTGAATAGTTACTTACCTATTTTCATAAGGTTCTTTCTGCCTGGAATCTTGGCTAATAACCAGTGTGGATGAAAAGAGATGATATTTAAGTACAAACAGATTAAGAACCAATTTTGGAGGTTTCACAATATAGGAAACAGATACCGATTTTCTGTTCCCTGTCTCCCTAATGGTCAGGCTTTCAGCAGACACAGAGCCAACTCCACTGCTCTGTGTGGAAGACTGAATATTGATGGCAAAGCTTAGGAAGAAATGGTGTCAACTGAGTGAACAACAAAATCATGTTCTTTGCTGCCAAAGCATCCAGATTTTTCCACCTTTGGCTGGTGAGAACTGTGGGCACACGACAGCTCTTTGTTCTGTCTAATCCCCCCATGCCATCAGCCCTCTCCCTTGTGCCTTCCCACCCCCCATCTCCAAGACTCCTGCCTCTTTAAAAAAAAATCAGGTTATTTTAAAGCTGTGACCTGAGAAGCCCTCTTGGGCAAGCCACTCAAGCTGCCTTCTGCAGGAATTCTAATTGCACATCTGCAGCAAAGCTGCTATGGTATTTGCCTGGAAAATAAATCCATGTTTCTATAACCAGACCAGAGGTCCCCACTGTGCAGCTATGAAAAGCATACTATTTGATCATCATTATTATTAGATCAGACACACGAATATTATTTAAGACAACGAAAGGAAACTCTTGTAAAACTTGCCCCCCATTCACTCTATGTGCATCTCTTCCTTTCTATTTAGCTACTTGTAAATGCTGGAAATTTGATTCCTCCTCAAACCACCCAGATAAGGCGCTTTCTTTCAGGCTCTGCGGCTCTGCCTGTTCCGTGGTCTGCTCTTAAGTTATCCTTTCATGAAGAAAGCCTTGTGGATACTCAGGGTGGAAGGAAACGGGGTAAAGGAGAGGAGTGGGGTGAGGTGAAAAGGGAAAGGCATGTTCAGCAGGTCGCAGAGTTGAGTTTGTTACTTACATGTGTTGGGAAGCATTGGGGTACAGTTTAGAAAACTGTGGGGCTGAGTCCTCGGGGCCGTGGGGCGCAGCGTGGCTGATCACCATCATAATGGGCCTATGGGGATACATTCTCTTAGACATTTTGAAGTAATTAATGCTCTCGTTAGTGATTAAGTCTGTGAAGTAGTCCTGAAACATACATTTGACACAAAACAAAAATTACAAAAGGTGACATTCATCAGATCACATTTGAATAACTGCTTTCCTCAGAAGCAATTCACTGCAAGAAGTGGTAAGGTCTACAGCAGGAAGGAAGGCTGCACCTCCCAAGGCAGCCAAACATTTTTGATAATAGAGAAAATCAGCTGCCAGTTGTTTTCTAGGGTTGCTAGCTTGGTAACATGCGAAACATGGATTTTAAGTAATACACAACTTAGCAATGGGGAAAAAAGAAGTCAAGTCGTGTTTGCCCAAGATAATGATTAATCTGGCGATAAAAGCACTAGAACGCATGAAACACCGGATACGTATTTCAGTCTCAGGTTTCATTGATGTAATTCCTTGGCAAAAAATTTAATTAAGGGCAGGAAACACCCACGCCCACTTCAAATTTACAGTTGCAGAACACACACACGCATACACACACGCGCACACACACACGCCCACGAATACACAAACACAAGAAAAGATATTTTCTTCAAACGAAAAATCCACCTGTGGGAATTACGATAATCAGTAATCAAAGCCATGGCCAAAATCCGGGAGCACAGGGAAAAGCTGTAACATTTGATCAGTTAATTTACTTGAAACACTTGAATAGGGAGCAGTTGATTTCCTGCAGATTATACTGTGTTAATTGCACAACTAAAGCAATACAGCTGCTGGGATTAGAGCCTGACTTGCTAATAAAACGACTTAACCCACAGTCAGGGGGGCTGATGCAGGTCTGTAAGAGGGAGGGAGGAAATGGAGTGAAAAGGAAAGAAAAGATGAAAACTTAAACCACTTGCTTCTTTTAAGTGTGTGTCATTGGCTTGGAGCTCCAGTATAAACTTTATTCAGAAAGTGTTTAGGCAATATTTGCAAATGTTGAAGGCTTCCAGGCATGGCTAATCACATGTTGTGGATTTAAGGACCAGAACAGCTGCAAAAGCAGTATCAGAGGGATGGTGTGTGTCACATGTCATTGTTAGGGCAAGTCTACAGGCTATCCCCTTCCTCTTCCAAGGGGGTGTCTGTTTCATTCTTTTCCTCACTGAAAAAAGATATATATTCTTTTCAGACACAGTTGTCTTTGACACTTAATCAGCTGTGATAATGAACAAGTTACGCTGATTTAGTATTTGGAGAGAATCTTGATTACTTTGCTCTCTTTAGGACAACAGGGAAAGAAAGGTTAATAACTTGAACAAGGAGCATGAAAAAGCATCCCTACAGACAGCAAAGGAGAGCAGTGACAATTAGTGCACATGGTCTGCACCATTTGCATGCAATGATTGTATCCACAGCTGGGGATATGACCTAGGATGAGTGGTTGAGCCGCTCTGGAACGCTTTTTTTCTCATCTTTGCAAATGAGGAAATTGCTCAAATTTGCCTCCAAGGTCTCTGCTAACTTTTAACTTTCATGAGTTTGGAAGCCTATTAGCAATGTTTATGAATTCATTTGCATTCATTGTTTTCTGAAGGGTATGAAGGAGCTGGACTTACATCTTATCTCCCACCAAGTCCCTTGTGCTCAAATCAGGCCAAGCATAAAGACAGCAATATGCCAACATTAAATCAAGTTCTCTCCTTCTGATTTCTACCAAATGATCTAGCCTGTTGGGAGAGGTTGCTAGATAGAGCAGATTCTCAGCTTCTTTTAGATAAATGAAGAAGAGATGGGTATGGCTGGCAGGGAAGGGGATATTTTAGGCAAATTAGCATGCTAAATTCAAAGATATTTTCCCCTTCATTCTTATGATTTGAAAAAAATTTAAACTTAAGTCAGCTATCACAAAATCTTTGTGAATTTTTAAGTCAAAACTAGAACCCATTGGTCAAAGAACTATGGGACATGTTGATTTCAGTTTCTCTGAACTGATGTGGAAATCCTAGAATTGATAGCATTAGAGACTTTTGTGGATGCTTGCTGTGATAGGGCAGGTGTCCTTGTCACATTTACTAAGCTTGGTCAGACAGGAGTAAAAGCAAGGAATGTGGTTTTTCAAACTTTAATTATCATATTTATTTGCTCTTATGCTTGTGCCTAAATCTGAAACCACAGACAAAATATACTTTTGTCCCAATGAAAAGTAAAACAGTACAAGATGAACATTTGATTATGTGGACAAGTCCTTGGTTGGGTCCGGGGGAACTGGGAGGACAAAAATTATCCTAAGACAGAGCAGAGAATTCTGATTTTCTTGATGATACTTTCATCAAAGCCTGACTGCCTTTCATCCTAATGAGGGAAATCACTATACAAAGGCAGCGTTCCTTGAGAGTCTTCTCCTTGCCTAGAGTTTAAAATTACCTTAACATTTCTCATGCTAACATTGTGAGAACATAGAAAGCCAATCTTGTGGATAGTTTAACTCACTGAAAATGGCTTTTCCCCATTATGCACAAAGTAAATTGATGCAGTGTAAAAGTGCCTGAAAATTACCTTTGCATAATCAAATCCATGCTTTTCTTTGATGCCATTGCGACAAACAGTGTAATTATAGAAGCGAGAATTCTTGATTAATCCAAGCCACTCTCGCCACCCAGGGGGGATGTAGCTGCCATTATATTCATTGAGGTATTTTCCAAAAAAGGCTGCAGTGGGAAAAAAGAATTATTTTTTTCATGTAAAATGATTAATAATAAATAAATGGATAAGTATAAAATTATGACTTGAAAAAGAGATGGTAAAACAAAAGTTGCCCTAGGTAATAGTGAATGCCAAAATGACATTAGTGTAATACTCCAATCCTTTGGCAAAGTGACATAAACACATTTTTAAAAAATAAATAGAAGTAGTATCCAAGTACATGGATTACAGCTCAATGAAACCATCATAATGATCACAGCACTCTGGGTGCATTTATTTCTTATGGTCCTACTGCAGTAAAATCAGGCTATGCTCTTTTGTTAAGTTGATGGAACAATCAGAGAAGTAGCGTGAGATTTGGAATGCAACCACCGGGCAGGTGTTGGAGAACTGAAAGTTCAGTCTTTGTGATAAGTTTTCTAACTTACTATTTGAGAATCGTGAATTATAAAAACACTATTGAAAAGCTTATTTTTGTTTTTACATATCCAGAGAGTACACATTTTCCAAACTAGGGAACCACAGTAAACCCTATTTTTATGGGATACGGTCAGGGTTTATATCACATGTATAGTATGTAATGGGTGTTTATGTTATGTGTATTTTATGATTGTATACATCTATTATTGATAATAAAAATTCTGTCAACATAGAGTTACTATATAGATTACTAATTTTCATACAATTATAGTATAGTAGAAGTATGTGTGTCACAAAGACACCACAGTTCACTAAAAAAGCCACTGGAAGGCCTTCACATTTGTAACTTTGGCATGTCACTTCCAAGAAAGACCACTGTGCCACAGGGCTGACTGGGTCTTTCTGAGAGGGTGACTAGAAATTTGGTCTTCTGCAAAAGATGATGACAGGAGAGGGTATGGGAAGAAAAGCAGCAGCTAGGATTCCAGGAACAATATGGGTTCGTTCTTGAAGTGAAAAAGACATTACAACCTAGCAGAATGGTAGTCATAAATGTACTGGAATACTTTTGAGAGAGAAAGAGGATGTTATTTGTAATTGCTGTAATTACAGAAAAGCAGGTATAAACAAGCACGATTCTGGGTAAACCTAAATGTTTGGTCACTCTAGCCACACACATAGCTTTCCCTTTAAGTAGAAAGGGCTAGAGAACACTTTATTTTATATATGTCTGTATAGGTATAGGCGTGTGTGTGTATGTATACGTGTGTGTACACACACATACACACACACACACACACCCCTATACATACATATACATATGTAGGCAAGTTTTAGTTTTTCTGATGTTATAAAGCTGTTGCCAGACGCCTTCCATGTCAAAGCTGATTCCTGGCTTCATTAAACAGATTTTATAGGTGCTCTCGCTTACATCCATGGTAAAAAAGTAGTTCCTGGAAGACCGGCTTGGGCTAATAGAAACGAATTCTAGAATTGCAGCACTTTATTGACATTGGTCTTAAAGCACATATTCTGAATTTTAAACTTAATGTACATAATTTTGGTGTCTCTATGGGATAGCTATTTAGCTTGCTTTTATCTTTGATATGCGACTATAGATGGTCCCTGACCTACGATGGTTCAGTTGAAGATTTTCACATTTACAGTGGTGTAAAATTGGTATGCATTCAGTACAGTACTCAATCAATCCTATGAGATATTCAGTACTTTATTACAAGCCTATTGGCTTTGTGTTCGATGATTTTGCCCAACTGTAGGCTAATATAAGTGTACTGAGCACATTTAAGTTAGACTGGGCTAAGCTCTGGTGTTCGGTAGGTTCAGTATATTAAATGCATTTTTGACTTACCTAATTTTCAACTTATGATGGGTTTAGTGGGATGTGACCCCATCGTAAGTCAAGGAGCACCTGTACCTGTAGAATTCCTCCATCTGAATGTCTTACTTGCTTCCTAATGCCGTTGCCTAAAATGGAATTACCAGTTTTCCCTTTCAGCTTTACTCCATTCCTCTGAATGGCATAATCACCCTCCACGAACTGTGCTTGGCCCTCCAGAGCCTCCTCTGCTTCTGCCTGCTCCTGCACTCCCCTTGCTGGGCAGTCGCCACCCCCTATCATGTCTGCCTTGGAAATAGTGCTCAAATCCCTCCTGCCATCCCTGGTAATTTGCCACCCCTCAGATGCTCATGGTCTCACTGACTTTCCCGGCCAGGCTGGAGGGTCTTTCCACTCCGATTGCCACTGGTTAATCTTCCCAAGGACCTGCTCTGGTTACTTCACCCTCTTCTCGCAATCTCAGATAACCCTCATTGCCTGCAGAATCAAGAGTACTCTGCTGGCTTGCCCTCAGAGGCCTACCTTGAGTTTGGACAAAATCCTTCCCTTTCCAACCCCATCTCCTATTTCTCTGTTAATGGTCACTCTCTCCAGCTAATGTTTCCTCTATTTGCTCTCTGGTTACCACCTCTCTATTTTTGCTTGTGCAGTTCTCTTTATTTGCCTCTTTATATATCAAGGCCAGAGCAAATGCCATTTCACTCACAGTCTCTGTCTTAATTCCACAACACTGTCTTTGTGGTTCTAATGTCATCTTCCCTTTCTCCATTGTGGTATAGTCATGTTCATATAGAAGCTGAACGCCCGCTAGACTAAGCTTTTTCAGGGCAAACATTGCCTCTGCCTTATCTTTGAGGCACTCTCCATCCTTGCACACAGTTCAGGGCTCCATCCTTTTTGTTTCTTGAATTTGGGTTCATGAATCCAATGTATTCTGGGGACTTTACGAGGTCTAGACTTTAAAAATTTTGTGATTTTGCTTGAATTATCTTTTTTATTTTTTTTAGACGGAGTCTTACCCTGTTGCCCAGGCTAGAGTACAGTGGTGTGGTCTCAGCTCACTGCTGCCTCTGCCTCTTGGGTTCAAGCCATTCTCCTGTCTTAGACTCCCAAGTAGCTGGGACTACAGGTGCACGCCACCTCACCCGGCTAATTTTTTTTTTTTTTTTTTAAGTAGAGATAGGGTTTCACCATATTGGTCAGATTGGTCTCGAACTCCTGACCTCAGGTGATCGATCCACCTGCCTAGGCCTCCCAAAGTGCTGGGATTACAGGCATGAGCCACCATGTCCAGCCAAATTATCATATTTTTTAAAGCTGATTTGGCGTTCAAAACATTTTCATAGAATAGAGCTTTAGAGTTTCTAAAATTGTTATTTCTTATTACATTATTTTTAAGAGTCTAGACTCCAGTCTGAGAAACATGGCAATGTTTGTTTGTTGAACGAATGTTTATTTGTTGACTCTGTGAATGAGTGAACCAATTAGGTCTACAGTCAGCCAAGTGCCCACTGTTTAAGGCTTCTTCCAGGGGCACTGAGCACGTTGATCAGTGTAGGGCAAAGTGTCAAAGGGTCTCACATCAGGTGACTCAGGATTTCCTTCTGTGCGGACTATGTGTAGTTGGATTTCTTTTAATGAGGAATTCCTGTCTTAGAGACGAACTGACCTTTCCACATGGAACCACAAGATGATTTTCCTTTTCCAACAAAATGCAGTATGACTTGGAGCCACAGGCAGCAGACCAAGGCCACACCCCACTAACGTTCAAAAGGGATTGTTTCCAAAAAGCTTGCACTTAGCAGCCTCAGGCCCCGTGCTTTCCTTGGCCTCCTCCTCATCCCTACGGGTTTATCCCACTTTTCTTTCCTTTTTTTTTTTTTTTCAAAAAGGCAAAAAGCATAGTGATTGAGAATACAAACCCTAGAGCCAGCCTGCTTGGGTTCAAATTCTGGCTCTGCTACTTGCTAGGGTATCCATCTACATGCAAGTTACTTCACTTCTCCCTCCCCCAACTCCCCTTCTGTAAAGCCACTGTGGTGATAATAGTAATGGTGGCAGGATTGTTTTGAGGATTAAATGCATCAACACATCTGTAAAGCACTGAAAACAGTGCCTGGCACAAAACAAGGCCTTGTTAAGTGCTCCTACAACTAATATTGTTATTAGCATCACCATTTTCAGTATCCTTTTGGCCCTGTCTTACTGTAAATGATTTTCCATCCTGCAGTGTAAGGAAATCTCGCACTAGAGTTCTGCACTTGTGCACTTGAAAATATCTCTTCAGAGGTTACATATTTTCTTCCCCACTACTATTTATTTTGTGGCAACAAACTCCTCCATTTGGCTTACATTTTTCTGCTTAATTAGTTTTATTTTTTTTTTTCTGCACTTTAAGTTACTTCATTGTTGGGGTTTTTTTGTTTCCTCTCCCCAAATCATTCCTGCCCTTTCCTCATTGTTTTACTTTGTAGGATATTTTGTACTGTTTTCTACCCATTGCCATGGCATTCCCCTTTGACTTAATCCTTCCCTTATAAACTATTCCTTCAAGTCTTTTAATAGTCCTTGTTATTTGCTTCAGAACTCCCTCCAGGTTTTCGGTGTCTCTGTGTTAACGGAGCATAAGAAATGTACTCAGTATTCCAGATGTGCACTCACCCATCACACTCATTCCAGGGCTGACGGGGGCCTCGGGTGTCAGGGTGCAGCACTGTTGGCCTCCAGTTGCTCTGGCCTTTTTGTTGCCTCATGACATTGAGACTCGTTTGTAATCACTCCTGGCCTCCTTTAACATGATGTTTCCTGGCGGCGCTCTGCAATTGATTATCTGGCCTTCTAATTATTTTCCTCCAAATGTAGTAAATCTCTTTCTCCCTTCCTAAGGTGAATTTAGCTTTCTTGCCCTTATTGCCATTATGTCTACATGTAGGTTACGTATAGTTCAATGTTTTTCTATCCTTCGGCATTGGCAATTCAATTCAACTCCTACTGTCTGAATACATCACTAACGTGCCATTTACCCATCCTCTTTTTTTTGGATACCATTAAGCACTTCCCTTCACAGCTGTTTAAGGTGGTGGGGGTTGGGAGGCAGAGAGAAAGATCAGAAGACTTGATTGTAATTATTGTTGGCTTTAGGCCAGCTACTTCTGTCTACGACAACCTGTTCCATAATACTTAGAAAAATTTCCTGGAACTATCTGAAGCCAAGGAATTTATTTTTAAAGCCAGCAATAGCAACTAACCCAAAGATCTGATGCCGCAGAAAAGTCAAATCTTATTTAATGTATCAAAAGATATATTGAGATTTTAATCCATGTAATTGATAGACTTAGGGTGATGGGATTTCATGCTAGTAACTATAAATATAAATAATTTTGAACCAAGTTAAAATTATGATTAATGTCAGCTTGTATACAGCAGTCTGGTTTCCCCAACTAGATCGTAAGTCTAGTGAAGACAGGAATCTTACTTAAATGTCTTCATCCCAATGTCTAGTGTGTTCCAAGCACACTGTGGTTTAATAAATGTATGATATATCTCATGTTTATCTATGTGTCAAGAATCTACATCATAATAAAATTAAGAATATTAGTTTGTCTTACTTTAAGTGAACTCTACATTTAAAAAAATCTCATATTAGAGAATAAATATACTTGCTATAAGTAACATAAATTTTGTAATGTAAAAAGACAAAAAAATTTGATCCAATATTGTATTTACCATTATTTGATATAATTTTCTTTTTCAGAACTAAGGCCTATGATTTTGATTTCTTACAAAAGAATTCTTCACAAAAATATTTATTGCAGAAGTTTATTAAATATTGTCCCTTCTACTTCAGTGATATGAAGTAGAACTCTTGCGATTAAGATTTAACTCATATGTGATTTTATGTACCACGTGTTAGGATTATAATTCGAATATCACAATTGTTAAATGAATCAATATTATAATTACCATGAGTATAATAAAGTTATAACACACTGTAACTTTGGACAAGAAAGAAAACTTAGGAATCATTCTAGGCCAATCTCTGCATCATACAGATTGGAAAACTGGCCAGTCCAAGTCCTCAAAACAAATCAAAGTAGAATGTGGTTCCACAATCTTTTCAATCTTGCTTCAGTTTTTTGTTGTTGTTAAATACTTAATGCTATCTCTCAACCATGGATAATTATTTTTACCTTAAAACCTATGCCAGGTTTTATATTAATGTTGATATCCTCATAATAAATTTAAGTTAATTTTTTTGGAGCTGATTTCAGGCAGGATATTCATTTTTATAATATATAATCCAATCTCATTCCTATTTCACTCGTCAGAATATGAAGTGCAGTCGACATGTTACTGCATTTTCCCCTTCATGAACATTTAAGCTCTCATAGACTCATATTTTCCATGAGTAAAGTTAGAAAAATTTAGGCTATAGCCAGTCCAAAAATATGCCTCCGTTCTGAAAGAGAAAACTCATGTCATACAATGGTAAATATAATATTGGATTAATTCAACTCATTTAAATCCATGGATTCTGGACGCCTCCCAAAATAAGCCCCTTAGTAATTTGTTTTCTCTGAGTTATTCTACATAAAACTTACTCTCTAGATGGATATTTATGTATAGTACATATTTCAGTTTCTGTCATTATTTTTCTTAGGTTTGTAGCTAAATGTTCCGAATAATAAATTCATTATTAGGAAAGCAATAAAATCTTTACACATTGACTTTCTCCCTACTAGTTTAGTGTCTCATAATTACATTGGTTTAATATCTACCTACCAATTCTCTTAATTTTCTAAGATTCCTGCCACTTGTGTGTACTTATTTGTGTATTTTCAAATGGGTTGCTGTCCGTGGTTGGATCAATAACTACTGTCATGAAGACATTTTTACTTCCTAATTGTCTGAGATACTGTAATGTTTTCCCATCAAGGATAAATTTAAATTATAGAGATCTCTATCACTGCCATTTCAGTCTTCCCATTTTTTTTTTTTTTTCTTGAGACAGCGTCTTGCTTTGTTGCCCAGGCTGGAGCGCAATGGTGCGATCTTGGCTCACTGCAACCTCTGTCTCCTTGGTTCAAGTGATTCTCCTGCCTCAGCCTACTGAGTAGCTGAGATTACAAGCACGCATCAACACACCCGGCGAATTTCTGTATTTTCAGTAGAGATGGGGTTTTCCTATTTTGGCCAGGCTTGAACTCCTGACCTAAGGTGATCCGCCCATCTCAGCCTCCCAAAGTGCTGGGATTACAGGTGTGAGCCACTGAACCCGGCCCCAGTTTTTATTTTTTCTGATTTACTAATAGGCAAATCTAGATTTGTTTTCCTGAGCCCATATTATCCTTTTCCTACTGTTTTTTTTTTTTTTTTTGAGACAGAGTCTCACTTTGTCACCCAGACTGGAGTGCAGTGGCACGATCTTGGCTCACTGCAAGCTCCGCCTCCTGGGTTCACGCCATTCTCCTGCCTCAGCCTCCCAAGTAGCTGGGACTACAGGCGCCCGCCACCACGTCCGGCTACTTTTTTCTATTTTTAGTAGAGACGGGGTTTCACCGTGATAGCCAGGATGGTCTTGATCTCCTGACCTTGTGATCTGCCAGCTTGGCCTCCTAAAGTGCTGAGATTACAGGCGTGAGCCACCGCACCCGGCCCATTTTCCTATTGTTAACTAAGTTTTTGGAAAAGTCTTTATTTCCCTTAAAGAATTCCTTTTATTTTGGAGGATAACTCACTATAAATTGTATTATTAGCTAAGTGTCTAAACCCTGAAGAAAAGGTTTAGAATCAGACTTAGTTTCCAGGAGCAAATCTACTCTCCCTGGAGAAGACATTGACTGAAAGAAACTCCTCAGGCTGCACAAAAAAGTGACAGTCCATTGAGGTAACAGGTAAGTCTTCCGGTGTGTACACAGTTTCATCCCAGACCCGATTCTTAAGGTTTGATCAGCACACTGGAGAGAGCCCTGAAGACGAAGGTCCCGGTGCCCGCTCTTCCCATTAGAACGTCAGTCAGATCTGTCACTTCAGTCACTCTATTCTTGTGGGTGTAAATTTGCTCCTCTAAAAATAAGGAAATGGAACTAAATCATCTTTGAGTTTTAGTTAAACTCTCTCAATCCCTCTTAGGGTGGATATAGCACAGTATAACTGAAGCAAGTCCTAGGAAACATGCTTAGAGGCAACTGAATTGTTTTTATCCTGGTGACTGGGTGAACTTTACAATGGATGGTGTTTCCATTTTTGCTCTTACCATCTGGAGGCTGAGTTCTAAATATTCCACCTTTCCCTACAACTCCACAGAAAGCAGTTTGTACAGAAATCTTTGCCTTGACTTTAGCTAGTTCTACTCTTTGTTTCTGTTTGCCAGGGTCCTTATGGGTCTGTAGCCTCTAAAGTCTGTATCTCTGGAAGGCGTTTTGGAATGAGGCAGAATAGAATCATTACATAAATAAATAAGACAATGAACAGAGGAAAGACTTTGGAGTCAGATGTGTTGGGTTCATTCCATCACTGACTAGCTCATGACCATAGACAATTAGCCTTTCTGAGTCTCGGTTTTTTTCATTAGTAACATAGGAAATTCCTTTCTTTCAAGATTGCCGTAGGAATTAGGTGAGATAATGGCAAAATCGAATTCCCTTCTTTCTTGCCCTTCCTAATTTAGCCCTGAAACAAATTAGCAAACCCTAGTTGACTGCTCTAAGTCCTGGCAGGGCCCTGTCTCACCCTCAATCTCTATTTCTTATGACAAATGTCATCCATTTCACTCTTGATATGTGAGAGTCCCAATCGTTCCAGTTCCATGTTTGCTACTAGGGATTACGTTACAGGGAACCTGGGAGGTGAAAGGCACTGATTTCGCACACTTTCCATAAGCAAAACACAATTTGATGGCAAAAATCAGGATCCAGGTATTAGGGAACCACCTCTGATTCTGTTTCTGAGCTGGTCACACAATTTTTGAAATCCGCACCTCAGTTATAAAACAGAGCCAAGTACATTTGCCATCTATAAACTCTACAGGGATGTTTGATGGATTTGCAAATTGCTTTAGAGTCCTCAGATGAAAGGTGCTATAAATTTAAATCACTAATGTGAGAAAACACACTCAGATAAGGCACCCTCTGTAACCTCTCTGTAACCTAGTTTCTTTCCTACGCATAAGAAAACACCCTTGAGATGCACGGGAGGAGCTGCTTCTTTGAGTCGAGATGTTGAGCTGTCTGCGAGTGACAGTGCTATCATATGCACAATCAATATTTTCATCCATAAATAACAAGTATTAAGTGCCCATAGGGCGCTCTGTAAAGAAGCAAATGGCCGTATATTTCCTGAGTCCAGTGGGAAAGATTAATTTCACTTTTAAAAGAGATGCAGGAGAATATTTATCTGAACTCTTTTACTTTTAAATCTTCAAAACAGAGAAACTGTAGGCCTGAAAGTCATTTGAACAAGCTTTAGTCATAACATATTTGATTCTTATGAATAAGCCTAGGTGATTCTGGAAAAATAAAAACAAGCAACAACCCATGTCTGCACTGTAGCCCTTCTATGAACAAAGTTGTGTCCTTTTATGAAGAAATGCTACAAAAAACCCAAGGACATCATCTGCATGCTGGGAGGATAGGGCCTTGGGGCTAATATTACCAGAAGGAACCTTGCTTTTTTCTCAGAAAGATTGGCATGATGTTCACTACCCCTCTTGAAAGAAGTCCCCAATTTTCAAAAAACCAATTAATCAAAAACCTCTTCCTGCCCTGTATAGGTTAAACAATAATAGGAGGTGTAGCAATTAGGATGCCTTCCTTTCCTGGAAGGTAGAAGTGAACATTTGAGACCTAAAAACAACCACAAGCTAAAGAAACTTTCCAAATCCTGTTAATTGTGAATGAACAAATACATGAATCAATAAGGTACACATGATTGATTTACCCATCAGTTATTCATTAATTAATAAATAATAAATAATTTTGATCATTTACTGTGTCCCAGACCCTGGGGTAGATGTCAAGGAGTTTAAAAACACTTGATCCTTTTGTAGGTATTTGTTGGAACTTCATGCATTTCATTACCCAACACTTCTTCCTGAGTTTAAGACATATCACCAGAGGTTCATGGGCTGGAAACGTCATTCCTTACCTGTTCTGTAGCCAGTGTTGTTAAGATACACAGCAAAAGTCCGAGGCTCATGCGTGGCCTGCCACGAGGGGGAAGAGCAGTTCTCGTTGTTGGTGTAAACATTGTGATTGTGCACGTACTTCCCGGTGAGCATGGAGGACCGTGATGGGCAGCACATGGGTGTAGTCACAAAGGCATTGATGAAGGTGGCCCCGCCATGTTCCATAATCTTTCTCGTTTTGTTCATGACTTGCAGGGACCCTGAAAGGCACAGTGCCAGCATTGTTTAGCAAAGTGCAGCACATGAATGCCCATTTCGATTGTGCCCCTCAGTGCCTCTGTTTCCCTGACTTATTCATTTCCTTTCCTTAGCTTGAAGGAGTCTATAATTTGATCAGCTCTAATTTCTATAACAAAATTAAGCATTTGAGATCTTACCATCTCAAGTATTTTGCAGAATAATAAACATACTTCTCCCCTCTGTAATCACAAAGAAAAAAAATGCAGGCTAATCTGATAATTAAAGCTAGAATTTTAGATATGGAGCAGATTCAAAGGCCAGCAGCCCTTTGAAGATTACCAGAGAACAATAGCCTGCCTGATACACAGAGCATCAAAACCCCCAGCCCAGCACAAATGCAATCTACTAGTGATATTGCTACTAGATTACTAGTATAGATTACTACTATAGCATTTTAATCATATGAAAGAAAAGAGAAAAAAAAATTCTTCCCTATTAAGTCCCATCAAAATGCCTGTGTTTAATAATAATTAAAAAAGATCTTCAATGCAGGTTGATATCCTCTAGCAAGCTCACCAAATGTTTGCCAGTTTTTCTATTAGGATAACAACATCAATTAATATTTTGACCTATTTATGCACAGTTTTTAAAGATAGGTTGTTTGCTTGTGATAGAGCTATAATTCGATTGCACTCCAAAGTATTTGCGTGGCTGTGAAATATTCCATTTTAGCTTTAAGGGTGAACTGGTAACATAAGATTGCTGAGGAAGGAAAAAAAAACTATTTCGATTACTCTATCCAGCCAAACACTGCAGCTGAAACACATCCAAACACTGCAGAAAAGCACAGGCCAGAATTCAATAGTCTTTTCAGGACTTGTCAAGAAGTGCACTACAGAGCACTACAGCCAAACCCATTGCATTTGAATCTTGGAGCCTCAGATTTCCAACAGGTCCCACTTCTTCCAAAGAAAGGAAGAAAGTCTATGTTTTCCAGCAAGGAAGGAAATCGTAATGCAAACCAGGCAAGCATTCAGGGCAGAAGAGAAGCATGCAACAGTCCAAAAAGCCACAGTTAGCCCCGTGTCTTCATATACTAGCTTTTACCGTTCACATGACGTATACGAGAACAGGAGGAGGGTTTCTAATTGGGTCTCATTAGAGCTCCCTAAAATATGCCTCTGCTAGGAACAATCCTAACTGCTCTTTCTCTTCTGGTTGTCTTCAGGGGATCAAGCAACCTTTTGTAGTCAGTGAATAACATGTCGAGAGTGCCTACTTCATGCAAAACATTCTATCAACCTCAGCATTCCGGGCTGATCTCCCAAGTGTAGCATAAACAAAAGAAATGGGAAATTTTCTGCTTCTGGTCTTCAGTAATAAATTCTCTAGATGAGAACCTACATAGAAAAATCACTTGGGGATATTTGCAAAGCAATGCACACGTAACAATGTGAATACAGCAGTAGCAGGGCATATAAAAATAGAGGGAACTTGGATTGAAGGCTTAATAAGAGTTCTGAAATGAGAGATGAGGACAGATGGAAAAAAAGGAGGAAGTAAATGTCAGATGGGTGAAGCATATCATTGGGGGACTGCGGCGAGTGACATGTGTGATGCTCTGGAGGTGGGAAGAAACAAGTAGAGTGATGAGAACAACACATTGATTTCCTGGCATGAAGAGAAATATGGAGAATTCTCTTCATGAAATGTGGAAAGCAGATTTAGCAAATAGCTTGACGGCTGGGCAGAGATACTGGATGTGATAGAATAAAAAAAAACAAAGGTAGAGTTATGTTCTGTGTCAAAGGCATGAATGGCATGTTAAGAAAAAAGTCTTTGAAAGGTGTTGCTGCTGCAGTGGATTGCAGATTGCAGTGGATTGCAATCCCCTCGAGAGGCGTTGCTGTTGCAGTGGTGGTGTGTGGATTGAGGAGGGCACACCGCTGCTGGTCCACGAAGGATACAGATGAGGTCACTGACGCCGTCTAGCCCTGAGGAAAGAAGAACTCGGACGACTATGCCTCTGACACAGAGCGACCCTAAGAAGCAGACCCAAGCGATGTGGTGATGCATGAGAAGGCTGGGAGTTGGCTAACACCTTGAATTATTCACTGTGAGAAGAAAACTGGAAACCAATAGTTTCACTGATGGTGAAGAAGTAACTAAATAGGAATATGCCTTATAGGAGATTTTAAAATCCCATTTTAGAAATGTTGCATTTTATATTTGTGTTGGTTGATCACATGGGGGAATATCCTGGAGATAAGTGGATGAACGGAGATGCAGAAGTGGAAAGAGAGTGAAAGGTGACACTGAAGATGTCTATCATGTCTCATTGCTCCTCTTTAGATCTCTGCAGTAGTTAGTTACTGAGTATCTTGAATTTGGGGAAAACAGCAAACCCTATTGATGGCTTTTCATTGTCCAGTAGTCTATTTCAAAGAACAAGCTCCCAGTTTCCTTTATGAGCCTTAGCTGAATTCAAATAAAAGAAAAATGCAGCTGAGGCCATCATCCAAGGTTCTGAATTGCAGCACTGCAATCTCTAGTTTACAGACTTATTTAGACTACAAATATGAGACAGAGGGAGAAATCTGATTTAAATCAAAATAATATAAAAACAGGGGCTAAAACATCACAATTCACCACTGCTGGAAGTGCCCCAGCCAGGATTCTCCTCTCATTCTCAGTATCACCCTTTTCTTAACTAACTGAGCTGATTGTGTAGGGGTCCCAAGCAATCCCTCCGAATGCCCTGGTTCCCACCAGTCTACATGTCAAAGGGAACCAAGACAACACTGGATCCCCATAGGCACTGTTAGCAGTTCAGCTCCACCACTGGGGTCCTCGAAAGTGGGGATCTTGGGCCAGGCGCAGTGGCTCACGCCTGTAATCCCAGCACTTTGGGAGGCCAAGGTGGGCGAATCACCTGAGGCGAGGAATTCAAGACCAGCCTGGCCAACATGGTGACACCCTGTCTCTACTAAAAATACAAAAATTAGCCAGGCGTGATGGCGCGTGCCTGTAGACCCAGCTACTTGGGAGGCTTAGGCAGGAGAATCGCTTGAACCCAGGAGGCGGAGGTTGCAGTGAGCCAAAACTGGGCCACTGCACTCCAGCCTGGGAGACAGAGCGAGACTCTGTCTCATAAAAACAAAACAAAAAGTGAGAATCTGGCTTGAAGGTTCTCAGTAAAGAGATTCTGAGACAATGCTTGTCCAACTTTAAAAAAATCACCTGAAGGGCATAATAAGCCCTAGAATCCTGTACCCACCCCAAGATACTGGTTTAGTAAGTCCAGGATGGAGCCTGAGAATGTGTGTTTCTAACAAACCCTAGGTGAAGCTGAAGTTGCCTCTCAGTGAATCTCACCTGGAGAAGTATGGGATTCATATACACCTGGCTTCCTGGAGAGATACTTCCATGTGGATTACAGCATTCATGGTTTGAAGAGTGACAACAACAAGCAAACCCAGCTCTTACTGATTGTGGAGGGGTGTTTGTCGATGTCATTCTTTTATGATGAAGTAAGGCTAATGCTTTAAATATTTAAGTCGGTTGTATTAATACTTCTCTGCCATTTTCACATGCCAACAGTTATTTTCATAGTAAAGTATGAAACATGAAACAGTGACATTTCCTTTAGGTTGGACACAGAATCAGGGAAGCCTAGAGCTGGAAGAGACTGTAGTGGGTGCCTCATTTTGAGTGATCTAGGTGGCTTAGATCACTGCCAAGACTATAAGGTATATTGTAGACAGGAAAAAGCAACATTGATTTTCTACTTACTCTCAGCCAGGTTCTCTTCTAAGTGCTTCACATTAGCAATTAATTTGATCCAGACAATAACCCTTTGTGGTGGGTGCTAGTAGCTATTATTCCTACATCACAGATAATGAAATGGAGGTGCAGAAGGCTAAATCATGCTGTGCCTAGGGCCACACAGACCCTCAGTAGCAGAACCCAGAAGTAAATGCAGGCAGTCTGCCCGGAGACCATGCTCTTGAGCTCTATCTAGGCTGAATGCTGGCCGTGACATTGACATTTTCAAGATGAGAAACAGAATTGACGGCTGCTTGCAGTCGCGATAGGTCTCTCTTTCTGCAGTCTCATCTTTTGATTCTTCTCGCCTCTTAGAGGAGATACTGACTGACATTAACACCTGTCTCCTACCCTCCCCTCACGCTGAAACGGTCTCAGTGGCTCAGGCACAGATGAGGCATGAGTGGGCTGTGGATCCGTCTGTCTTTAGCTGATGACTGCCATGGTGGCGTTAATTGTTGCCTCTGATCTCTATGGATTCTCTGGGTAGAGACAGATGACGGTGTGCAGGAATGTGAATCTCTTCACTCCACTGTGTTAGTGTGTACCAGTAAGGAAAGCATCGAGCACCTTTTAGTGGCTGTGCAATGATTAATGTCAGTCAATAACACTGCCTTACCCTGTATATATTCCGACTGTGATTGTGCCATTGATTTTTTTATTGGCAAACCGTACCAAAAATGATTCTGTAATAAAACTCATAGTTATTTATTCACAGCTGTTGAGAGCAGTGGACAGGACAATGTCTGTCCGATAGATGGAAGGGCTCAGTTTTGTTTTAAGCTGAAGCTCTTCACTTCTGTAGGTTTCAGGCCTTGGGTGCCTGAAATGCAAACGGTGCTGATTCTCAGTTATTACAACAATTATTTCATAGGAATGATAAGAATTGTAAAGCTGAACACTCATAATCAGATTCACAAGGCAGGGGTGAGGAGGATAAAAATGAGAAGGGAAAGAGCCCTAGACTTGAACATGTGGGAAAACATTTGGATTTTGCCACAGATTAGCCTGAGCAAGTCATTTGTCCTCTTTTGGTTTGCGTTTCTCGTCTGTAAAATGGAGCTTCTGATAGCACTCCCCACTCCGACTAGTTTACAAGGTTGTTGCTGAGCAAACGGCATGATGCCATCAAAGTACTTCCTGCAAGGAGTGTGCCGACCTGGCTGTGGCTGCCCTATGTGCTCACCTCAACACCATCACATTACATTTTCTCCTGCCTCTTCCATCTTCTTCTCTGTAATCTACATCTGAAGTCCAAAAGCTGGAGGAGAGAACAGAGGTCAACTACCTTTTCTATGCTGTAAGACTTAAAATGTTGATATTGGTTTTCAAATACAAATATCAATTCTTCCCCTTTCTACACACACTGACCCCTCACCCCAAGCAAAAAGCCCAACTTCATTGTTATTTTAAGTTGTCCCGTGAAGTGGAAGCCAGACACAAATGCTCTGAAGCAACCGTGATTACGTCTGTGTAGCTGGTGTGCATGCACTGCTGACTGGGCTGGCTTGATGAGAGGGAAGGTCCAGGCCACAGGACTGCCAAGACACACTGTCCCAGTGCCCCGGTTCCAGGTTGGGACTGAGAACATCTTCCATTGCTCCCGCAGGATGGGGGATGCTGTGACAGCCATTGGCTGTGGACCAGGATGCTGAAGAGGTCAGCGGTGGCTGGGAGTGGGAGAAGTGCCACCCTTCAGGAATCCATCAAGATCCACCATGTTTGCAATTTCGGCACAGTTAGAAATCAAAGCTCCAGGAATAGTGCTTTGGATGGAGTATGTGATAGGTTGTGGCTAGGCAGAACCATAGTGAGGAATTTAAATCACTTTATATACCCCAACCTACTTGATTCCCAAAATCATTTCATACAGAATGATTTCATACAAAAATCATTTGTATGAAAAAGGATCGGAGAAAATGTCCCCCTGATTGGGGTGACTTTGCTAAAATCACACAGAGATCCTGAATGACTTCATTGACGTGTTTAAACTTCAAAACAAAGCTTTACCTTTCCCGACACATATATCTTAGCATTTGAGTATGCAGTATTTTGTATTATTAAACATTAAAAATTTCATCCAACCTGTTTGTCATGTCCAGAAAAACTTACAGAACCAGAAATTCAATAGTAAATATTGTCATTATCACAGAAGTCCCAGACATGTGGGATTCATATACACCTGGCTTCCTAGAGAGATACTTCCATGTGGATTACAGCATTCACGGTTTGAAGAGTGACAACAACAAGCGAACCCAGCTCTTACTGATTGTGGAGGGGTGTTCGTCAATGTCATTCTTTTATGATGAAGTAAGGCTAATGCTTTAAATATTTAAGTTGGTTGTATTAGATACTTCCCTGCCATTTTCACATGCCAACAGTTGTTTTAATAGTAAAGTATGAAACATGAAACAGTGACATTTCCTTTATTAAAATGCATGTATGATCTATTGAATATTCTAATTCTAAAAGCATAAGCATATAAAAAATAACAAAATTAAATGGTATTTTTTTCTACCCAAATTATGGAATTGGCAAGAAAAAAAAAAAGATGTTTTTTACCTAAAACCAAAGGGGGAAAAGGTAGTTGGGAGAAGAAGGAAAAAAAGAGAAGATAATAAATTAGTCTGGAATGTTTCCAGATCACTAAGACTCATTATTTCCTCCTGGCCCCTCCAAAAGAGCACAAGGCCATTAAAAGCTACTTACAGCAATGGAAGTTAACATGCCTACAGGGCTACACAGATAACGTAGGCAAGCGAGGGCAGCCAGGTATAAGAAAAGTCAGAGAGTTTTTGTGTCTTTTCGTTGTTTTACCTTTGATAGAGACATGGTTTATAGAGCTTTTCCTGACTATAAGAAAAACAGCAGTATGGTCAATGATAAATGGCACCTGCACCTTGGCATAAGTATTGAAGGACAACACAGTAGTGGGGGATCCCAATGTCTGAGAGCAGCTGCAGCTCCCCTTCAAACATCTAAGTGATGACTGCTTCATGGGAATACAAGCCTTCATTCTTTTGAATTTTCAAGAAACGTCAGAATCTGATTTTTTTTATATGTTATATATATTATAAAATATGATTTTAAAATATTGGCTTAATTCTGAAAAGTATGCTCATCAAACAATACACATCTGTGGGCTAGCTCTGGTCTGAATATCTTGTGTTCTGGCTTCTGCTTTAAAGAAACAAAGTATCTCCATGTACTCATAGCTTCTCTCTACATATGATCTAAGAGAAACATCAGGTCGAAGTTACTGAGATGTTCCTGTCAAGCCGATTTCCTAGGAATGTAAGAAATGCCATATTGAGTCAGATCAATGGTCTAATCTGCTCAATATTTTGTTTCTCAGAGTGGCACCAAGGGCCAATTGGGAAAGATTTAGAGCCCAATTTCTTTGATGCTAGGCTCAGAAAGTTAGAGGAGTCCCTCAAACATTTTTTATTTTCTTCCTTCTGATTTATAAAATATTTCAAGTGTAGGGTGTAACAGAATAAATAATGCATCTCCTAGCTTTAACAAAACTTAACATGATTATATTCTTTCAGATATATATTTTTTCAGTTTTGAAATAGAATGTGAATGTACTGATGCTCTCGGTCATCACTTTTTCCCCAGTGGTAGCCATTATCCTGAACTTCATGTTGATCACTTCCCTGCGTGTCTACTTAGCTTAAAAAATTGTAAATCTTCCACCCATTATTCTAGCCTAAAACCCTGAAGTACTTACAGGTATAGGCACAACCTGAACAACTTCTTAAGTTGTGGGAAAAGCAAATTCAGAAGTAAGGGGACCATGGTTAAGCCATTTCATCTTTCCACAGGCTGTTTCCTCCTGGGATGATGATCTTTGTCCCCCACCCAACTCATGTGAGATGGCAATATTCATTCACAATAATGTGAACAAAATGTTCTTTGGAAAAAGATAAAGTGTTATCCACATGCAAGCTTCTAGCACTTTTATTAATGAATTCCTTATGTGTCTTACTCCCTTTACAGAGTAATACTTTATTTGTCCTGAAAGCGAAGGGAAGGGCTCCTGCTCATAATGAACTAATACTTTCCTCCCTGGCTCGATTTTATAAACTTTGACTATAGCCCTTCTCAGCCTTCATCTTTCTAGATAAACAGATAGGATTGTTTTATGCTTTCCCAATGAGAAAAGTATTCTATTAGAATTTTCATAATTGTTCTTCTAAGTCTTTACTAAGTCTGTTACTTTCTTTTTGGAGGCACAGTAGCCAAAATTGCCTACAGCATTACAGGTGCAAAAAGGTTTGCATTAGGTGAAGATTTATTAAAGCACTCGGCAAAGAAAATTGCACTGGAGTAAAAAACAAAACAAAACCTAACCATATCAAAGTGACAATGAGATACCACTTCATGCCCATCAGGATGGCTGCTATTAAAAACAAACCCAGAAAATAACAAGTGTGGGCACGGATGTGGAAAAACTATGACACTTGTGCTCAGCTGGAGGGAACGTAACATGGTGAGTTGCTATGGAGCACAGTAAGGTGGTTCCTCAAAGTAATAAAAATAAAAGTATCATATGATCCAGCAATTCCACTTCTGGGTATAGCTCCAAAATAACTAAAAGCAAGGTCTTGAAGAGCTCTTTGTACACCCACGTTCACAGCAGCATTATCCACAATAGGGAAAAGGAGGAAGCAACTCAAATTTCCAACAGTGGATGAACGGGTTAAAAAAATGTGGTACATATATACGACGAAAAGTTATCAGCATTAAAAAGGAAGGACACTCTGACACATGTTACAACATGGATGAGCCTTGAGGTCATGAGGGTAAGTAAAATAAGCCAGTCATAAAAAGATAAATGGTGTATGATTTCACCCATATGAGGTACCTAGAGTAGTCAAATCCACAAAGACAGAAAGTAGAGTGATAGTTGCCAGGATTGAGGGAGAGAGAAACGGGAGTTGCTGTTTAATGGGTATAGGGTTTTACTTTTGTAAGATGAAAAGAGTTCTGGAGATGGGTTGCACACCAATGTAAATGTACTTAACAGTACTGAACTGTACACTTAAAAATGGTTAAGATGGTAAAAAAACAAAAACAAAACAACCAACACCCAAAATCTAGAGCAATAATGTTCTAGAAGGATTATGAGCACATTACAGAAAAATGAGGAAAAGTCTCCATCAAGTGGGAACCACTACCAAAAGCATGACTTTTTTTTTTTTTTTTTGAGATGGAGTCTCGCTCTGTCGCCCAGGCTGGAGTGCAGTGGTGCGACCTCAGCTCACTGCAAGCTCCGCCTCCCGGGTTCACGCCATTCTCCTGCCTCAGCCTCCCGAGTAGCTCGGACTACAGGCGCCTGCCACCATGCCCGGTTCATTTTTTGTATTTTTAGTAGAGACGAGGTTTCACCGTGTTAGCCAGGATGGTCTCGATCTCCTGACCTCGTGATCCGCCCATCTCGGCCTCCCAAAGTGCTGGGATTACAGGCGTGAGCCACCGCACCCGGCCAAGAGCATGACTTTTCTGCCAAGAAAGGAGGTTTTTTCTGGACCTCCAACCCACAGTTCACTGTGGTTCCTAGTCATTTTGTTTTTGCCTGTGGCCCATCTTCTGCTTCTGTTCCCTCTCTCCCAGAACCTAAAATATTATGCATTTGCAGATTGTTTTGAGGAGGTGCTTAATAATTATTTGTAGATGGCTGATTAACGGAAGGGATAGTGGTTAAATATGTAGCTGTGGAGACTCAGATCTAATACAGGTCTGGGTTTCACAATTTACTTGCTCACCACAAGCTACATGACTTCTCTAAGCCTCATTTTTCTCATACCTAAATCAAAGAGAGAATAGTAACTGCTTCCTAGAGTTACTGTGAGGGTTAAATAAGCTAGTTCTTTTTTTGTTTTGAAACGGAGTCTCGCTCTGTAGCCCAGGCTGGAGTGCAATGGCACGGTCTCGGCTCACTGCAACCTCTGCCTCACGGGTCAAGCAATTCTCCTGCCTCAGCCTCCTGAGTAGCTGCGATTACAGGTGCCTGCCACCACACCTGGCTAATTTTTGTACTTTTAGTACAGACGGGGTTTCACTGTGTTGGCCAGGCTGATCTTGAACTACTGACCTCAGGTGATCTGCCTGCCTCGGCCTCCCGAAGTGCTGGGATTACAGGCGAGAGCCACCACGCCCAACTAATGAGCTAGTTCTTAGCATGTTATCTGGCTAGAACATCAAGGAAGGAGTTAAAGGCAAATATGTAGGAAATATCTGGGTGGACTGATCCTGGTCTATAACCCTTCATCATGATATTCACATGCCTCCAACAGAAGGCAATACTTGGTAACTGCTCAGAAAATATTTACTGGATGAGTAAATGAACTATAGGACAAGGCTGAAAATTTGAATTTTGTTAAAAAAATAGTTATGAGCAATTTCTTAATATATTTTAAAGACAGTGCTGTATATTGAAGAGGTAGATCATGATGAATACTTTTATTTATTTCTAGGAATTTTAGCTTGTTTAGAGCCTTATGGGTCAATTTCAAGTTAGTTTAGTGCCCACTATATTCCCGGACACTAGGAGTGCATGAGGAGTGCAACATAAAACACACCCTTGCTCTCTGGTTGATCTTGGTCAAGTGGAAGGGACAGGCATGGAAGGGTATGGTGGAATGAGCACCATGCTGGAGTCATGTTCTTGGGGTGCAAAGGAAAGTTCCATCAATGCTGCTGGAGGGGAGGGTGGTTTCGGTTTGGGAACACCAAGCCCATGACATGAACTGGGTTATGAAGAACAGGTAGGGTTTCTCCAGGTGGAGAAAGAGGAAAAGGCAGAGGGGACGAGATGTGCAAAGGCGTGGATAGAGGCGAGGGGGGTGAAGCCACCAGACACCTTTGGGGACATGGCAATTGTGTTTATTAAGCACAGAGTGAAAGTGGAGGGAAGGGAAACAGCCTTGGGGACAGGCAGGGGCCGCATGGCTCAGAACTCATTTGCCCACAGAGGAGAAGGGCATAATCTCATGGCAAAGGGAAACTACAGAAGGCACTTAAGCAGAAAAGTGATCTGATCAGAGAGATACTTGAAAGATAACTCTGGCAACTGAGTGAAGGGTGGGCAAGAGAGGCCAAGACTAGAGGAGGCAGGCAGGCCAGGTGACAAACCAGTGAGGGAAAAACTGGGAGAGATGAGAGGATCCAGAGATCTCACCTGTAGCAAAAGCGATGGATGGGTGAGACGTTAAGGAAGGTGAGTTCAGGTGTGAGGTCAAGCAGAGGGCAAGGATGTGTTTAACACTGCAATCCTCATGCGGAGACTGTGCTATTAACACATTAGGCACTAAACTAACTTGAAATGGACCCACAAGGCTCTAAAAAAGCTAAAATTACTTGCTCTGTAAGTGAATGAAGACATTTAAACCACCACTTACGTACATACTAACATCACATGTGCTAAATACATACTCATGTATGTGTGACACCTTTCATTTTGGCCTGTCGCCTGAAAATCAATACCCTTGTTAAAAAAAAAAAAAAAAAAGTTGGGTTGACTCCGCAAACCAACGTCAACAATAATGACCTCTGCTGGCTTTTTAGCGCATTTGCTTCCAGCTGAACCCAAGAAATTAACTTTACTGGGACCCCACCGTCTGGTTTCAAGTGGGAAACCAAAGTCCCCTTCCATGGAGACCAAGTGCCAGCATGGAGAGTTTTGTCCTCAAGAACCTGAGCCGCAGGAGCTCGGTAAAGAAGCCCAGCATGCTCTGCTAGAAGATTCAACTACCAGTCAGGTTGAATGTGATGGCTAAGCACAGCTGCGTGATGCCTGAGAGCAAGGAATTTGGGTTCAGGAAAGGAAATGAGGAGTGGTAGTGACAACTTCTAGGGGCAAGCTTTCTATCTGCCTTGCACTAGGTGGACTAGAAGAATTGGCCCTCGGCTTATGAATAAGACCCTAGGGCTGGGCCATTGAAGATGGTGAGAAGATAAGAAACCCAATCAGATGATATAGAAGGTAAGTTAGAATCACTAGATTCTGGCAGGCTTTCTGGGTGCTCTACAATTAGCCTAGGCAAGCTAAATAAAAAAGCATCATATCTAAGATAGTAGTAAGTGAATTCTCTACCAAAAGACATATAGAACACTGCAACTTTCAATTACCTAACAATTACTATAACAAACTGTGAATAAGTAATCCACTCTAATAATAACAACCACTGAAAGTTCCTTTAGTATCAGTCTATATTCATATCCAATGCATAGAATTACAGTCACATCCTCATACTCTTTGGAACAACTTTGCCCAAATATTTTTACAAAGTCTTAACTGAGGGCTTTCAATCCTTTACTTCTATAGTCTTCAGTGCTGACCCTCTTTCTCCATTGTCCTACTCCCCCAGGCCCCTTCCCCGACCATTTCAAAAACATAACATCAGAAAAGTAATGCTGAAACACAAACCAAATGCCTTATGATCAATACAAGTTCATTGCATAAACCAGGGTGTTGGTTAATGTACAATAATTAAGTGCAAAACCTCAAAATGTCTACTGATAATTCTGAGACTCGATAAATCATCTGAACAAAAGAGACTAACAAGTGAAGAGTCCAGTGTCTCACCCAGCTCCACATCTTGATCATCGGTAAGCACAAGAATAATGTTGGGTCGGATGTTTTTTCGTTCCTGCTGTATCCGTCCTCTGAACCTCGGGGATCTGACAGTCGAACAGAGGCTTCCCAGCAATTCTGTGCCCAGGACAGCCAAAACCAGAGCACAGCAAGAATACTTCATTGTATTTTGTCCAATGTTGCAAAACTGACAAAATGTCTCCGTCTCCTGATTTCTGGAGTTCTGGGCAGTCAGAGAAAAACGGAGACGGTGAGACTAAAATGAAATCCAAACTCCAAGCACAGTTGCAGAGAAAGGGCTACAAATAAGTCAGTATTGGCACATAAGCTGGCAGAGACAGGGTTGCACATGAGTCAGAAATAGCAAACCCTCACAAGTGCTGGGTAGTTTTTTAAGCACTTGATTATTTTGCAAATTCACTTTTGTCCTTTATTCTCATTCCAACTTTTCCTATTTCAATTCATTGCCAAAATAGAATTTCCAACACAGAGCTCAAATGTAAAAGCTTTCTGACAAGAGCTAATACCTTGAATTAGGTATCCTGGTTGAATAATCAATCTCTATTCTCAGAGGTATTCAGAACATCTGCAGATAGGGTCCTGGAAGGGGGAGAAAAAAATACAAAGGAAATATCAGTCAATGATTTTAAAAACAGATTTTCGATCTGAAGTAGTCTCTTGCAACAGCATATTATATGTGTATATATTATATATATTTTTTCTTCTGTGCTCCAAAAGGGAGGAACAGAAGGAAACAACTTTCAGAACTGCTAACAAATGATTCAAATGCTGTCTTCATTTCATAATCAGCTCCATAAAAGGGTGGTAAGGTATCACCCTGCTCACACTCTGACAGTACTTTACACATCCCCAACAGAGCTGACGATCGATTAGGAAGAGCCAGCAGTGCCAGGGAAACCACAGAGCATTGGGAATGAGTGTTTGCATGTGGGGAGCAGATGGCACAAGGGGCGTGTTGGGGAGTGCTGACTCACCCGCATGTGACACTGAGTACCTAGCAAGCAGAATGAAACACACACCTGTCATTTGTCATCTGCATTATATCATTCACTACCCCAGAGAGTCTTTTCTGCTGACAAAGACTTCATAGTAAGTGACTGGGACAATTTTTTTCCAGCCTCTGAAAACCTCCTCACTGTCCCCCAACAATCAATCACCAGAAGGAAAAGGTGCTTCCTCCGTGCAAGGCTGGTTCCTCTGTCCCGCTCATGTCCTCAGCTTGTGTGGGCACCTACATGGACAGAGCCCTCTCTCGACTGTCAGTCACCAGGCTTATTGTTGGTGAGACCGGTAAGGCACAGATAGCACAGGGGTTTCGCTTTGTCGCAGATCTTAAACCTGTGAAGCAAAATGATTCATTGGCCCCGAGGCTGGAGTCAGCGGCTACCCTTCCACATTAAAAAATAAATAAATAAAATCCAGAAGGGTGAGCTGCAAAGTCTTTGCAAAGCTGCACAGAAGGAGGCTTTTGAAAGGGTTGGAAAAATGCCCCTCTCACTTTGGAACACTAACCTGCTGAAAGCTTTTCTCTTGGAAAGATAGCAAAGGGCTCATTAAAAAAATAAAATCTTTCTCTCATATGTCATGAGGGAACATCTTTATGGGAATTTAGGCTGCCCTAAAATTAATTAGATAGTAGTCTGTTTCATCAGCCACTCAGTCCCCATACACCTGAGAATGTGTATTTTGATCTGCAACAATAAACTGGCATTGGATAAGTAGCCATAACTAATTAAGTGTAAGCATCACATAGCAGGAGGAAAGGGCTCCATCTCTCAACTTCATGCCCTTAATTCTGGAGGGTGACGGGGGTAGTGAAAGAAGAAAGACTGGGTATTGTTTACCTCTACCATACACATTATTTTGTTTTACAGAAACACACACACGTATCCCCATTATTTTAAACTTTATGCGCTGTTTTGTAAACAGTTCTAATGCTTTTCACTCTGCAGCCTGTAATTATACTGCAAGAGAGAGAAAGAGACAAGAAGAAATTGGTTTTTAAACAAAACTCTAGTGTCTGCAGCGAGGCAGTCCTGACTACATTGTCTGCAACAAACAAGCCTGCTCCAATTGATAACGCAGCTCTGTAGAAGTCACTAATGTAAGATTTGGTGCTTTCTTCTTCATAACTCAGGGTGATTCCACAGTGATTGCTGTGCATGCTGAACACTGAAAGCCTGCAATTATTCTGCACTGACTGTTTGGTTTCTGTGCATTTGTTTTAAATCGTGAGAAACTTGATACAGGCATGAAGGGACAGGAAAACTAAAGTAATAAAATGATAAACAATGGCTTGTTCTCAAAAAGCGTGGGTCAGGCTAAATAGTTAAATACAGAAATTTCTTAGAGGTTGGTTCTTTAAGTAGCAAAAACTGCTCACCTCTCAAAGCCTGCAGAGGTGTGTGAAGGGAGAGTTTGTGAAGAGGGCCTTTGTGCATTCACTATACTGTAAACTGTAAACAAACCTCTGCTGATGGTAGCAACCTGGTAGGAACAGTTACAGGCTCACTGCGTTAGACAAACAGTGGCATTCGAGTTTAAATAATCAGCAATACAAGAAACTGAAAGTTCCTGACAATTCAGATGCTGATAACCTTTGCTGGAACCCAATCAACATTGCTAGTTATTCTTTTCTTTATCTTATTTACTTTACTTCTTCCTTTAGGAAACAGCAAATTAGCTTTAATGATACCTTTGTATAAACTACATCAAAAATCATTTCCTAATATGGAAAAGAGAGAGTGGTTTTTTCCTATGAAGTGAACTTCCCTTCTGGTGAATGAAAAGTGCAGAAAAGATCTATATTTTTTTCTGCCACAGTTTATCTTATTTTTTTTAATTAAAATTTTTATTTTTATTGACAAATGATAATAGTATATATTTACGGGGTTCAATTTGATGTTTTGATATATGTGTGCATTGTGGAATGATTATACCAAGCTAATTAACATGTCTATCTCCTCACATGCTTATCTTTTTTTTGTGGTGAGAACATTTAAGAATCTATTCTGTTAGCATTTTTGAAACATACAATTAATTCATTGTTATTAACTGTGGTCACCTTGCTGGGCAACAGATCTTTAGAGTTTATTCCTCCTGTCTCACTAGAACTTTGGACCTTTTGGTCAGCTTCTCCCCACCACCACCAACATTCAATTCAGGGAATTCATACCTACAAGGATTTACATTAAATGGTCAAGAAAATTGAATGTTTTGACTAGTCTGGCCAGCACAAGTCCTCTCTCTATCTCACCTTCCTTCACTAAAACACACAAAACATGCCACTCTAGAAACACTGCACACAGACAATTCTTTATTCAAAAATGACCTTTTAAAGCCTGTCATCCTCTTACTGCCTGGTTTCCAGCTCTAGAAGGAAAAGAAGTAAAGAAGGGAAAAAAGTCCTGACAGACAAAATGTGGAGCTTGACAGAAAAGACAAGGATGCAATGTTTGAATTGGATACTTTGTGGTGGACAACAAGAGTCCTTAGAGACTAACAATTTGTCTTGAGAAAGTGTAGAAAATGAAAGAAATGTAGAAAGGTTTTTCTCACACATACAGAGTGAGTTTGAAGAACAGTGTTCTATTCTTCACCAATCAAGACCAGGATATAAGTTGCTTTTACTCCAAGCCATAAAATGAAAACAGCAGTTGTAGTTATGGTCAATTGGTGTGGAAAGTTTACAAGACTTTGTTTAGGGTGGCTTAGGGTGGTCAAGCCAAACTATAAAAGTGGCATTAAATGTTTTAAGCCACACGTAAAAGAAAAAGAAAAAAAAAAGACTGGAAAGATGTCTAGCCAACTGGATAGAAAGTATAGGTCACATATGTTTGTTCCACAATACCCCAATCTAAACTGAAGCCCTGTTGCTCCCAAAGGTTTAAGGGGACCTCTGTCTTCCCCAATCCCCCTTTTGGCTGGGCAGCTTGGTGCTAGGTCTCTAGAGGGGATGGTGGCCAATATATCAAAAGCATCTTGCTTTTGTCCACAGCAGCAATGTCCAAAGTATAGTTTGGGACATCTGGAGGAACTTGTGACCCTTTTGGGAGGTTCATGAGGTCAGAACTATTTGGATAAGAATACTGACACATTATTTGCTTTCTTCACTGTGCTGACATTTCTACAGATGGCATAAGAGCAATGGTGGGTAGAACTGCTTTCCGCTTTTGTCTTAGCATGAATGATAAAAGCTTCACATATAGTAAAAACAAACCAACGAAAACAACAACAACAAAACCAGCTTCACTTAAGATGAAGCAGTAAAATCACTAATTTTGTTAAACCTTGACCTTGAGTACACATTTTTTCTTTTCACTGTCATGTTTTCTGAGATAAGAGGTTCACACAAAGTCCCTTGGTGGCTGGGGGAGTATGATGGCTGTCTTGAGGAAAAGCATGAAGGTGGCTGAGCTGCAAGTTAAAAAGAAAAATGAAACAGTACTTTTACTTAAAAGAATTTTTTGAACTTGGGTATTTGGCAGACATTTTCTCAAATAATGAATGAAATGAGCCTATCATTTCAAGGGAAACAATTGACAGTGTTTGTTACCAATGACAGAAATCTACCTTTCAAGTTAAAATTAGAATTCTGGAAAACTTGTATACTACACTTGGCAGACTCCCAATAAGTAAAACTTTTTCTGATGACGATGGGAGTGATGTTAACAAATGTTATTTTTTGATATTGTAAAATGAAATGAGTCAACATTTAGAATATTTGCATAGTTCAGTGAACCAAATTTCCCAAATAATCACAGTGCTACAAAATCTTACATGAGTAAAAAATTCATTGGAAGTACAAGATGACCACTGGATTCTATTGTAACAGAATGAAAAGTTCACTGATATGGCTTCAGATTTCTTAATACAACTAACCTTTAATGAATTATCACTTGCCAAGTTTTGTTGTAGTATCAGAAAATATCTATGAGTATCTGAAAAAGCTATTAAAATGCTTCTACTTTCCAACTACTTATTCATGTGACTCTGGATTTTATTACTGTACTTCAGCCAGAACAGTGCATTTCAACAGATTGAATGTAGAAGCAGAAATAAGAATTCGACTTTCTTCTTTTCAGATAAACATTAAAGAGATTTGCAAAAATGTAAAATGAATTCATAATTTATTCACATTTTTTTTGTTTGGAAAGTATAGTTATTTTTTATAAAATATATCATTTAGGTTAACATGTAATAGATTTATTATTTTCAAAAGAATCAAATATTTGAAAATGTTCTCAGTTTTCACTTCTAAGTATTAATAATTATAATTCACGTAAAAACTGTTGGGGCAAGGGTCCTCAATAAATTTTAATTATATAAAGGGATACTGAGACCAACTAATGGGTTTGAGAATTGCTGGCTTATAGTGTACCTTGTTCTATAGTTAAGCCCAGACTCTCACATTTAAGGCTGTAGGTCTGGCCCTCGTCACAAGCTTCTCATTTACTTTTTTTCCTTAAAGCCTTGAAACTGTCCTCAGTTCTAAATGCCTGGTCTCAGATAAAAGTTGTTGATGAGTGATAAAATTCTGTGTTTTTTATTACCCAAGGATAACACAAAATTTTACAAATGAATGCCCACGCATCTGAAGTATGCAAGGGACAGGGTCAGAACAACCCACTCGCCACAGAAATAAACCTCTCTAGGATGGGGCAAAAGAATTATTTCTAGTACAAATCAATGGCACTTTATAGTTAGGCCAGAGAAAAAAGGGACACCATAACCAGTTGAAACAGCACGGGCAGGGGAGATTATGCAGTTATGTGAAGCTGAATTTAGCCAGAACACACTTAGATTATTGTCAGAGGCAAGCAAAGTAGAATTACACCAGCAAGAAGCTGGTACCCACATCTCATCCTCCCATCCCACATTGCTGTCTACATACATTTCTTAGGATCAGTTAGCATGGCCCTTTCCCCTTAATTTTGGCATTTGAGTCTCCCAGAGATTACTTATTTTCTTTAGAGTAAGCCTTCAGGATGTGCTATCTTCTTTATAAGATATGCGAATCCATGAAGAAGCTAATTTCTTCTTTTAACAACCCCACAGCTGGCAAGTTCACCTACTGTTAATCTCCAGAAAGCCTGTTTCCTGGTCTAATTTATTACAACTCCAAGCAAAGAAGATAGACAATCATCCCCTCCTGGTGTAGTAACACTTTTATTCTCCTCCAATAATAAATCCTCTTCCAACAAACAATAACAGCTGAAAAGTGTATGCCTGTGACCTGGAGCGCCTGTGGGGAAATATTTGGCTAAATGATGAGATCTTCCTTTCTCCTCTCCTTCTACCACCCAACACTGTGAATCTTGAAATTGGAAGGAATCTTCAAAGCTCATCTATTCACACAGTGGTGAGTGTTGGTTATCCCTGGTGTATGGTGAGGGAGAGGGACAGATTTTATCTTTTGGCTTAATTCATGTATGTATTGAATTTTTTGAATAATCTGTTGCATTACAAAACATAGAAATAAATAAACTTAAGTTTTCTAGGTTTTCTCTCTGTCTTCTCAGGGAGGAAGAAAATAAATGGAGTTGAAGAGTGAGAAGGATGCAGTGAGAGTTGAAGAGTGAGAAGGATGAAGTGAGAAATGTACGCTTGAGACTCTGCCTCATAAAAGCAGGAACTAAAACCATATAAAAACAAGCTTCCAAAGGGCATTTTAGAGAATGCATAAAGTCCAAATTAAAATTTGTCCCGCTTCTTTCAGATGAAATTAACAAGGCAAAGGAAAACAAAGTGATCTAGATATTATGAAAACCACCAGAAGAACTCAATATTCCTGAAGCATATGTTACAAAGTGTCTAAAGGGACTAATAATGGTCATTGGTGACCAATTGTGGTCCAAATGATCAATGGTTTCAATGGTGGCAGTGAGATCCATGAGAATGAGAACAAAGAGACAACTGGATTTCCAAAAGAAGAGGCATTGGAAACTTCAGGTAAAGTGGATTTGCATGAAATACTATGCAGCCATAAAAAGGAACAAGATCATGTCCTTTGCAGGGACATGGATGAACTTGGAAGCCATTATCCTAAGCAAACTAACTGAGGAAACAGAAAACCAAACAGCACATGTTCTCACTTATAAGTGGGAGGTGAATGATGAGAACACATGGATCCATGTGGGGGAACAGCACATGCTGGGGCCTGTTGGGGGGTCTTTAGGGTTGGGGGAGGGAGAGCATCAGGAAGAATAGCTAATGGATGCTGGGCTTAATACCTAGATAATGGGATGACATGTGCAGCAAGCCACCATGACACACGTTTACCTGTGTAACAAACCTGCACGTCCTGCACATGTACCCCTGAACTTAAAATAAAAGTTGATGAAAAAACATAAAGTGGGTTTGGTGGAAGGGCAGCAATATTGTTAAAAAGAACTAGAATGTGGTCTTGGGCATCTTAGCTAGGTCTTAAAACATATGGTTTATTACATTAAATTTCATTAAATTTGCTTTTGGCTTTATATATTTATGGCTTATTTGTACTGAAGTACCTTGAGATATTGCATTAGTCAGCAGAAGTAGTTTGTTGCAATAACAAAGAAATTCCAAATATGATAAAAGCATATTTGTCACTCATACTGCAAGTCACACATAGAACGGCAGAGAGCTCTGCTCTGCCCAGCCATGCATGGATGCACACTGATGGGGGCAGTGTTGTCCTGTTGCTGCAATAACTAGACCAAGAAGCAAGAGAAGTATAAGCTCAAGAATTTTGCAGGAGCTTTTCAGGGCTTCAACCTGGAAGTGACCCAGTTCACTTCTAACATTTCATTGGATGAGACTAGTCACGTGGCCCCACTCAACGGCAAGGGCACTGGAAAATTTAGTGGACCAAAGTGTTTGCTGAGCACTAATGTCTATGCCACAAACATTACATTTCACTAGTACCCCACGTCTTTCTCTTTCTCTACACGCACATACCACACACACACACACACACACACACATGCATATGCCCACACACATACTTAAGATATGTGTATAAATATATGTACCCACACACAGACACACATCTCAAGTAACGAAGAAACATAATCTTTCTCACAGTATAAAGTTCAATCATTCTTAGATACTAAAAATATACTTTCGACAGATTTGGGGATTTTTTATACATGTTTCGTTTTAGTCTGTTTTCCTGATGTACATAATCTGGTGCAATGCAAAAATTTTTAAAGTTCCACAATTCTTGAGATACATTTAAGTTGAAGTAAATATTTTTAAAAAGACAATTAGATGGTATATTTATGTTTTGAAAGCATTTCTGGAAACACTATCTTGTACTATGAGAAATGGTTTCGAAACATAAATATACCATCTGAAAATCATTTCTCGAAATACTATCTCGCAGTTGTATGTAGGAAGAGGAACACCTGACTTTACTATATAAATGAAGCTGCAGTCAAGAGAACCCCACTGGCATACTTTTTTTTTTTTTGAGATGGAGTCTTGCCTGTTGCTTAGGCTGGAGTGCAGTGGCGAAATCTTGGCTCACTGCAACCTCCGCCTCCCAGGTTCAAGTGATTCTCTTTTCTCAACCTCCCAAGTAGCTGGGATTACAGGTATGCACCACCACACCTGGCTAATTTTTATATTTTTAGTAGAGATGTGGTTTCACCGTGTTGGTAGGCTGGTCTCGAACTCCTGACCTCAAGTGATCTGCCTACCCCGGCCTCCCAAAGTGCTGGGATTACAGGCGTGAGCCACCGTGACTGGCCAATTTCTTTCTTTCTTTCTTTCTTTCTCTCTCTCTCTCTCTCTTCCTTCCTTCCTTCCTTCCTTCCTTCCTTCCTTCCTTCCTTTCTTTCTTTCTTTCTTTTTGAAAGACTAACAAGAGATACAACAGGAGATTTCTAAAACCATAATTTTCCTAACATTTATAGATTCAAATAATGAATCTGTAGTGTCTTGAAACTTTATGACATCTGTGTTAGTTTACTGGCTGGACAGAAGTTGGGAAATACTTTAGCTAATAAAAACAGCATTTTATTCTAATGTTACAAAAGAGAACCTTTATGAAGTTTTATGCATAAGAATTTATAGAATGAAAATTTTAAGAGCCACATTAGCATCCTAAACTGTTACTTATCTTATACGTAAAATAAATCTTCCTGAAAAGGCACATATTATGATCTAGGTCCACGGATATTTAAGGCAAATTTACACTCACTGTCACTGTGGAGTATCTTTATAAATAGATATTTATAGGCGGACCAGTCCTTAGAAATCTTCCGTACAAACACCCAACGGTGTTCCACTTCCAGAATTTATTTTCTCACTCATTACTCTACTTTGTTTTAAACCTTCATTTCTCAGCATACGCAAGAACAGCACTTGTCACACAAAGGAGCTGATATAATTAAACCAGATGATGGGCCCCACAAGTAAAGCCAGCCATTCATGAAAGCTGGTCACCAGAGGCCATTTCAAACAATGCGTATTTTAAAGTCATCTAAAGTAATCCCTTCTCTCTACTGATTTGGTTTCCATGAAGTCTTAAGCACATGTGTGCTGCGAAAAGGAGGTTTATTAAAACCTGATGTGATATTAGAGATTACAGTGCAACAGGGTTGGGCTGATTTTAATATCTCAGTCTTCAAAAAGAAAAGCAATCTTTAATAATATTTGCAAGCTTACTAAAACATCATGCATGGAAAGGAAGATAGATGATGTTTATTAATTAAGGAAAAACAAAAATAAAGACTGCACTCATGTTCTCTTGATTAGGGTATATATAAAATTTGCATAAAAATTGGGGGGAAACTAAAACAGTTTTCAATGATGGGTGGATTAGCCAAACACAGCAACTATTTCCAACTATAGCGAGGAGCTTGGTTTATTTGGAAAATGCTTTATAAAGTTGTGAATCTGAAGCCTAACATTCCCTCGGCTCGCTATGGTGAAACATGAAATGTGTCATAGAACAACATTTGTCAATTTCAAAATATTAATAATTGCCATCATTAATAGAAGTCTACTAAGTCTGGCTGCCTGCAAAGTTTACCAGGGCTCTTAAAGTTTACTGAGGCCTCCAGTCCTGGTGGACTTTAGATGTTTTGTTGATTTGCTGGTTCTCTCTGATCTTTCTTTCTGTTTCGTAATTGTATTTACTTTCAGTCAGGGATGAAAACACAAAGCCTTGGATTGGACATGCGTCTGGTCCTCCATATCGGGATCTCTTGCATACAGCATATCCTTGAAGTACACATAAAAGGAAAAATGTAAATGATCATAAACTGTTTTTGCGAAATCATCAAAAATGATGCTCTGGCACGCAGGCCATCTGCTTTCTGCTTTTTCTCCTTGGAATATGGCTTCTGGGAAGAGATCGTATATGAGAAAGGAGGTTAGCAAGCCTGACTTTGGAGAGCTAATGTGAAGGAGGTGTTCTGCAAAACACCTTGTGGAATCTCGATGAGTCTGAAAGGGATCTTAAAGTTCACCTCCATCAACCTTTAATGAATAAAACTTCTCACTCATCAGTGAATAGTGTCCCTGTGTAGGTAACAAGGGACCCACTAGGCCATTAGTTTAGGGTGAGATTTAAGATTAGGAAATTCTCCCTTTTATTGAACAAAAATCTTCCTTCCCCTCTTTTCTAGATGCTTAGTCATGCTCTATTCTTCTGAGCCACACAAAACAATTCTATTTTTTTTACATAACAAATGATTTAAATAATTCAAGATTGTTTCTATCTAACTCCTAAATCATCTCTTACAAAACATACCTATGTGGTGGTTTACTGGTAATTATGGGAGAGAGTTGGAAGGGATTATTTTTAATGTGGCCATTGGTTGGTTAAGTATTGGATCAATAAATCCTATAAAACTGTAGTTACACAAATAGCAAGCCAGCATATTTAATGCCCATCTGGCTCAAAGGGATTTTGACTACTGGACTACTGTAAATCAATGGTTTCCAAATTCACTAAGAAAAATGTCCTTATGTGCCACTATTTTCATGTTTGGACTAAATCCAAATCAGAAATCTTCCAAAATTTGCATAGTTAAATTGCTAATTAGTTTATTGGAGAATAAAGCCAGGCAAGAAAGATGAAGATCCAGGCTAGAGTCATAATCTGAGTACTGATTTTTTTAAAATTCCTTGACAACTTATTGATTTCCTTCTAGCAATTAGATTTTGAGGAAGCTTTTCTTCCCAAAAGAAACATCTTTACCACACTTGGCTTCTAACTTCAGAATACTGGACACTTTAAAAGAGCTACGCAAGAGAAGAACAACCCTTAAATAAAGGCCCTAGGCTCAGTACTTAATTCATAACGTGGAGTAGGGGTTCATCAGAATCACCTAGAGGTCTTGTTAATTACTCCAGCATTTTTGATTCTGGGATGAGACCTATAAAATTGATTTTTTTTTTTTTTTAGACGTAGTTTCACTCTTGTTGCCCAGGCTGGAGTGCAGTGACGGTGATCTCAGCTCACTGCAACCTCCACTTCGTGGGTTCAAGTGATTCTCCTGCCTCAGCCTCCTGAGTAGCTGGGATTACAGGTGTGCACCACCATGTCCAGTTAATTTTTGTATTTTTAGGAGAGACAAGGTTTCAGCATGTTGGCCAGGCTGGTGTCGAACTCCTGGCCTCAGGTGATCCGCCCGCCTTGGCCTCTCAAAGTGCTGGAATTACAGGAGTGAGCCGCTGTGCCCGGCCTTAAAATTGCATTTCTAGCAAGTTCCCAGGTGATGCTGATGGTGACGGTACTGGTCTAGAGTACAGCGATCAACCCACTAGCACTAACGAAAGGAAAAGTGAAGCCCAGCCAAGCAGGTGTTGCAAGTCTCTTCCATGAAGGCTGATTCCTCAGACCTTCGCATGGGCTGAAGCAGCTAAGCATTTAAAGACAGGATTATTGATACCGCCAATTATTTTGTAGCTGACAAGACTGTTTACAATCACCCCTTCCCAGAGTTGCCAAGAAGGCAAACATGCCAACACACAGTTTATCCTAGGCATCAACAACTGAAGGAGTTTTCCATGGGAGAGCCTTCACCTCCTTCAACAAGTATCCAGAAGTGTTCTTTTGAGTGGCTTTCAAATGACCAGCTAACATCTCTTTCTACGTACTCTCTTTCCATGTCTGAAGGAATAAGGTTGCTCAAATTCTTGACATATGTGAACTAACGGACTCTGACAGGGGCCAGAGCAATGCTGGAGTTTGTTACATTCATTAAACAACGGCTAAGCTTAAAGATAGGTTCACCACTCCCAGGCTGAAATTTCCATCTTAACGTAAATTATTACCAGAGATTAAGGAGGCAGAGTGAGTTACTTGGCTTTTGTTTTCATAAAGCCCTGACTCAGTTTACCAATTCTGTCCAGCCGTATCTGCCAATTGTCCTCTGTGGGCCTTTCATCACCTATAGCCTCCTCTTTGAGACAGTGGCAGGTGAATATAGTTGCAGTAGGAAACAAACTTCGAATCGATTAAACAATATGATCCAAAAAGTGTATCAAACCACCATGATAGGAAAGACACCATGACATTAGGTGCTCCTGGGAATGCTGAGCTGAATCCTTCGTCTCACACCGTGGAAGAGTAGGGAAAGGGATGCGGCCACACAAAGTGAGCTGGAAAAGTGGGGCAGGATTCACGGGGACCAGGTGCAGTGGGCTGAAATTGGGCCAAGGTCATGTTTGCAACTTTCCAAATGACTTTATCTACCTCAATTCTTATCGTAGCAACCCCAAATTGGGAAAAGTGGTCTGATACCCGGTTGAGAAGGGAAAACAATTTTGGAGCCCTAGTTTTCCAGTTGCCTGACTTCAGGAAGTAACTTCCAGCACCACACGGACTAGTGCCAGACTGAAAGGGTTCACGTCTGGTCTTCTTTCCTTCTCTCTTTTTGCTCCCTTTCCCCCACACCCCCTCATTTTATCGCCAGCTCCTCCTTCCTTCCTCAGATCCTATAGCCCCATTCTGCCCCCTGACTGCCAAAAGTCCCTCACCATTCCACCTTTTTCTTTTTGTTCTCCTGAGTTTCCAGATTCCCACAATTTCCAAGATGTGGATGACACTCAACTCTTAATAAAGAAGCAAGAATTTTTGCTAATATCAATTGAGCACGTGCCAATATTAAACCTTTCATAGTCATTAGTTCAATTTATCATAGCCACAGACCGATGAAGTAGGAACTATTTTCACTCATTCTTTTTTTTTTAATGAGAAAACTGAGATTCAGGGAAGTTCAGGGATCTGTTCAAGATTACACAGTAAGGGCAGAACGGGGACCACCCCACATCAAAGTCTTCCTTCATAAGTGTTCTGTTTTTGTATTTTCTCTTGAAGCGCATTTTCACTCTAAAAGATGTTGTGTGCCTAGAGAATTTCAAACTGGCAAAATTAATGGGGAGAAATTTTGGGGGGCAAAAATGAGCTTCAGGTGAATCTGCCACCGTACCTTACAGTATCTTCCCAGGAGAACAAAACAGGCCATCAGTATTGCAGCCACACACCACGTACAGCCCCCCTTTCATCTTCCAAACAGAAGGGAACCCCTCAGAACTCAGTAAAACAAAGAGTTGTTGCTGGGTGAGAGAGTGGACTGGCGTGGTTAAACATGAATATTCAAGACCACGAGTCACAGCTCCATGAATTCGAGGGTCTCCTCTATTTGTATTTAGCATTGTGGAGTCGCGAGACAACTTGCAATGATTAATTAATCCTTGGTGACAAGGCAGAAGGTGAAATAATTTGTGCATAGTCACGCAGTCGGTCATTCTCAGGCTCCGAGTTAGTACTGGGGTGCTTGGTTTTCCAGAAACAGAAAGCTGTCCTTAACCCACACCTTAATGAGTGACATCATCTTCAATATCCCCAGTCCATGAACATTCCATCCTCTGAGATCCCCCTCCCAACCCACCCCCAGCAGGACTTGTCTCCCCAACATCAAGGAGACGAGGCCAGGCATCCCGGCTTGTGGGATGCAGGAGGCACAATCTAGTTAACACATTACATTTGGCTGCTTGTGGCTGTTTTCTCACCATCTCAGGTGCAATTTTAACTGAGGCTATTCACAGTAATATCTCAATTATCTATCACAGTAGGGGAAAAGAGGTCTCTAGATACGTGAATTTCCATGCTGCCTTACTTGAACTATTTAAAAGTTCCAACTTAAAACAAGCAAATAAAAATAAAATATTTTAAAGCACACGGAATTTGCACAAGGAACCCCTTAAAGCTCACAACAACAACAAAAGGGTTATTTCCTGCTGTTTCATGGAGGGGGCAGTGGCTCTGTGCTGCTCTAAGCTGTGGCTCTTCTCACTCCAGGACTTGGGCTGAGGCGTGGCATTGTCATGGCAGAAGCAGGATTGCTGATGGAAACTGGGAATGCTGCCCAAAACATCTGCTTACACAGGGCATCTGGCACACCTGCTGACCTGCCATTGGCTAAAGCAAACCATAGGGTCGAGCCCAGGGTGGGGTGGGTATAAGTTCTGCTCTCCTGGGAGCCCTGGCTGGGGATGTTGATTCCCTTCACTTCTCTGGTTTGTGTGAGTGTATGTGTGTGGGGAGGTGGTGACAATCATTGGGGATTGTGACAAAATCTAACATATGCACTTTCAAAAATTAATTATATATTTCCTGGTCTTTAAAGAGTACTGCAGATGATGTCACTGTTTTGTTTTGTTTTGGCTCTGGGTCATCAATATTAACATCCAAGTCTGGGCACAGTGGCTCATGCCTGTAATCCCAGCACTTTGGGAGGCCAATGTGGGTGGATAACTTGAGGTCAGGAGTTCAAGACCAGCCTGGTCAACATGGTGAAACCCTGTCTCTACTAAAAATACAAAAAAAAAAAAAAAAAAATCAGCCAGGCATGGTGGTGCATGCCTGTAATCCTAGCTACTCGGAAGGCTGAGGTGGGAGGATTGCTTGAACCTGGGAGGTGGAGGATGTAGTGAGCCGAGATTGTGCCACTGCACACTCCAGCTTGAGCGACAGAGCGAGACTCCATCTCAAAAAAAAAAAAAAAAAAAAATTAACATCCAAAGTGCTCTAGGCTATGATTTTGACTTTTTCTAAGGGATACGGGGATGTGGAAAGCAGTTTGCCCAATACATAAATGACACCAGACCGACACTGCTTGAAATTCCTTATGGTTGCTTTTCATAGTATCGTTTTTACCTCCTTTGTTATCAGTGATCATTTCTAGTTATCATTGGCATGTTTACACTTGTCTTCTAATGTGCTAGGGAGAGTATTCTCCCACCTTCTCCCTTCTATAATAATACGTGAGGGAGATACCCGGAGGTGGCTTGTTAGACCTCATTAGATACATGTTTAAAATAAAAATGAAGACACGAGGGTCTCTCTCAAGTCCTTTGTGTAGGGGCATGGTGGCAAATGCTTGTGTAGGGGGGCATCATTGGTTTATTAGAATTCCGCTTGCTTTTGCTTGTGTTTCCCTGTTTTGCTGACTAGTTGTGGGTGTTAGATAAATGAACTTAGAGAAGATTGAGCTGGATTAAGTTCCAAGCACTCCTGCTTTGCCATTTTCCATATTTAACAGATATTTTTTCCCAGATATTTGACTAAGCATTAACACTACCTGCAATTTGTTCAATTCCATTTATTCTAACTTCGAGAAACATTTTAATTCAGCAACTCTTTGTTGAGCACCTGTATAAGGCACTTCATCAGGCTCTACTGAGATAATGAGAAAAGAGTCCTGCCTTTGAATGGAAAGTCATATGCTATGCTATGTACAATACACTTTCAAAATGTGTTGGCGACTCCCTTCACTCTAAAGCTAGAGCAGACGGCACACTCTGAAAGGCCCCAGGGCTTCCTGGGGTGTGTGTGATACTCTCTGTGGGTTGATATTACCCTGAACAACACAGTGGCGTGCAGCGCTCATGTTTTTCAAATGAAAACAAACCCCACAGAGCCATATTCGCCAGTCAAGATAGATGAAAGTCAAAGGTTTCCAACTTGGTTAGTGCACAACTATTTCCTAGCTAGCATTTTCCTCTAATATAGATTTAGTTATCTTCTGAAAGCCTGACCTTACATTGATAATAATTGAACTGTGAACCAGATTTTTCATATGCTTAGGTGGTTTCTTATATCTCAAATCCCAGGGGAAGATATTTGCTCTTTCATGGATAAAATAATTCCTTCTGTGTTCACAAGGCATCACAGTTCAGGAAAGTATTTTGGTATAAATCATCAAATTTGCTCTTCACGACAACTTACATGGGAAATTAGAGCAGGTGTTATTACTCCTCGCCCACCCCACCCCACCTCCTCCTGCCACAGTAGCTTGAGAAAGCATAACCTGAAATTATATTCAGGTCTTCTGACTCCAAGGCTGGTAGCTATTTTCCAACATAAATCAATTATTTTCCATTTTTATCTTGTTGTTTTATAATTGTCAGCTTGGTCATTCATGGATATAGATGGTAAAAATATATAAACTAATATAATGTACAGACAAGCAAAGAAAAGATGTATTTGCACTGGTTTCAAACCTTTTCATTGCTACTTTTCACAAAACTTACACAACTAGAATATTGGTTTCAGGTTTACTTATTCTTTCTGCACAAACCCACCAACCAGTAAAAATACAAAGAGGAAATGACTTCCCGAGTAATGAGAATATAGTGAGTTAAAGTGTTAATGCTGCTTCCTAATAATTTTAGCAACATTATGATGTTGCTCAGAGTACTCTTAATAGACTCTTAGGTTTTAAAAAAGTATGTGAAGAACAATATTTTGGTAAAAATATGTCTACAAAATAGCTCAGATTAAATCACTCGAGGATTAATAATATAAGGAAAGCCTTGAAGACACGTTGATTTTAACATTTTAAACAGTCTTTTTACAAAAACGGATTAGAAAGTTAGATTGATTATACTACTGAAAATGCATTTGTACTTGACAAGAAACTAAAAATTTTAAATAGAAAAGGACTGCTTTATGGGAATTTAGCATCTTTCCTGTGGACAGCAGCTGGAAAGCTTGTAATTTTCTAGGTAGGACTCGCGGGGGAGAGGGCAGCAGAACGTGCTGCATTCCTAGAAATTCACCTCAGCTTGAATCATAGCTTTGCCTGACTACGGGGATAAATATAGAGGACAAAATAGTTTTGCATACAATAAAATGATAAGGCACAACTTTATTTTGTCTGACAGCAACAGTCTATTTTCTCCATACTGTGACCTCATCTCATTTCTGTTACCATTTCTTGAAAACAATTAAATTTTCATTTTTTTGCTGTTGTTGAGTCCTAAATGATGTGGTGTAAACTGCTAATTGCCTACCTCAGCATTCATTGTCTTCTTTATTTACAAGAAGATCCCAATTTTATTTGCAGTGGCCAGCTGTAGGTGACATTTCTTAGTTACCCTAGCAACTCTATGTGCTCACAAGGCTGATTTCTTTCCAGTGACATGTAATGAAAGGATTGTGTGGGACAGTTCTATAAAAGAGTGTGGAGGCTGGACATGGTGGCTCACGCCTGTAATCTCAGCACTTCGGGAGGCCGAGGTGGGCAGATCACCTGAGGTCAGGAGTTGGAGACCAGCCTAGCCAACATGGTGAAACCCCGTCTCTACTAAAAAGACCAAGCATAACATAACGTAACAAAACAAAACAAAACAAAACAAAACAAAACAAAACAAAACAAAACATCAGCTGGGCGTGGACTGAGGCAGGAGAATCGCTTGAACCTGGAAGGTGGAGGTTGCAGTGAGCTGAGATCATGCCATTGCACTCCAGCCTGGGTGAAAAGAGCGAAACTCTGTCTCAAAGAAAAAACAAAAACAGAAACAAACCAAAAAACAAACAAAACAAAACAAAAAAACAAAAACAAAAACAAAAGAAATAAAAGAGTGTGGGTGTCCATTTGTCATATGTCATGACTGGAGTTTCTGCAGCCAACTTGGACCATGAGAAGTTCTCGCAGATGGAATGCTCCATCATGTAGTAAAGAGAGAAAAGAAGCCCAGGTCCCTAGTGGCTAATGTCCCAGTCTTGATGCCCTGACTCTGAATTTTCTTTACTTGAGAGAATAAAACCTTTAGTCAATAACGCTCTATTTTGGTTTTTGCTATGTGTAGTCAAATACCCAATTACATCTCCTAACTAACCCTACTGTTTTTTCTCATTCTACAACCATTCTAGATTTAAAATGTTAGGACAACATGGCCTTTAACGTCAGACCAGAAGAGCTTGGTTTACATTTGAAACAGGACAAACAATAGCAATATGGTAAGTGCTATGAAATTGATAGAGGCAAATGGGAACAAGAAATTCTCTCAACAGACATTATACTCCGAACTCCACTCAACTAATATTTAAGGCAGTTTAAGGTTTCTGGGTCAAATAAAGAATATTAGGAATCTCTCATGAGCCATAGAAATGAAAAAAAAAAGGATTCTTTTATCTTTTTATAATTTTTTAGGATTCAAGCATATTTTATTATGCCATGAATTGCTCTTTAGCTTCTTTAAAAAGCAACAACAATGAAAAGCCTAGAATCTTCACACGTGCAATCTACTTGGACTCTACCTGAGTTTTCCTGAAAGAGGTTAAGTGGTAACCCCCAAATGATGGATTTTCATATTTTATATCCAAAAAAAGAATTTCAGTATTTTCAGAAAATATTGCTAAAAATATTCTGTATTTTCTTACCTAAATGTAAAATTGTAATGTTGGATACAAAGATGATACTAAAAGCAACTCCACAGGAATGTTGGCATATGTTTATTCATAAGAAAAACTTGATTATCTGTCTTTATCTGCAGGCATTTTCCCCATTTCCTTTCTCACTCGTGCAAATATGACTTTTATTTTCAGTTGAAAATAGGAATTCTGCCTTCACTGAATAGCAAGGATTTTTTTTTAAAGAAACAAGGTTTCTATGCTTTAAAGGAATTTTAAAAGTGATTTGTTGGGCCAGGTGTGGTGGCTCACCCCTGTAATCCCAGCATTTTGGGAGGCCGAGGTGGGAGGATCAGGAGATCAGGAGTTTGAGACGAGCCTGACCAACATGGTGAAACTCCGTCTCTACTAAGAATATAAAAATTGGCCGTGTGTGGTGGCGCATGCCTGTAATCCCAGCTACTCAGGAGGCTGAGGTAGGAGAATCGCCTGAACCCGGGAGGTGGAGGTTTCAGTGAGCCGAGATTGCGCCACTGCACTCCAACCTGGGTGACAGAACGAGACTCCATCTCAAAAAAACAAAACAAAACAAAACAAAAAACATCTGTTTTGTATAAATGTCTCAGTTACACCTCAAATTAGGATTCCAAAAACTCAAAATAATATATTACAACACACTATTCTTAGACTTGTGCAAGTGATTTTATAGTAATTACTAAACTCTAAAGTTATTAATAAACTAGCAAAGTTTAGAAAGAAAAACGTGAATGTGTAAATCAAAATACCTTAGCCAATTTGATTTATGCATAACTACTATGAAATGGATATAATTTGATACACTTGATTAGCTTAGACTATGATCCTCAAACTTTTTCCTATCATGGAAAATACTAACATTGATTATATACAGCACACTGGGATAAGCAGATGAGGCCACTCACAGTCCAAGGGGCTCTGGCCATCCCAGGCCTGCCCAGCCATCCTGAAGCTGAGCAGGTAGATATCTTGGTACACCTGTAGTCTACATCTTGACACATCTGTAATCCATTTGTGGCCCACTGCCAACACAGAGTGATGCTAGGATGCTACAGTCTAGAGAATCAATTGGGCTATAAGGATTCCTAAATGTTGTGGTTATTTGTCAAAAAAAAGATGTAAAGGTATTGAACACAGATGATTAAAAAAATCAGGGGCTTCTAAAGACATGGAATCAACCCAAATGCCCACCAATGATACACTGGATAAAGGAAATGTGGTACATATACATTGTGGAATACTATGCAGCCATAAAAAAGAACAAGATCATGTCCTTTGCAGGGACATGGATGAAGCTGGAAGCCATTATCTTTGGCAAACTAATGCAGGAACAGAAAACAAAACACTGCATGTTCTCACTTATAAGTGGGAGCTGAGCAATGAGAACACATGGATACAGGGAGGGGAACAGCACACACTAAGGCCTGTCAGGGGAGGGTGGGGGTTGGGAAGAGCATTAGGGAAAATAGCCAATGCATCCTGGGTTTAATGCCTAGGTGATGGATGATAGGTGCAGCAAACCACCATGGCACACGTTTACCTATGTAACAAACCTGTATATGTTGCACATGTACCCTGGAACTTAAAAAAAATAAAATAAACAACAACAGAAACAAAAACAAAACCAGGGGCTTAATTTATATATTTGCAAGTATAGAATGTATACAGTGGTGTTTTTAGAGTGATTAAAAAAATAGTCTGATTTGATCAATAAGAAGCATTAGGCCGGGCGGGGTGGCTCCAGCCTGTAATCCTAGCACTTTGGGAGGCCGAGGTGGGCAGATCACGAGGTCAGGAGTTCGAGATCATCCTGGCCAACATAGTGAAACCCTGTCTCTACTAAAAATACAAAAAAATTAGCAGGGCATGGTGGCGGGCGCCTGTAGTCCCAGCTACTCGGGAGGCTGAGGCAGGAGAACGGCGTGAACCCGGGAGGTGGAGCTTGCAGTGAGCCGAGATGGTGCCACTGCACTCCAGCCTGGGGGACAGAGCCAGACTCTGTCTCAAAAAAAAAAAGAAGCATTAATTGGATGGTTGCCAAATCTCTATCTCACAGAACCACCGACTCATAGAAGTTTGTCACGCATGTCATAGGCAGTCCCATGTTGTTTTTGCCTAGGTTAAGACTAGTTGGGGTGTCCTCTGGTCTCACAAGCGGGGCCATTTCATATTAATTTGCTTTACCCCCATTTTTCTGTGTAATGTGGATGCCATCTATGACATTTGATTCAATTTAGTGGGAAATTAATATATAGACCTGGAGAGATTATCCTTTCTTCCCTGTTAATTTCACCACCTTCCTCTTCACTCCTGCTCCGTCATTTTCTATCACGTTTCTCCCAAACCTACACTTACATTCTGCTTGTTTCTTTCCCTTTTCCTAAATTTCTGTTTTCAGGAATCAAGAATGGACTTCAGAAGTCATCGTATTCAACTTATTTTAAAATTGAGGATGCTGAGGCCTCGAGTAATTGATAATATCATTTGTATCAAACTTACACTGTACAAAGGTTTCACATACTTGTTCTAATTTGGATCCTCCAGTAACTCTCGGCAGCACTGTTGGTATCCCCATTTCTCGGGGGTCAAAACAGATTCAGAGAGGTGAAATGGCTAAGCCCAAATCACTGTTTCTCAAAGTGGAGAAGGAAGCCATATCTCGTACCTTTCTGCTACATCACAGAATACTCCATCATGACCACACTGGGGACACACATTGCACTTGATGCAAAGCAGTTTCCTTCATGTTCTGTGAATATTTTCACTGAAGCCAGTTCTGTCTTGGGTTAAGGAATTTTCTCAGATGAGTAAGTTACATATGTTGTGAAGAAATGTCTTCTGCCCCCATCATAACCACATACTTAAGCTTTGTGAAGCCCTCCCCAATATTCTTCAGCATATGCAGAACTCTCGAGGTCTTACAGCAGTGACCTCCAGAAGTTATGTCAATGAGGAAGGTATGGGAAGAAGAATGGAATATAACTGTATGTCGCCAGCTCTCTGGGAAGAAGGTGTTAGGGGACCTGCCTATCCTCCAGACCTTTAAATGAATGACAGCGCTATAAAGAAAATGTATAATTCCAGGTCAGTAAGCCTCAAGTTTAAGTAAGGACACACCTTCCTCATACTCCTCTTCCACTCCGTCTGCAGTTCCCTCCCATCAATGGCTTGGATGAAGAAGTATTGAGAAAGAATGGAAGATCAAATATTTTCAGTGATCTACAAATTGGTGTCTTCACAGTTCTGAGCTTAAACCATTTCCATCTTTATTCCCTTTTCTAATTAAGAAGTTAAGTTTTGTAGTAACCACTCTAGAAAATAAACATCATTATTTACCCATGTGTCATAACACTCACAATACCCACATATCTTATTTAATGGCTTCCTCTCCCTAACAAATATTTGAAAACAAAGACATTCTTCCTAAGCTCTTCTACCTGTGAGCAGTTTAGGGTTCTGTGGTTCTGTGGTACCCTATCTGAACAAGAAATCTGTACTTTCAAATACATGTTCAGAGATTACTGTGCTTGCTTTAAAAACATCACTGTTAGAAGCGGACATCTTTCGTTTCTACTTTCTCTTCCTTCTCTTTCACATATGATGCATTTGTTACATTCCCTCATCCTCAAATCACATGCTAGGGTAAACAAACGGGATGAAAAGTGAGAATGCATTTCACTATTTCCACTGCGTCGGTTTTTCTGAATCTTTCAGCTGTGCCACAGATGGAGTTAGATGCTCTTTCATGTTCCTTCAGCAACACTGGCAGGTTACTTGCCATCATACTTCTCAGGGGAAGTGCCATGTTGCCTTTGCCTAGGTTAAGACTAGTTGGGGTGTCCTCCAGTCTCACAAGCAGGGCCATTTCATATTAATTTGCTTTACCCTCACTCATATTTCTGTGTAATGTGGATGCCATCTGTGACATCTGATTGAATTTAGTGGAAAATTAATATACAGACCTGGAGACATTATCCTTTCTTCCCTGTAAATCCCACCACCTTCCTGCTCCACCATTCTCCATCATGCTTCTCCCAAACCCACACTTACGTTCTGCTTGTTTCTTTCTCTTTTCCTAAATTTCTGTTTTCAGGAATCTTTCAGCTGTGCCATATAGGAAAGGCTATAAGCTTTCAAGATTAGAAATTCTTATCAAAACCCCAGATTTTTGAGATCCAGGTTAATTTGGGTTAGTTTAGAGTGAAGTTAACAGAGGCATTAGTAAGTCCCTACTGACTTCATTTAATGAAATGCCTGCAGTCATCTAGAATTTGACAGGTCTTGTGAAAATTACAAAGAGTACATTTGCTCCAGGGACTTTTCATCAGCCTTCCATTTGTGGATTTTATGTGGCAAGAGGAAAAAGAAGGTATAACACATATATATCTCAAGTGGCACCCTAAAATACGATCCTACAGCAAGAACATCCACTCCTGACCATGGTCACCAACGCACAGTGCTAGTTACAGAAACCCAGGCAAGAAGGAGGAAACGCTGTTACTAAGGCAGAAACAGCTTGTCTCTGTCCTGGCAGGGAGATGGCTCCTCACCAAAAGAACGGGCCTTGCTACAGGGAAGGAGGGATGGATTTGGAAGGGAGTTCCGAATCCGAGTTTCTGCTCTCCCACTTACTAGCTGTGTGATTTTGAGAAGTAGATGTCCTCTGCGAAACATAATTTCTCGTCCATAAAATATAATAGCCCTGCCTGTATTGCAGCATTGTAATTATACCAAGTGACTTAAAAATGAGTGAAACATTTTATAAATGCAAAAGTGCCTTACAAATATTATATACTCTAGTATTTTGGTCTCTATAGAAAGTAATCCGTGTCATTGTGTTAGGAGGAAAAGTGACTTAGGGTCTTACTAGTGTCTTTATCTCATTCAGTGGCACGACTATCATTTTATGAATAGAGAGATGAATCTGGTGGCCATATGTATCCTCTCTTTCTATTTATCCCAGTACTTTCTCCACTCATGAGATCTGATTAATCCCCTATCCTGGTGATTTTATCATCAAAATGTTTCTTGATTCTGTCTCCTTTTCTCCATTCCTTTCATCACTACCACAGTTCATGCCTTTATAATTACTCTTCCAGATCACGGTAATGGCTTCTAATGGTCTTTTTGCCTTCTGTCTGTTACTCCCGAAGTTATCCTTAAATTCGCCCAGGTACCAGACCAATCTTCTTAGATGCTGGCCTAACCATGTCTTTTCCCTGTTCCCCACAACAGCCCTATTATTAAAAACACCTGTGGGCTCATGAACCTGCAGCTATCTGCCCAACCACCTCCACTTCCACCAAAATGGTTACACCATTTTTATACCCTAAGAAAGTTCAGACCTCAGTGAAGCCTTCCTTCAACTCCCACTGCCATGAACACACTTACTTCTCTTCTCTAGAAATTCCCTCTCCCTCCCCGAGACTCTAGGAATGCCCCGTGCATATCTCTGTCTTAGGACAGTTATTTTCCCTCTAGAGGCCACCTGGAATTTGGTACATCATAGGGGCTTAGTCATTGAGTTTGGAATAGAAGAATGGATGTCTAGATGGTAATGTTCTCTTCTATGGGTATTTCTTCAACTCAAATGTAAAATATTTAATAAAATGAACTGGCTACCTCATCCCTTGATGTTTGCAGTCATACCCACATATCTAGCTAGCAATTGCCAAGCACAAGATCTTTTCATATTTGCACATCATAGTATAATCTGAGAAATATTAGGACATCTAAATGCCTCTTTCAAATAACATGAGATCTTTCATCTTTAAAAGACTTTCCTTTTTCACAGAGCCCTGGTTTCTCAAAAAGATAATTTTTATTTGGTAGACTAAAAAATGTAAAAAGTTGTGGAAGTCCAACTTTATTCCCAATCAGTCTAAAAGCCATTTCTCAGCTTTTAAGTTGTTCTTTCCAAGAACAATGGCTAAGGTATTTCCACTCAGTGGCAGCCCCCTCAGCCTACCAGCAGGTCGAATGACAGAGGCGAGTGTCTGAGCAATGGGAAGAATTCACTGGCAGATGGACCTCTGTTGTCTTTTCAAAGACAGCCCTGGACACTAGAAGGGATCCAGCCACAGGGTTCAATCCTGGCATATATCACTTTGTTTTGAAAAGGGGTTAGGCTCTGCACAGTAGCTTATGCCTGTAATCCCAGCACTTTGGGAGGCCGAGGCAGGCAGATCACGAGGTCAGCAGTTTGAGACCAGCTTGGCCAATACGGTGAAACCCCATCTCTACTAAAAATACAAAAATTAGCCAGGCATGGTGGCAGGAACCTGTAATCCCAGCTACTCAGGAGGCTGAGGCAGGAGAATCGCATGAACCTGGGAAGCAGAGGTTGCAGTGAGCCAAGATTGCACTATTGCACTATTGCCTGGGTGACAGAGGGAGACTCCGTCTCCGTCTCAAAAAAAAAAAAAAAAAAAAAAAAAAGAAAAGAAAATAAGCTAAACTTTGCAAAAAGAAAAAAAGACTATAGTGTTGGAAGGTTTGACATGACAGGACTTTCTACTTTCTCTCATGGTCTAATTTTTGCCCCACACTTTGTTTCCAAGCACCTCTCCATAGAAACCATTACCAAGTACTCCCCCTCACCTTCCAGACAGTGCTTTCAGACCAGCTCAGCTTCTGGACTACCTGGGGCAGACTCCTGAAGGCTGATATCTCCAGAAAGGGGCCCGGCCTTAGTGCATTACTGCACTTAACCTAGAAATCTCAAGCCAAATTGACAGTCACTGACTGCAGGCAAATGAACGCGGCTGCTGAAGGGTTTAATGTTCATGGCATTGCATAGAAGGACGGGATGAGAAGCATGTGTCTGAGCAAGAGCTTAATGGCTCAAAAAAAAAAAAAAAGGCCACAGAAATGTAGAAACCAATAAGCAAACAAAACAAAAAGCAGGCTGAGTAGCTTTTTCCTTGAAAAAAAAAGTATAAAAGTATTTGAAATGTTATACAACTTGAGAAAATTACTTTTTTTTTCAATTTTCTATTCTATTTTTTTTTCTGTTTTCTCTTTTTCTTCTGTTTCAGTTCCAGACACACAGTTAAAAGGGCCCTGAAAAGACAGCCTCTGAGGAATTTGAAAATGAGTGAAGAAAGTGAGAAGTTGAAAGTCAAAGTTGCCGTCATCCTGTATTGTGCAAAGCACTGCATGTCACACACTCTCATTCCAAACTTGCAGACATTAGCCTCAGTGTCCCCTGACATATGGCAGGATAGTAACTGTTTCTGCAGGCTGCTTCCCCCTTTGTGGTAAAAATGGTAAATACCTGAACTTTAGTGTCAGAAGATGGCTTAGTCATGAGGACGAATCCCCTTGAATGATTCACATTCTTGGGGTACCCCTAAGATGCCCACACTCATGCTGAGGGTAGAATTAAGAATTTTTATATCTAATATGGTATACTCTTGGAAACCAAAAGCTGTTCAAAAAAAATCTCTTAACAGAGTCATGCATATTTAATGACAATTTCTGGCAATCGAACTCTATTTCATAGAAGACAGGGTTGAGGTTATTAAAAAGAAATGTATGAAACTATTCTTAAAGTGCCTGATACCTTGGGGATGAGAAGCACCTTTTGGTCAGGGTCCAAGAGGCCCTACTGTGTACCAGATGCTGTCAGGGATGCCCAGAAATCCCTTTGCTAGCTAATCTCCTTCCACCAGCAGAGACAAATAGAGTGTTCTGAAAGCCCAGCTGGAGGGTTTCACTCTCTCCCCAGGGCACAGAGGCTCCTAATGCTGTGCAGTGAGTCAGAGGTGCTAATGATAGAAGCTTACGTTTGCTGGGCACAGAGTATAAGCCAGGAACCATGCATTAACTGCCTACCAAACTGAGGAGGTAGTACTCATTCCCCCATTTTAGCTAAAGTCATCATAGTACAGAGGTTGAATAGCTTTTCCAAGGTTACAACTAGTAGGTAGGGGACTGGCATTTAACTCAGGCAGTCAAGTGCCTGGGTCCTTCGGCAGGACACCACCCTTCCTCCCTGGGAGGGCCGTAAAGAGAAGGAACGTGGCTTTTGATGATCTCACCAGACTTCCTGGCAGTTACCACTCCATGTCTTGCTTATGAGAGTGTAAGTTCGACACATTGGCCTAAAAAATAGCGGCTATGTCTGCCACATTGCTCTAAGTGAATAGAAATTAGTGAATCCACATATCAAAGATTCCTAGAAAAAGGAAAATATTCTTACGTGTCTGTGCTTCGGGGCTCCATCCTCAGTAATTTTGTTTGTTAAGTGATTATTTTAAAATGCAGCCCACTTTAGCCTGGGAAATGTGGCTAATAGATTACACTCTGACCATCCCTCCAACCAAATGTACCTAGAAGCAGAATGTCTTGCCAATCAAAGATGTTAATAAACACAAACAGCAGGCTGCAAAGAAAGCCCAAATGTAGTAGTAGTGGTAAGACATCGGCTACTTTTAATTTAACTTGCTAATGATACTCAGGATCATGGAGTTTACACAAAATATAAACAAAATTAATTTCTGTGGCATGTTTGATGAGAGGGAACAACACTCACTTTCTGATCCTTTACATGTTGTTTGACAAGCCCTTCTTAGGAGCTGCAAGGTGAATTTACACATGTAAGCAGGTACACAAGCCTTCACTGACACCAAACAGACAATGGGTGGTATTGTTAACCAGCAATACCATGAAGACTAGTGAAATGATCTGTGCAAAACACCTGGGCGTAAATACTACAAAGAGTACATGATCAAATTAAATTGATCAAAGTTTCTACTATCTAAGTGACATTCACCATGGAAAAGAGTGAGGTGCTGGTGATTGCTTGCAGGGATCTTATGGCTTTTTTTTTTTTTTTTTTGAGTCGGAGTCTCACACTTTTGCCAGGGCTGGAGTGCAATGGTATAATCTCGGCTCACTGCAACCTCTGCCTCCTGGGTTCAAGCAATTCTCCTGCCTCAGTCTTCTGAGTAGCTGGGATTACAGGCCCGGCTAATTTTTTTGTATTTTTAGTAGAGATGGGATTTCACTATGTTGGACAGGCTGGTCTCAAACTCCTGACCTCGTGATCTGCCCGCCTCGGTCTCCCAAAGTGCTGGGATTACAGGCGTGAACCATCTCGCCCGCCTCTTATGGCTTTGCTTTGGATGAGGGTGGTTGTATTGTTCCTTGGCAGGTGGCATACATTTTCTAATACCTGCTCTCCACTGGCTCTCCTTAGTTGGCACCCTCATCTTACCTGAGATTTTATATTAATCCACAAAAAAGGTTAGAGCTTTACTCCTTACATCCTAACGCTAGAGGCCCTATTTGCCTTTTCCCTTTCTGGGAGCCGCACCCTATTCTTGTAACTGTCCCTGATTTTGTTTTGAGGAAATAATTTTTCCTCTTTGCTATCCCTTGTACTTCCAGGAATAGTTGCACCCCCTCCTCTCTCCCATAGAGCACACTGTCTGGAGTGCATCTCTCTTCTCTTCCCCTCAGCAAGAGTGATTGTTTCAAAGACTGATCAATGCCCAACGCCAGGTCACTCAGGGCCAGTGAGGCTCACTTCAGAGGTTTTGTTGTTTGAGCGGTGGAGGAAGTCAGTGCTCTGTTGTCCATTGACTTCAGGCTGTGAAGATGTGAAGCTGGAGCTGGAGCAGCCACATTGTAAACACAAGGGCCTAAACATGCCTAAATATGGAGCTCTCCACAGCAGGCAAAGCCAAGCGAGACAGGGAAGGAAACAGAACAGGTGACCTTAATGGAGCTCCAGTACAGCTCCAACTGCAGCATGCTTTCCTTACTCTCTGGAATTATCATTTGTGAGCCCAGACATTGTCTTGTTGCTTGCCTAGGACGGTTTAGGCTGAAGTTTCTATTTCAACCCAAAGCATTCTAATTGATACATCATGCAAAATTTTAATTTTAAAAACAACTTGCTTTTGTGATTGAAACAATCCTTATAAAGTCATATTATTTCATATCAAAACAGTACTCTCTTAGCTGAATTATTTTTTTTAATTTCCTTTAAGTATTAATTCATTATGAATGACGACATCTATGTTCAGGGCAGTTCTTATAAAATATGTATAACGTCAATTGTATCAATGTAACACACACATTTCATAAGCTCAGAAATTTGTAAGCTTGCCAACTTCTCAACTTGCCTTCAAATACTGCTATCTTGTCTCAAAAAAAGTGGTGGAATGAAGTATTATAATTAATTCATTTGCCAAGGCAATGAAGTCTGTGATACATGAAAGATCATGCTGACTTCACCAATGTTGAGGTGTGAATTGGTAATAAAACACATAAGTAGAAGAAATGTAATATTCCTACCTTCCTGGAAAGAATACTTGTTCTTATATATTCTAAAACTTCAATGATTGCTGATGTTTCTAAAAATGTAGCCTTATTCTTCAGAGTTGGCCTCTTCAAATGCACTATAAGATTCTTGTTTCTTATGATATATAAATAATTCTCTTAAAGATGGAGTTAATACTAACTCACCCAGAAAAATATTCACCATGCACAATGTAGTGATTTTAATTAAGAATTTCTTAAAGAATTATTTGACTATAAAGATGTAATATTATATTAAAGACATTTAAACAAATTATTTGTAAATGCTTTCGGAATTTTTCAATTTTCATTCGATTCTTGGAGAATGCCTATTTAATTAGTAGCTACTTCCTGCAAGTGTTTTCAGTAAACAAACTTCAGGGTTCGGTAATGTAGAATGTACAGTACTCAGCCCCAGGATGAACTTCCATTATGTTACTCTCAATGAAGTCATTAGCAAAATATTTTCCCAAACCATTGACAGCTTCCGTCTCATTCCCATTCCATATCATGGTTTTTGTCATTATCATAACTGCTAAGAATAAAACTCCCTTAAGCCAGGAAAAGTAGTTGACTTTAGCACTGAACTTTGCAAATTTTATTTCTAGACTATTGTTTGCCTTTTAACAGTGTTTAAGGGATTTTAGGCTATTCGCTACAAGTCTTCGATTTTAATATTACAATAGAGACAGATTGGAGGTAAAAAAAATAACCACATTTTGATTCCTCAGGGTTGTAGAACCAGAAATACCATTTGATCCAACAATCCCATTATATACCCAAAGGAATACAAATCATTCTATTTACAATAGATACATACACGAGTATGTTTATTGCAGCACTATTTACAATAGCAAAGACATGGAATCGACCCAAATGCCTATCAATGATAGACCAGATAAAGAAAATATGGTACATATACACCATGGAATACTATGCAGCCATAAAATGGAATGAGATCGTGTCCTTTGCAGGGACATGGATGGAGCTGGAAGCCATTATCCTCAGCAAATTAATGCAGGAACAGAAAACCAAATACCACATGTTCTCACTTATAAGTGGGAGCTGAACAAAGTGGGAGCTGAACAATGAGAACACATGGACACAGGAAGGGGAACAACACACACCAGGGCCCACTGGTGCAGGGGGATGGGGGGAGGGAGAACATCAGGATAAATAGCTAATGCATTGCAGGGCTTAATACCTAAGTGATTGATGATAGGTGCAGTAAACCACCATGGCACATGTGTACCTGTGTAACAAACCTGCACGCCCTGCACATGTACCCTGGAACTTAAAATAAAATAAAAAAAACCCACATTCTTTCCAACTTGTTTGCTTTTGGAACAAATGGTCCAAGGGCCTTCAGAATTAGGTTTTACCATTTTCCACTGCCCAATACGACCCTGTCCTTGCTGGGATTATAGGTATCAGTAAGCTGGATTTTAAATAGCTTTTGCACAAAAGTGAGCATAGAGAAAACTATTAAAGGCAGTAAGAGCCAAGCAAGTGTTCTTGATCATGTGGTCACACTTGTTTGTCTTGATATTAGTACATCCAGATTAATCAATTTGTACATCTAAATCTTATTTGTATCCAAGTTGGTTATAATAATTTTACTGTATGATTTCACTTATATGAGATATCTAGAATAGTCAAATTCATAGGAAAGAAAGTAAAATTGGTGGTTGCCAGGGACTCCAGGAGGGAGAGAAGGATGGGAGGGAAAGGGCGGAGTTGCTGTTCAATGAATGTGGAGTTCCAGTTTTGCAGGATAAAAGAGTTTTAGATGGGACGTATCTCAAAATAATAAGAGCTATCTATGACAAACCCACAGCCAATATCATACTGAATGGGCAAAAACTGGAAGCATTCCCTCTGAAAACTGGCACAAGACAGGGATGCCCTCTCTCACCGCTCCTTTTCAACATAGTGCTGGAAGTTCTGGCCAGAGCAATCAGGCAGGAGAAGGAAATAAAGGGTATTCAATTAGGAAAAGAGGAAGTCAAAATGTCCCTGTTTGCAGATGACATGATTGTATATCTAGAAAACCCCATTGTCTCAGCCCGAAATCTCCTTAAGCTGATTAGCAACTTCAGCAAAGTCTCAGGATACAAAATTAATGTACAAAAATCACAAGCATTCTTGTACACCAATAACAGACAAACAGAGAGCCAAATCATGAGCGAACTCCCATTCACAATTGCTTCAAAGAGAATAAAATACCTAGGAATCCAACTTACAAGGGATGTGAAGGACCTCTTCAAGGAGAACTACAAACCACTGCTCAATGAAATAAAAGAGGATACAAACAAATGGAAGAACATTCCATGCTCATGGGTTGGAAGAATCAATATCGTGAAAATGGCCATACTGCCCAAGGTAATTTATAGATTCAATGCCATCCCCATCAAGCTACCAATGACTTTCTTCACAGAATTGGAAAAAACTACTTTAAAGTTCATATGGAACCAAAAAAGAGCCCGCATCGCCAAGTCAATCCTAAGCCAAAAGAACAAAGCTGGAGGCATCACGCTACCTGACTTCAAACTATACTACAAGGCTACAGTAACCAAAACAGCATGGTACTGGTACCACAACAGAGACATAGATCAATGGAACAGAACAGAGCCCTCAGAAATGATGCCGCATAGCTACAACTATCTGATCTTTGACAAACCTGACAAAAACAAGAAATGGGGAAAGGATTCCCTATTTAATAAATGGTGCTGGGAAAACTGGCTAGCCATATGTAGAAAGCTGCAACTGGATCCCTTCCTTACACCTTATACAAAAATTAATTCAAGATGGATTAAAGACTTATATGTTAGACCTAAAACCATTAAAATCCTACAAGAAAACCTAGGCAATACCATTCAGGACATAGGCGTGGGCAAGGACTTCATGTCTAAAACACCAAAAGCAATGGCAACAAAAGCCAAAATCGACAAATGGGATCTCATTAAACTAAAGAGCTTCTGCACAGCAAAAGAAACTATCATCAGAGTGAACAGGCAACCTACAGAATGGGAGAAAATTTTTGCAACCTACTCATCTGACAAAGGGCTAATATCCAGAATCTACAATGAACTCAAACAAATTTACAAGAAAAAAACAAACAACCCCATCAAAAAGTGGGCAGAGGACATGAACAGACACTTCTCAAAAGAAGACATTTATGCAGCCGAAAAACACATGAAGAAATGCTCATCATCACTGGCCATCAGAGAAATGCAAATCAAAACCACAGTGAGATACCATCTTACACCAGTTAGAATGGCCATCATTAAAAAATCAGGAAACAACAGGTGCTGGAGAGGATGTGGAGAAATAGGAACACTTTTACACTGTTGGTGGGACTGTAAACTAGTTCAACCATTGTGGAAGTCAGTGTGGCGATTCCTCAGGGATCTCGAACTAGAAATACCATTTGACCCAGCCATCCCATTACTGGGTATATACCCAAAGGACTATAAATCATGCTGCTATAAAGACACATGCACACGTATGTTTATTGCGGCACTATTCACAATAGCAAAGAGTTGGAACCAACCCAAATGTCCAACAACGATAGACTGGATTAAGAAAATGTGGCACATATACACCATGGAATACTATGCAGCCATAAAAAATGATGAGTTCGTGTCCTTTGTAGGGACATGGATGAAACTGGAAAACATCATTCTCAGTAAACTATCGCAAGGACAAAAAACCAAACACCGCATGTTCTCACTCATAGGTGGGAATTGAACAATGAGAACTCATGGACACAGGAAGGGGAACATCACACTCCGGGGACTTTTGTGGGGTGGGGGGAGGGGGGAGGGACAGCATTAGGAGATACACCTAATGCTAAATGACGAGTTAATGGGTGCAGGAAATCAACATGGCACATGGATACATATGTAACAAACCTGCACATTGTCACATTGTGCACATGTACCCTAAAACCCTAAAGTATAATAAAAAAGAAAAAAATAAATAAATAAAAAATAAAAAAAAAAAAGAGTTTTAGAGATCTATTGCACAACAATAAACTTAATAAAGTTTAAGATGGTAAAAACAACAACTAAAAACAAATTGATTCTAATTAGTAACAAATCTATTTTATATATAGGTCAAACAGGTAATTGTCCACTTTCCTCTTACATTCTTTTTTCATTCTCTTGCTGTAGAATGAGTTTAAAGATCTTGCAATGCGACCTCTTCTTTCAGAGGGTCGTGAAAACACTAGTTCCTTTCTGTGTTTGAGCAGACCTTTCTAACAGTTATCAAAACCAGCAAAGTATTTGGTGTTGTTGTGGGAATAAAAAGGGGGGTTAGTGACCTATTTCTCACAATGCTAATGGATCTATTACATTCATATTGCTGTCCAGTTCCTTTAAAAAAAAAAAGAATAGAAGGGTTCTCTCCTCAAATATTGAAAGTTCTTTCAAAGTTCAATGAAGCTTAAATGTTCTCATGTGCCTATTTTGGCTTGAAACAATTATTTTAAGACATAGAATGACTTGTTTCCTTACAAGACCATCAGGCAAAAAAGGATTTTTAAATGAAAAAGATAAAGTTTGAGGATTTATGAGTGACTTGAACAATTTTGAAATTTAAATGGGTATGCTACTTTATTTAATGAAGAATAGCCATGAAGGTTTGTTTCTCAATGTTCTTGAATAAAGACGCAGTGGCTTCATGAATAACTCTTGCTTCCTAACCCCTCACTCGTTCTTCTTGCAGTCTTAGCAAAGCTAGAAATTATCCCATCAAAGGTCATCAGCTGGCAACTGAGCCTCAGGGCTTCTGCTGAAGAGCCATGGCTGCTGTTAAGGTTGTGAATTCCTAAGACTGACAGCAATGCAGTTTCGCCCTTAGAGGGGTGGACACATATGTAATCAGCTTAGAGGTGCCTCTCTTTCCCATGTTGATACTGAGCTGTGGAGCCACTACAAGCAGAAACAAAGAGGAAAAGGTCGTCTTGGAAATTACAGAGAGAGACAAAGAAGCAGCATCAATTATAATGTGCTTACATTTAAAAAATATTTCCAGAAGAAAAAAAAATACTTCTATGGTGAAATTAAGTGAAGATGCAGGTTATCTGCAGAGACTTCTCTCAGTCATAATAAATCTGACTTTTCAGCTTCCATATTAATTACTGTAATCATAACTCTAAAGCAGACAAATGTATTGACTGGTTAAGAAAGACTTTTTGGGGAAGCACAATATATACATGTTTGGAGGGAAATAACATGATATTAAAAAATTCGAAATGATTTATTTTTTCTCCACCAGCAGAAGAGAACACTTAGTGAGTTGAGGTGGAGGAGAGGTGGGTGGTGGCTTGGTTGAAAATCTGTCACAAGAACAAAAACTATCTTCAGAGCTCACTGTGGGCAGAGCATAGTACTCCACCCTATGGATGGGGAAGGGGAAATTTAAAAGGGATACTGTTATTAAGGAGATAACAATGTACTTGAAAACTGTTCATTTACACATATACACATATATGCAAACATAAAGTTAAAAGAGTTTTTAAATCTCAGTATTCCAAAGCAACAAGGGACAATGAGAGGAGACTGAGTACAGGCATGAACTAGGCATGTTCATTGAGAAGTCAGTTCAGAGTGGTGTTTGGGCAGCTTAGTGGGTCAAAATACAGGCTCAGGCAGATCTGGATTTACGTCCCAAATACGTCTCTTGATCCCCAACCATTCTTGGACAAATTACCTTCTCAGTTTTCTCTTTTGTAAAGTGGGATAATCATCATGCCTCCTACCTCATGCTATCATTTTGGAAATTAAAGGGTTGGCCCGGGTGTGAAAGTGCTAGCATTCTGCCTGGAGCACAGTAGGTCCTCAATAAGTACCTGCTTACCTCCTTCCATTCTACCCCTTCTCAGCATCTACTTGTGCAGGACACCAACAGCTTCAATCCCTCTGGAAAGGACAGTTGTCTAACTTGACATGTTGGCTAACCAGATAGAAAGTGGTTGCTTAGTTATAGGTAAATGCTAGTATTGAGGTTTAGTTAGATTTTCCTCTTTCTAAGACAGAAGGACCAGAGTGATGTCCATAAACAAATTATGACTCTTGGACTGAACTCTGGAAAGAGGTACAATTCATTCAGATAGTTCATCTGATTACTACGGTAGAGGAAAAGCAATGAGATCCATAGAGAACCTCTCAAACCCGTTTTAGGCAGTGGTTTTTATGGTGATTTCATCAATGAGAGAAGTCAAAGCAGAACCGGCATAACCAAGTAATAAAAGCAAGTTTTAGTTTTCTGAGGACTTCAATGTTTTTATTTGTAATAAGGAGTGGTGACTATATTTAATTATCCCTAAAGTTCATTTTAGCAAAGAATCTCTACAAATAGCAGACTGAGCCTTCCTAATGGTACATTATACCTAAGATTCCACATAGACAGTGGCTCTATCCATCAGCAGGCATCTAAAAAATATTTTTCAGATAACTGAATGAATATGGAGGGTAGCCCTGGACATTACTTTTTCTGTTTGCTCAAAGAGCCTGATGCTTGAGTATCCTGGTGAGCCTGACATTTAGTGACAAATCCTACACTTGATGCAAGCAGTAGGGCAATGAAATGACTGGAGTTGAGAGTCCAGCAAGATTCCTCAAGCTCTAGCTCTCCTGGGAAGATGCAAGGGCAGATTGTCCACTGCAGTTATAACTGAATGCATTTACTGCATTTATTTCATCTCTCTGTTGGTCTTGCCCTAAAGCAGAAAAATGAGACCGAATCACTTAATAGGGTCATTAATAAACTGACAGTAAGTGTGGTAGTCAGCCTCCAATACAGTCTCCAGTGATTCTCGCCTCCTGGTATCCAAACCTTTGTGCAGCTCCCTCCCACACTGAATATGGCTGACCTGGGTAACCAATGGGATTACAGAATGACAGAATGTGATTTCTGAGGCTAGATCCTAATAAACTTTGCAGCTTCTGCCTTGTTCTCGCAGATCACCTGCTCTCAGTTTCTATGCGTGCGTTGAGGACACTCAAGCTGCCCCATGGAGAGGTCCACATGGCAAGGAATTGAGGCCTCCAGTTAGCAGCCAGCACCAACCTGCCAGCCTTGTGAGTGAGCCATCTTGGAAGAGGATCCTCCTACTCTAGCGAGTCCCTTAGAAGAATGTAGGGCCTGCTCTGCATCTTAGGCTGCAACCTCATAAAAGGTTTTGAACTAGAACCATCCAGCTCCCACATTCCTGATTCACAGAAACTGTGTAAGAGAATTGATGTTTATTATTAAGTCTCTTACATTTTGTTTTTTTAAAATGCAACAATAGATAATTAATACAATAAGCTTCTAAAAAAGAGCAATTTCATAAACAACTGAAGGTGCGATTCAGTTTCGTAGTTAGAGGTATAGTCCTAACCGTTGATGATTCATGAGAATAGAGAGTAGAGGGGTTCTGAAATCTAGGAGCTACATCAGTGATAGTTCAAAGGAATTTCCTAACAGCTTTTTCAGAAGAACCTCACCTCTTTTCCCTTTCGTATATCCAAGCATTGTTTTGGCACCTAGCATAATGGTTTTACAATAAACACAGGCTTTGGGGTCTGATGGGAGCTCTGCCCCTTTGCTAGCTGTGACACTTGGCACAGGTTAAGCTTTCCAGATCTCAGTTTCCTCATTAGTAAAGCTGGAGTAAGAGTATCAACCTCACAGACTTTTTGAGGTTTAAATAACTTCGTATATGTAATACACTTAGGAGAAGAGTTGGTACATAGAAATTTCCTAATAAGCATTTCCTTTTTTATTACTAATTTATTTTCACAACCCAAACATTTTAACTCTGCTATAGTTCCTTCTTTTTCTATGATCCATGAATTCATGTGTCTTTTATTTAGTCAACTAAAACATTTTCCAAATTAAATTTGAAACCTAAAACAGACAGGGAACTACTACCTGAAACAATAACCACAGCAACAAACCCACCGTGGTTCCTCAGCTATCTTGCCTGCTTTCTTCCCTGCTTTCACCAACTGTGAATATGTCTCATCAGGACTGATAGCTTAAATACCATGCTGTGCTTGTCTTATTTCATTCCCCAAGCTAAATGATGCCCCATCTCAGGACACACTGGTATGAGCCTTTCTTCTAAGAGTTGTATGTCCAAAAGTTGGATTTATAAAAGTGAAATTTTAGATAACCAAATATTCCAGTTTTATGGTCAGAGTTTACCAGTACATAATTAAAGAAGACCAAATTTTGTAAGAGAAAATCAAGAGTTATCTCGACTACAAAGCACAATACTAAATCGACTAATCTTTTGAGAATTTGGATTTTTGCACTTTTTCCATATGAGAGAGATTGGAATCCACATCTGTCTACAAGCTCTTCCATTCCCATTCCTATTTGGGTAGTGATGGGAGAATTATTAACTCAAACCCATCCCTACAACTGTCCTATCTCACAGGAATTGCTGAGTTGGGGATTTGGTGTGGTTCAGAATATTAGCATATTTATACCCTCTACCGTTCTATTTGAATTCAGTGGTGGGGAAATTGGTAGAGAAGAACAGCAGGTGGTTTCATCAAAATCTCCCTGCAGCTCTGAACTCCTCCTTTTTTGAGGTCAAGAGGCAATGTGCCAAAGGTCCTGTGGGGGCAAAGGGCAAGGAGACTGAAAAGGATTAGAGGAAGATAGAGACTGTGCAGTTGGACATAAAAGAGTTCCTGGGAAAGCAAGAAACGGGCTGGATATAGCACATTTTTAACCTAAACTTTATCCTCTCAAAACTGGTCTTTTAGTTTGATGCATTATACTGGAGGAGGGAAGAGGACAATTTTTAGTCAAACTCTTCACAAATTCCCTCTTTCTCATTTCCTCCATCCTTGTCTCTCTGCTCTCAGCCAGTGAAACACATAGGAATTTGGTTATTTAAACATCATTTTTCATCATGCATTTTCCCTGCAATTCTAAAGAAAAAGACACACACACACACACACACACACTCACCCACACTAAATGAGTAGAAACCACACAATGAAAATCTCATTCATTTTTAAGCCTTTAAGTCTGTATGGATAACGGTTGTTTATTTTTTGTTCACTCTATCTATCTGTCCTCTATATTTACTTAGGAACCTGTGCAGAAATACATCCTGTGGAGACACCTGCAATTCTGTTGTTCGCATAACTGGTATTTTAAGTAAACCAAAGCCCTGTGCTTGCTTAGTCCCTAAGCTGCCCAGGAATCCCCCGCTGACACCACCATCCTCTGTCTTTGAGCATCTGGAATGAAGTCTTTCGTCCTCTCTGCAGAGCCCTTTGTGCTTCCTGACCTCTAGTTCTTTCCGCTGGCTCTACTGGTCATTTACCTTGTCTTTTCGCTTGCCCCCAATGACATGGCTATTGTCAGGTTTTTGTATTATTTTGGTTTCTACTACAAGACTTTGTAGGGAAGAATCTGTCAGCTAGCGTTATTTTTTCCTGTTATTTTCTCTTAACATCTTTTCTGTTTATATGCAATTTACAGATTGATAATATGGTCATGCACTGTTAAAATGAAGCTCTGAATCCAAGCTACTTTTGCACATGCTATGACTCCTGAAGAGTCATTGTATACTCTGCCTGCCTTGGATGTTGTCCTAGGCAAAGCAGATAGAGAGCTATCAGCAAACCGGAAGGGAGTGCTTAAGAAAAAGACACTAGCCAAAGCCAAACAAGAACTGTTCACACTGACATTTTATTATTTGCATTTCTAGAGTGTTTAAAGTACTTTTGGATTAATTCTCTCTTTTAGACACTTACAAGAGTCTATTATTATTTTTGCTATCTTTCTCTTGAAGCTAATCTTGTAACCCGAGTGAAACTCAAGTAGCCTCTTCCTTCCTTTCCCTCTTTCCCTCCTTCCTTCCTTCCTTCCTTCCTTCCTTCCTTCCTTCCTTCCTTCCTTCCTTCCTTCCTTCCTTCCTTCCCCCCTCTCTCTCTCTTTCTTTCTTTCTCTCTCTCTCTCTTTCTTTCTTGACACAGGGTCTCACTCTGTCTTCCATGCCAGAGTGCAGTAGTGTAAACAAAGCTCACTGCAGCCTCAACCTCCTGGGCTCAAGCGATCCTCCCATCTTAGCCTCCCAAGTAGCTGGGACTACAGGCACACGCCACTGTGCCTGACTAATATTTCTTTCCTTTCTTTCTTTTTTTTTTTTTTGGTAGAGATAGTGTCTCACTATGTTGCCTAGGCTGGTCTCGAGTCCTTGGGCTTAGGCAATCCTCCCACCTTGGGCTCCCAAAGTGCTGGGATTATAGGCATGAGCTACTATGCCTGGTCTGCCTTTTTCTATAAGCTTTAGGAGACAAGTATTTTGAAATGGAAGATTTTTAAAAAATTGACTAATAAAATAAAATGTCAATCATTTGAACAGATTGACTAATAAAACAAAATTTAAGAATAGACTGATCTTTATTTAAATAAAAAGAATTTAAATTTAAATTCTCTTTTGCATCAAAGCACAGCTAACAGCCTTAGGAGAAGTCCTTTATCTTTACAGGGAACTGAAGAAGAGCTCTGTGCCTGGTTAGGAGAGGGATTTCGTTGAACTCAAGATACTGGCCAGTGAGAAGGTTCCTGAGATATACTTCTACGGTACAAAGTCTCCTTAAGCTGGCACGGTCTTGCAGAAGCCAGGTATTTGGTTATGAGCAATTTGTATTTCCAAACTTTACAATTCTGCTTAGGATCTTGCATATTTTCATTATTAACTTCTAATCATTTTCAGAGAATATATTATATTCTCAAATTTGTGTAAAACCTATCCAAACAATAGAGCTAGGGTGTTACTACACTGAAGAGCTTCAAGAAATTTGTTCCACATGCTAAAGACTCTTCATCCCTCCTCCAACAACCTCTAAAGATGCAGTCTCCGATAATCACACCAGAAATTTCAGTGCCTGTCACTTGCAGTCACAACTTCAGCTCACACGGGGGCAGATTGTGGTCATCTGAAAGTGTAAGCTCCCTGAGAGTGGAATCTGTGGGCCACATCCCACCATTACAGCCTCAGTGCCTAGACAATATCCTGCACATGTAAGGCATGCATTGAAATTTTTTGAATTAATTATTGAGATTTGTCATTTCAGATGAAGTCCACGAAATCCACTCTGCATAGTGTTAGGTGCCTGGGAGGTTTATTGCAATTTTTATAATATTGCTATTTGTAGTAAAGAACAAGCAAGAACTTAATTCCTTGAAATCCTCTACTTAATATTCTTTTCCTTTTGAATATTCTTTCTCCCCACTCAACTTCCTTGCAAACCAAGATTTCCTCTGGTTTACTGATTTGTAAAATGAGCCACCTGCTATCATCCTTGCCACTGCTCACCATGGACAAAGACATAATTCATAAACATGAAAAGGAAAATTACTCCAGGGAAATTCTACCTGGCCCTGTTTCTCTATTTCATTCCAAAAGAAAATAGAATTTGTTTCACTACAAAATTGGAATTACTTACGAGACTTAGTACCATTGAGCAATTTCTGGGCATCTGTGAGCTCAGATTGGTGCAGAACCTGCCAAAAGTGCCATTCCTGATTCCCAGGAAATTAAAAAAAACTTCTCTGGCATCAAGAACGAAATATAGCTTAACTAGGGAAAATAAAAAAAATTGATCATCTCCTCTGACCTGTCACCAGGATAAATACTATGAATTACTTTTGTGGGCATAAAGTCTGTGTAGGTATCATTGAAGTAAGTTCACTTCTGAATGATCTTTTGTCAAAGTAAAGAGAAGATGCAAAACCATAAAAGGGTAATAAAGCCAGTATTATACGTTGTAAAGCTATCCACTGCCCTTCAGAGATTTAAGCTCTCTTTCCTGGAGAAAATACTTGCTTTATTATTGTCATAAAGTAAGCCTAGACCATCTATGTGTAAATTGGATTCCTTTTTCTGTAGTATCATTTGGCACCTTTCTAGGGATTTTCTTGTTTATTTCACTATAAAAAAAGAAGCAGCATGTTATTGGGCCCCTTGATAGTTTCTTATGGAGGAAGAATCTCATTTTGGCAAACTGTAACTATACAAAATGCAATGATTTATTCAGGTTTGTCTATAACTATACTATCTTTGGATAACATAACTCTAGGAGATTCAATGCAAATGTGAGTGTATCCATTTGATGTAGTTTGGATTTTTGCTCCCTCCAAGTCTCATGTTGAAGTGTGATTCTGTGTTGGAGGTGGGGCATGGTGGGAGGGGATTAGATTATGGGGGCAGATCCCTCATGAATACTTGGTGCCATCCTCACAGGAATGAGTGAGTTCTTGCTTTGAGTTCATGCAAGATCTGGTCATTGAAAAGAGCATGGCACCTCACCACTCACTCTCTTGCTTCCTCTCTCACCATGTGACCTGCTTGCTCCTTCTTCACTTTCCTCTATGACTGTAAACCTCTTGAGGCCCTCACCAGAAGTATATGCCAGCACCATGCTTCCTGTACAGCTTGAGGAAATGTAAGCCAATTGAACCTCTTTACTTTACAACTTACCTAGCCTCAGGTATTTCTTTGTAGCAAGGCAAGAATGGATGAACATACCGTTGAATCAGTGTCAGGCCAAAATCTTTCTTAAAGCCTTCTGGCCTGCTTTTCTTTCTCTCTCCCTTTCTCCCTCCCTCTATCCTCTCTATTGTCCACCTTAAATCTCTTAGCTTTCTTATCTCTAATCTTATCATATTACATAGTCTACTACTTCCCTAGTTATTGACTGACCCTAGGACATTGTTCCTAATTTCTAAATGATTTTAGCTGCTGCTTCACTATCATTTCTTCCTGTCTGAATTTCTGAAGATTTCAAAGTTCTTGGATGCGAGCTCACCAGCACCATTGTCTCTTCCTTTCTGGATCACCCCTCCTCTCCCCAAGCCACTCCCTGGCCAATCTAGTCAACCCTGGCCCTTATGAGTACTGGTAACCGCCCGCTCCATCATCTTGGTTCCACACATCTCACTCTCTGATCATTGCTCTTAGTATGCCAACCCCAACAATCCTTTGACATGGCAGGGCTCTTCAATCCTTGATCTTCCCACTCCTTCACCGGCCCTTGATGTCTTAATTCCCCTCCTTATCAGGGGAGGGTAGTGAATTATAATTCCACAGACAGTCATTATCATCAGTCCTTTGTAAACATTCTCAACCTCCTTCCCCCTCTCTCACTTCGCCATCCTTGCTTGGTTTCCCCAAACCTGAGTTAAATCCAGCTCTCTGGCTGCTCAGTATCTGCACCTGTGCAACTCTACGTGCCTGGAGAAGAACATAGAAGTCCCCTGAATGGTCTCATGTTATGTTCCGTGCCATGAACTTCAAAGAGGCCATAATACTGCCTCGCAGTCATACTTTATTGCCCTAATCCCACGACTCTTCCATTCTCTCAAATGTCTGTTTCACACCACCTCATCCCTCCTCACGCTCTTCCCTGACCTTCACTCATAACCTTGGTTTATACTTCACTGGGGAAATAGAAGCAACTGGAGAACTTCCACAGGTCTCACCAACTCCTCAGCCTGTTCACCTGCCAGCATCTACTCCACTATAGGTATGTTCTTCTCTTCTATTGGAGTAGATAGGTTCTGCATATTCTGTCTGTCTGAAGCTGATTCTTCTACCTGTGGGCCATGTTCCACCTCTTCTCATCTATTCAAAACCACAGCTCCAGCAATACTCTTCTTTTTTACCCAGGTCATCATGCTTCTCCTCAAAATTATATCACTCGTGTTACCATATAAAAGGGCGGTTATGTCTTCCATTATTTAAACACATATTTTACTGTGCTTCTTTTATCAGCTACTGTCCTTCTCTCTGCTCCATTTGCAGCAAACTCCCTGAAAGAGTTGTCATATTTCTTGTTTTTTTCTTCTTCCATTTTATCTTTGCCTAAATAATCAGGCTTTCTCTCTCTCTACTTCACCATTGTTGCTTTTTTTTTTATTTTTTTTTTTTTATTATACTTTAGGGTTTTAGGGT